>NC_142346.1:954772-1268863 GCF_054954075.1 Amborella trichopoda | reverse complement strand
TAATTAACATTCCAGGAGATTATCAAATATAGAAACATAGAATTTCTTTAACATTCCAGCAGATTATCAAATATAAAAACCTATAACTTCTTACCGTAACTTTTTTCTACCCAGCAAAGAGGAACTTCCAATTTACAGTTCATGAACTTGCTTCCAGTTATCAAACAGGTCCTAGAAGAATATAAACCCCCCTTACACCCCACCCCCACAAAAAAAAAACCAAAAGGTAAATGATCTTGTTTCAGACCTAAGACTGAGTTTTTATATAAGAAAGCCTGAGTTTGTCCCATTGATTGCACCCAATTCTTAAGAAAACTTTCCTTAAATAATGCAGAAAACTAACACATTTTCACATCTAATGACTGAGGGTGGGTAACTTCTTGTAACAGAGTGATTATGATCTTGTAGTAGATGTAAATGATCTTGTTGTACATAAAACCGGGGAACTCAAAGTCCAAAATTTAAAATTTCTTTTTTGTATGTTTTGAGATTTCTCCAGCTTTATGATCATATATCCTAGATACCAAATTTTATATATGATAGCTAATGATAATTAAAAATGATTGTGACCTTATTGTACATATCTTGTAGTATACAATTATTTTTTCTTTTCTTTTTTTTTGACACGAGGGTCATGATTCAATCATGAGTGAGTTCTGATCATAGGCTTCCAAATATAGTGTTTCCCCCCTTTCCTTTGCAAGTGAGATTTGCATAAGGTGCCCACCATACAAGTAAGATGCACATCTAAATATGGGTGTGGTTTGTATAAAGTCGATGAGCTAAACAATCACAGTAAAACGCACCTTCAAATAGTGTCGAGAAATGTAGTTTCAATATTGTAAATCTTTAAGATAGCCTTAGAATATATTTTTTTCTCTAATTATAAAATTTAAAGCTTCAAAAATAATGTAGATCGAGTAGATCTATGAAAACTTAAAAATCTTGAAAATTGACGGTCCAAAAATGCATTATAAGATGCACTGTTTCCAAAATTTGAAATCCATTTTTTTTCTCATATTCATATGCATCTTGAGGTCGAAATGATCAATTTGAGGATATTTGGGCATCAAAACAACCTTTTCTAGTGAAAATTTTGAGTTACACGCTAATTTGATTGTTTAGAGCCTCACACTTACATAAACTTTTTCCTCTAAATATGACTAGAAGATATGGTTTTGGTGACCAAAGCCTTATGATGCCTTGAAAACCCATGTTTAAACATACTTATGAAAATTTAAATTTAAAAAATTATAAATATTGAGTATATCTATATACACTAAAAAATCTTTAAAATAGAATCGTATAAAATACAATGTTTGTAAGACTTAAAATTTTTTTCTTTAGATCCATACATCTAGAGGTTAAAATAAGCACTTGAAAGGCAACTTTCGGAACCCTATGTTGGTGTCCCTTGCTAGCATAGCTTTTTCATTAATGTATACACTGAAACTATTTATTTTTAGGATTGTATACAATGAGATCATTTACCTTTAATACAAGGTGGTCACAATTACTTACAACCATCTGATATGAAATTTGATAGCTTGTATGTGTCACAAAGTTTGATAAATTATATATTGAAGTTTGAGCTTAGTCAATGGAATACATGCAACCATCTAATTTCACATCCATTAGTCAAGATTAAATATGACCACTTTGTACCAAAGATAAATTGTCTCATTATATACTTTTCTTTTATTTTTATTTGGGAAAATTACAAATAACTCCCAAGAATAGACTTCCTATGCAATTTACCCCAACTTTTGTTTTCCACTTTTTACTCTAAAGTATACTTTCCTAGCAAATACCCTCAAGTAAAAACATGAACATTTTTTTTGACGAAAATACCCTTTTTGTAAATAAAAATTTAATTATGACCAGACATTCACGTGGGCTTACGCAGTACCAAAGGCGATATGGCTGCTGGACCACCATGCACCAATTGCCAGACCCCATCAAACTAAAAAAAGTGTCGGATCACTCTTTGACATTGTCGGACCGCACTTTGAACCTGTTGTCAGACTGCATGGACCTGTTGCCAGACCGCATGGGCCTATTCCCAGACTGTTCTTTGGCCATGCCAGACCGCATGGGCCTATTGTTGGACCATTCTTTGTCAGTGCTAAACCGCTTTGGTATATTGCCGGACCATTTGTTTATACTGTCGAACCGCCTTTTTGTGTTTTATGGGAAAAGTTAAGCAATCCGTATTAGAAGAGAGAGAGAAGGCATTTTGGTCCAAACAGTTATTAACTTTTTTGTTTGGGGTATTTGCTAGAAAAGTTTGTTTTAGGGTAAATGTTGCAATAAAAAAATGGGTTGGGGATAAGTTGTAAATAAAGTTGGCTCAAGAGGTTTTTTTTTGTAATTTTCTCTTTTTATTTCTTATACAAAGAGGTCACAATCATCACGTATAGCTAAATTTGAAATCGGGTGGTTGAGGATGTGTAATAGTTTGGGTACAAAGTTTGAAATAGAATTTGTCAAATGTTGTGACACACTTTAAACGATTGGGGAGTGATTTCATGTAACGGTTGCATAGTAATATAATGATAAATCATGTTAGGGCCATTTATTGGATCCAAATTTTAAAATATACACTCTTTTCATTCTAATGAACAATTGCAAAAAAAATAATAATTGAAAAAGCAATCTAGATCGTATTTTTTTAACCCAATTAATATATGCCGTCTATTTTGGTGAGATTCTTAGATCTAGGTCTTAGAATGACCTTATTTCTTTTCAAAGTTTTTAAATAACTTCATTATCATCATATTAACAATGTTAAAAAATAAAAGATTTTGAATTCATAAAGATTTAGATCTTGAAATTCATCATATTAACAATGTTAAAAAATAAAAGATTTTGAATTCATAAAGATTTAGATCTTGAAATTCATCAAATAGACTGTCTAAAATTTATTGTTGGAGGTGACTCATTTTGACAAGTATAAATTATTATTAATTTTTTAAAAATTAATTATTGAGATAAAAAAGAGAGTTTGTATCTAAAATTTTAAGTCCTATAAATACCACATACATGATTGTTTAGAATAGTGGTTGCATATTATATCCCTAACCTATTAGATTTGATATGCAATGAATAAAACTGATTGTGACCTCTTGCGCCAAAACTCCTTTTTTAAATCCAAATTATAAGTTTTTTCGGGCTTGCTGTTCATTCCCGGCACTGAAGGGCCTCCAAAAACCCTAATATTGAAGAGCTTGATTGTTTACTATAGGGCAAATTTTATGTATATTTTTTCTGAAATTTCGGCCTATCACGTGATATATCTGTATTTTGAGCAATTTCAAAAATTTGGATTTTGACCTAGCATCAAGACCGAAATGTGAACTGCAATCTGTATTTCTTTGATTGATTCATTTATGCTGTATTTTTAGAGCATTTTGCTCCAATCTATGTTGTTTTATTTTTATCTATGGATTCACTCTTTATTGTGCTTGCCTTGAACTATAGATGGATCATATGGCAAAGGGGACACAGAGCCATCACCAAGATAATTCTCAGACCTAATGCATCTACTCTCTGATGTTCCTTTTTCCAATTGGAATCACCTTTATAATGCCATTGCAGCTTTAGTTTGGTGTAAATATTTTGCTCTTTTGGTCCATGACTTTTGCTGTCTGCTACCAATTTTAATTCCTGAATAAGCATGGGAAGTAATTCCACTCAGGAAGAAGGAGAAGGAAAGGAAGAAGGAGAAGAAGGAGCATACCAATTTAATTTGCAGACGCATGAGAAGTTGTTCCATCAAGGAAGAAGGACAAGAAACTAATTTTAATTACAGAAGCAGCATTCAAAGTTGTTCTATCAAGGAAGAAGGAGAAGAGTTGAAACCGGGTGAAAGGAGAAGCAGCGAAGAAGGCATGTGATGGCCCCTTCAAAGTATTACTTCTTCTATGGCCGCCGAAAGCCCTCTCAGAGCCGCCCCATTGTTGAAGGGGGTCTCTTCACAAATCGCAAAACCAGAGGAACCGTTCTCCCTCCTCTCTACAAACCCAACAACAAACCCCCCACCAAAACCTTCAATCCTGACCTCTGGAATCCAGATTGCATTACACCAAAGATGCAAACAAAGACCCATTCATCTTCTGAGCCCTCCTCTCTCTCGTCCGCCAGTCGCAAACTCTCCCCAATCGCACGCTACGTATGTGATACTATCCGTCGCCACGGAACATGGGGACCCCAAGTCCTTTCTGACCTCAACAAGCTTCATAGGGTACCCCCTTCCACTGTAACAGAAATCCTCAAATCTTCTCTCCTCAACCCCTCCCTCTCCTCCCGGTTTTTCAACTGGGCTACTAACCAAAAGGGCTTTCGCCACAATTTCTCTTGCTACAATGCCCTTGCGTGCTGTCTTCATCGTGCCAACCGTCACAGAGCAGCTGATCAAGTCCCGGACCTTATGAGGGCTCATAACAAAGAGCCCACCTCAAAACAGTTTGAGCTCCTCATTAGGCTTCATGCTGAATCTGGAAGGGGCCTTCGGGTTCACTATGTCTATCAAAAGATGAGAGAATTTGGGTGCAAGCCCAGTGTTTTTGTCATCAACAGGGTCATGGATGCATTGATTAGGACTGAGCATATTGACTTGGCCATGGCTGTGTTTGAGGACATTGACAGAGATGGATTGGTCCCTGAGGGAATCAGTTTCATGATACTTGTCAAGGGGCTGTGTAGGGAAGGCAGGTTGGATGAGGCATTCACACTATTGGGGCAGATGAGAGAGAAAGCATGTAAGCCTGATGTATTTGCTTATACTGCGATGCTAAAGGCTCTTGTTTCGTCGGAAAATTTCAATGGATGTTGGAAAGTTTGGGAGGAGATGGAGAGAGATGGCGTTCATCCAGATGCTATGTGTTGCACGACATTGGTTGGTGGTCTTTGCAAGGCAGGGGAGATTGAGAAGGCATATGGGGTTTTTAAAGAGATGAAGGCCGATGTCTTTTTGATCGATAGGTCAGTGTACGGTTCGTTGATCTCTTCGTTTGTGGCCATGGGCAAGGTGGCTTTTGCATGTGGGTTGTTGAAGGAGATGAATGATAGTGGGTATCGAGCTGATCTTTCTATATACAATTCTCTGATAGAGGGGCTTTGTGATGCGAATGAGAATGGAGTGAACAAGGCTTACAAGCTCTTCCAGATAGCCATTAGAGAGGGCCTTGTGCCGAGCTTCTTGACCACGAATCCATTGCTTCTTGCTTATGCAGATGCAAATAGATTGGATGATATGTTCATGTTGATTGAACAGATGTCGCGGCTGGGGCCACAGCCTGTCGAGGACAACCTCTTCAAGTTTTTTTCCTTCATGGTTGGCAAAGGGGAGAAGCAGAGAGTATTAAAATCATTGGAAGTCTTCAAGGCCCTCAAGGAGAGAGGGTATTGCAGTGTCTCAATCTACAATATCCTAATCAGCGGGCTTCACAAAGTCAGGGAGGTAAAGAGTGCGCTTTCTCTCTTTGAAGAAATGGAGAAGGGCTCAGGTGAGGCTTTTAAACCTGATGCTTTTACTTATAGTAATGTGATCCCATGCTTTATTGATGAGGGTGAACTCAAAGAGGCATGCTCATTGTATAACAAGTTGAAGGAGATGTCTTGGACTCCTAGTGTGCCCGCATATTGTTCCCTTGTTAAAGGGCTCTGCAGAGATGGGGAGATCGATGCGGCTATTCTACTTGTTCGGGATTGTTTGGGCCATGTCACAAGCGGGCCTTTGGTGTTCAAGTACACTCTCAACATTCTCCATGCTTGTAAGTCAGGTAAAGCTGATAAAGTCATTGAGGTTTTGAATGAGATGATGCAACAGGGCTGCCCTCCTGAGGATGTGATATATTGTGCCATTATTGGTGGCATGTGTCGGCATGGGAATGTAGAGGAAGCACGAAAGGTCTTTGCAGCCATGCGGCAGCGTAATCTGCTATCAGAGGCTAATTTAGCCTTGTATGATAAATTGCTCATTGAACATTTGACAAAAACCACCTCGAATTTGGTGCATTGTGGGTTGAAGTTTTTTGGTCTGGAATCCAAGATAAAGTGGAGCCAAAGTTGATTTTTGCACCTTGGCGTATATCCCATCCATTTTGGAAATGTAACCTTGTCATGTAAATTATGCATAAAAAAATGAGTTGTTCCTTTTTAATTTGGCTGAGTAACGTAATTGTAAGTTTGGAATCCTGAAAATTCTTAATCATTGTTTGATGATGACATGTACCGTCTAAATTTGTTTGAAGTGTTTAATTTCTCTCTCCTGTTTTTTTTGGGTCTTTTTTCCATTGTCAATGGTTGATAAAGGACTGTTTTATTCTTTTTCTGTATTAGGTGCTTTTCCCTATATATGTCCTTCTTCTGTTGTATTTGGCAATGCTTCCTTTTGTGCAAGCCATTTAACTCTCCAAACTCAACCATGTTCATACACATTTATTCGCATGCATCTTCTTTGGCATTCTTCTTCTTTCTTCTTCTGATTCAATGTATCACATATATGGCTTATTTGAACACAAAGTTAGCTAAAGATTACCTCTTTTTCTTTTGGATAGAGAACATTCAGGGGTAGAAGAAAACTGATTAAATCGAGTTGTTCCGATAGGAAGAGACAAAGGTAGATGTGCTCAGTGGGTTAAAGGGGGAGGGAGAGGGGTATTGAGGAGGGGGGCCTTGCCCAACAGAAAGGCCAAGTGTACTGTTGCCCACACGTGCAAGGGGATTTGCCAAATCATCTGCTTGCCTTGCATGTGTTTCATGTAATGATCAATCCCATCAAAGGTTGAGGACCTCCTACATCACTTTGGCTAGTTTCCACCAGTAGGTCCATCTTCACAGGCCCATTGACTGACATTCAAGGGCTCATCTTGAGCAATGGTTGGACCCATGAATCCTTGAAGGAATATTTTGAGGCCCTACAGAGTTCTTTTGCTTCAGGTGTATTGGCATCCATGATCCCATAGGATTGGCAAAGACTAGTTGGTGTTGCTCAAACAGTCCCTACATGCAACCGTAACACCTGAAGGGCAGTTGCCTTGAGGTGGAGCAGTCCACACAACATGAATGTGGCCCAGCACCCTACTGCGTGCAGGATCATACCATTCCTGATCTAGGTCAAGGCAGAGTATCAAAAGAACTCCATGCTAACCAAAACCAAGTAATGATGAAATGTCGAACCTGAGTTCTTACTGTATTGGCCCTGGAGTATTTTCCTTCAAAAATCATTTTATTTCTCTCAAGACAGGTGACCGAAAAAATACAGTGGACTGAGTAACCAAATGATCCTCCCTTTTGGATGAAGGGACCCCCTAACCAGCTGGAAAGGATTTCATCCACCAAGTATTGATAAATTGAAATGGCCCAAAAAAAAGTCTCAAAATAAGAGACCGTGCAGCCCTGGTGAAGCTGGAACAAATAAAGAGGTGGTCCATCGTCCTCAGCATCACGACACACAAGGAAATGAAATGGAATAAAAAATCCCTACGCTGTGGGTGATCTCAATTGTGGGCTTTGTCCAGAGTAACCAACCAACCAACACATCGAACCTGAGGAGCAGCAAAGTCTCAGATCTATCTGGCTGGTGAAGGTGTATTGGACACCTGTGCATGGGAGGAGGCCCCTGAGAGGGGTATTTAGGAAGAGACAAAAGTTAATGAGCTATCTCTTGGCTCTGCTTGTAGATATCTTTCTTGTTCAGTTATCGTATATTTTTCTTGCCTGAGAACATCTTGAAGTTTGTTAAACTTCAATCTGTCATCTGTAACTTCAGTGGCCCTGACATTAAGGTTGAAAGCTCTCTGATGAAAATCTATCTTTATTTTTCTGTTTTTTAATAATTATCATGTCAGATTTTAATATCATTGTCGTTATTACCATTGTTGTTGTTGCATGTTCTTGTGTGATGACAATGATTTCTGAATATACATAATTTTGATGTGCCTCTTTTCAATTCAAGAATGATAAAGGTGAAAGTGTATGTGCTCATAGCTGGTCAAAAAAGCAAGTTTGCCATGCCCATTGAATGCAATACTAACTAAACTATCATGCATTCTTTGTGTTAAGTGGTACATAGCTTTCATAGAATGAAGCCAAAATTGAATATGAACGGATGTTCCGCAAGAAACTGTATCACTTCCCGTGAGTCTGTGTGCGTGTATATGTTTGTTGTGCAGGAGATTTGAATTGTATATTTTAACTCCCTCAAGGTCCCCTTTAGGCAAATTCTTGTTCTATTCGGCCCCCATGATCCTGAAATTTTTTGAGTCCTTTCACCAGTAGTGCCTCCTCATGATAGGTTTCCCATTACTATTTATTTGTTCTTTGGATGCCCTACCTGAAACTCTCTAATGCAATTATTCGTTTAGTTCATGCTTCTCTTCTCGAAACCAAGCCTACCTCAAATTTTTGGAGAAGTAGGTCATGAGCATTCACTCTCCTCCTAGTGAAAATACTTGAACAAAACCTTATAACTTAATGAAGTATCTACTAAATCATCCCACTGTGTGCCAATAAGAGTTGCATATGATTTTCTTTATGTACCCTGTTCATGGGTGATTACTGTAGCAACTCATCTGAGTAATGTGTATCTCAGGCATGACTTGCTCAAATTGCAAAGTACTTGGGTGAGTTGCTTCAGTACTTGTCTGAGTACTGTTTTGGGTGTGTACTGTCTATTGGTGCAAGGCGCAGAAATTTGCTATTCTTTTTCTTTATTACTTTCATTTGTGGGCTTAGGGTTGTCTATCTAAGTGAAAATTTTTTGCTTCATTAGATTTTAGCCCCATCTAGTTGTTAGAAAAAATGGATGAGGAAAAACACTGGATTTGAGAGACTTTGAGATCGAAAAATCGGCCAAGATTTTGGCTGGTTTTGAAAAATCATGAATTTCTTCGCAAATGGTGGTCGGTTTTTTATGGAAATTAATCCCTAAAGCCTATCTTTTTGTTCTTGATCTAAGCATAGGCTTGATTTCCTCAATAGAGCACAAGACCGAAATTTCAGATTTACTATTTATCATAATTTTTAAGAGCTCAAATCTCCTAGAACTGAACTCAAAGCAAATTGGTTTTGGAGGTTTTTATTTCGGTTGCCTGAAGAAGCTTTGATAAGGATTGGAGGCAATGATTTCCATTGAGGCCGAAGGTTTGGGGATTGGCCCCCAAATTTTGGCTATATTTCATCTTTTAGTTTGAATTCATAATCTGATTTTTTTTATTAAATAAAATATAATTGATTTACAATTCATTTTCATTATACCTTAATTCTTCGATGTTTTTTACAGTTTTATATTTTTCTGAAGTTTTCCAATTTTCAGATATTTCTTTTTTAAGCTAATAACATTAATTTATTGCTATTCATTGTTTTGTATTTTTATTGATTTTGTATATTTTTGGGAATTTTATTTTTTCTGAAATTTGATCTTTTCTTTATTACAACATTTACTCATGTTTTTGATATTTCTAGGGTTTTATTTTTAATACCTTGGCCTTGACTTGTGCAAGTCATAGTCGTTTCCGAGTAGCTTGGCTTGGGTAGGTGCCTAGATTGTAGCCCGAGTTAGTATTTTAGCGCACTCACTTCAACTAATCACTCCTCCTAGATTAATATAAAGCACTACCGCCATTTATACCTAAATAATGTTCTGATAAGGATTCTTCAGGAGGCTGTATCCCAGTGCCAATTTGATGCAGACTGTCGATTGCATGGTATGTTTTTTTCTCATTTATATACTATCAAGGCTAGTTTTTGTCTGTTGTGCATCCTCTTGCGTGCAAGTAGTCTTAGGAAACATTTGTATGCCCGTATTGCTATAAAGGCGGTTTATGAATCGTGCCTTATTTCCTTGTATGGGCTCTATGCCCCTAAGGGCTCAAGTTTCTTTACTTTGTTTGAAAAACTTAAACATTTGTATTACACATAAATCGAGGAGTGCGCATCGTTGTATTGTTTACCCAAAAAAGGACTTACGGTACCATGTGAACAGAAGAATCCAGTTGTGCTCTATCATCATACTTGGCGGCTTATTTACTTGGATACATCTTGGTACTGATGCAGATACTAACATACTGTGTGTGTTTAACATTCCAGAAAAATGTGTGCATATTTGTCATTTTACATTGGGAAATATATCAATATACTCTTAAGAGATGAACTGTTAATATTTTAGCCATTTGCAACTGTTCCAACTCATGATCATGTGCATTTCTAGGGGTATTTTGAAATTAAACCAAAAGATATGGGTAGAATCTTAAATAACACATCTTTAATGGGTATTAGATAAGTAGCACAGAATGTCGGGTATCTGTTTTGGTCTTGAAAAGGTATGGCGCATGATATGTTATTTAGCATTTGATGAAGAACAACTATTGTACTTTAAAGATTTAATCCTGGATGATAGCTTTTAAGAAAATCAAATATGATCTTTAGACCATATGGTCGACCGGTTTTCTGATGAGTCATATGGTTTCCTACTACGAAAGGAGTTGAATATCTCAGAAAATTGTCATAGAAACTTACTGTCATGTGGGGCGATATTTTTTTTTTGCTCTATGGCATATGTGGAGCATGGCTGGACAGGTTTCCTCTGTGAATTTCTGCATTTTGCATAAATTTTGATGAATATGCTTGAGCTTTTTATTAGAAATCAACATACATGATAGTGTTTCTTACTCTTTAAATTGTCTGGAAATGTTTGGGTTAGTCTTTTGATTTGTAGAAATGAAAAGAATGTGTTGGGAAGATTTCTGAATTGTGCAGTTGTTCATTTCAGGGAAGAAAATCTGCTAATGTGCAAGGGACATTATCGGCTGTGACAGCATGAGAAGAGAGCCAAGTACATACTGTATAACAGATACTAATTGAAGGCCTGCGCGCTGCACGTTTATATTGTTATTATAATTTCAAGATAGAAAAAGGGCAGGAAGAAAAATATTTTTTAAAAACAAAATTTCTAAAATCTAGGGATTACGGATTAGGTCGTCGAAGTTAGCAATCCTTAAAATATGAGAGGATCTCTCTTTTGTCTGTGCATACAAGCAAAACACTTACTTTTGGTTTGAATAAAGATATAAGTATTTATCAAAGGTGGAGATTCCTTTTCTGATTAGATTGCCTACAATACATTTTCAATGAACTTTACCAATGAGGATTTTATTGTAGGATAAAACAGGGATTAAATTGTATTCTTTCCCAAAGTATTTTCCCCTAAACTCCAACTGTGGGGGTCCTCGCATCCCAACATCAAATAGGCGCAATTTGGAAAAAATTTCAACATATTTTAAGAAAATACTTGATTGATATAAAAATTTAAAAGCGTACCCAAATGTAATTTATAAACTTTTGACCCCTTTGAAAGTCATTTGGGTCTTTACATACGCAAATCCTCGGTTTTTCTCAATACTTGGTTTTGCATATTCCAGTGTATGTAAAAGTTAGTTTTGAAAACAATGTTGTTTGGATGGCTGCTAGAACTAGCACTATAAAGATGAAAACGAGACTTTGGTTGTTTGTTGTTAATGCAGTTTAACCATTGATTTTATAAATTGATGATTCCGTTCTAATACGTAGCTAATAAAAAGTATTTTTTGGGAATAAGATGTTAATAAGAGTAATGGTCATATAGGGCCCTCTCCCATCCATGTTTGAAGGACTCCAAAATATTACTATTAAAGTTGATATGGATCTCTAGAAAAGTTATTATATGGGTATGGGACTTGACATTTTTATAGATCCGTGCCAAATTTAATGGTGATCATTTGGGGTCCTATATACATGAGGGGAGAGGGTCCTATTGGATCATTTCTCTATTAATAATGTAACAAATAAATTAGATGGTTTAGATCATAGTTTTCGAAATTTTTATAAGTCGAATTATGATTCTCTCTCTATACCTGAAAATCTTACTGATGCTTTGCTCATTATATTCGTTTCATTCTTTTAAAATAGCGCATAGGAACGTGAAGCTCTTATTCATTATAGTAGAAAAAGAGAGAATGAAAAAATTATGACTTCTCTTTTGTTATACATACTTTCCCGGAAACTTTACACCTAATCTCTCTCTCTTTTAAGAATAAAACCCCAGCTTTCTGTCTCTTCACCTTTCCATTTCTTCCATAAACTCCCTTATGTTTTTACGATTTTGTCTCTCTACAACTCTCTTTCATTTCTTTTATGTTTGTTAGGGCAGGCAGTAGGCCGGGCCATCCTTGGCTTTGTCATGGCGGGGCCAGGCCAGGCCATGTTGGACAAAATTAAAAGAAAACAATGCAAAAAATGAAAAATAATGGCCAGGTTGGGCATGCCTTGGCCTGACTCAAGCCCGACGTTCGGGCCACATTTTGTGGCCCCAGGCCCTTATTTCTTAAGCCCAGTCTGACCGGGCTGCCACCCTTAATTTTTATGTACGTTTAATCTTTTTATACTTGCTCGCTATCTCTCATATCAATTCTATATCAACTCCTTGGGAGTTGAGCCGTAATCCATAGCTATTTATGTAAATGGTGTATTTTTTCTTATCTAGTTGGGATTGTAAGCTATGCAATCCTTTTTTTTTTTTTTGAGGTAATTCGGTGGGGATAATGAGCCCCTATTTGTTTTTTCAATCGTTAGTGGTTTTTTAATGCGTTAAGTGAGTATGGAAGCATAGATTTTAGTTAGGGCACCAGTGGTGCTACCAACATGATCCCAACCTCATTCTCGTAATGAGATCATTTATTTTTTATACAAAAATATTACAATAACTTTTAGCCATTAAACGTGAAATAGCATCCCTTATCTAATGCCTCCTCTCCCTCTCTAAAATTTTGCACTCTCTCCATTTGTTCACGTGGATCTTGTCTCTCTTTCTCATCTCTCTATCATTCGATGACCGGGCCATTGCCGACCCTGATTTTTATGTACCTTTAGCCTTTTGTTACTCTCTCACACATGTCAATTTTATGTCAGTTCCATAGATGTTTCTGTAGACAGTGTACTTTCTCTTCTCTAATTGGGGTTACCATTTATTTTTGGCATAAAGACGTCACAATCACTTATAGCTATTTAATGTGAATTAGTACCTTTATCTAATGCTTCCTCTCCATCTCTAAAATTTTGTGTTATCCATCTCTTTTTTTGTTTAGTTGCCTTCCTGTCCGGCAATGAAAACATTGGACAAGAAGCCCATTCTTTCCGCAGTCGTCAAGAGTCATCTGACATTCACATTACCGGACAACTAGCTCTTTTGTTAAGTTGTTGCCCGGTAGTTCTAATACCAAACAATTTTTATTTACAAATAATTTTGACATGAAAAATTTGGGGTTTTATTAATATATTTCTATTTATAATATATTATAAATATCTATTACATAAATAAAATGTATTATATAATAAAATATATGTTATATAAATATATTGTGTTAAGCAAATATAAAATATAAAATATAGCGTATTTTCATGTCCTGAATTATTTGTAAATAGAAAATAAAAAGAAAGAGCTGTCAAATAATACAAACACCGAACAACATAGAACTAAAGAGTTGTCTGATGTCAACATTGCCAGACAACAACTTTAACAAAAGAGCAAATTGTTCGGTAATTCGAACGTTGGACAACACTTGGTGATTGTAGAAAAAATTGACTTCTTGTCTGGTATTGTCATTACCGTATAGGAGGAAAACTACGAAAAAAAAAAAAAAAAAACCGCAAGGAGGGGGGAGGGGGGGGTTCTCGTAATACTGGGCAACAATATCACCCAGGAGGGCGGGGGGTGCTAATAATATTAGGCAACAATATCACCAAATGGTAATGAGGGCCCTCCAATGGTATCCATATGTAATTTTCTCTAAAAAAATTAACAATTTTATTAGGCGTAATTTGATAAATTTGAAAAGTCATGTAATGTTTCATTTGTTATATGGAATTTGATCAAAAGAACGATGAATGATTTAAAATTGGGTATGGTTTCTATAAGGTTGCAACCTGAAACAATCCGATTAAAGCATACCTCAAAATTTTATCATAATATGTATTTCTAGCCTAAAAAATTCTTAGGATTATCTCAAAATCTATTTTAATTATAAAATTTTACACTCCAAAAATGATTAAAATCAAGTAGATCTATAAACATATGAAAATCTAGGAAATGAACGGTCTAGATGTAGTGTCTCAAGATGCACTATTTCCAAGACTCAAAATCTTTTTTTTTTTTTTTTCTCATATTCTTGCATCTCAATGTCGAGATGATAAAGTAGAGCATTTTTCAACATTAAAGCAACCTTATCTTATGGATTTTTGAGGTGCATCTTTAATTCTACATTTTAAAGTCACGACCTTATATAAATTTTTTCTTTTAAAATTAGATAAGATATGGTATTGATGAATATTGTTGATAAATAGTTCAAATTTTAATAATAATCGATAAATTTCTCAAAAAATTTTACTCTCTCTCGTCTTTGGACTGTTTGTTAATTCTGTTCTCTATATCCGCTCTATATTCACTCCTATCAATTAAATTTCGGGATAGTGGTAATGACCTCGTTCCCCTAAATTTACCCTTTTCATATTTTCTTTTCTTTTATGCTTATATAGTATGTTTTTAGATCCCCTATATTCACCTTCCAGCCTGAAGCTTTATTTTATTCGCTTTTATATTTTAATTTTAAATTTTGTTAGGATGAATAATGTGGACTGATCTGGATAAGAAGTTTTACGATCAGTCCACTCCACTTATTCAGATATTGAAACAATATAAATAACAAAGTTCCTATTTTTATCGCTTCCCCTCCCCACTCTCTCTCCATATGCCTTTAGTGGTCGTTTGGATATTTAGAAATATATTGTCTGCGTAATACCGCAAATGGATTGTTACTGTTTGTATAGTATTTAGATGTAACTTAAGAAATACATGGCTATTGTTTGACTATGTCTAGAATAAATATGGGAAATGTATTACCAACATTTTACCAGTACTTGTTTATAAACTATCATTTCTATCTTTATTTTGTCACAAAATTCTATTGAAATGTGAAATTAAATTTATGATCACATCATTCTAAAAAGATTTCCTAATAATAACATCATCACCATTTCAAAAAGATTTTTTAATAATAACTTGTACTATTCAAAAGTCATCATCAAAATAATTTTTTACTTATTTTACATGCCTTTGGCACTTACATGGAATCACATATATTCTAAAATGGTTAGACTTTGGTTTCAACATGATAAGTCATTGGAATAATATGATTGGAATAACATGTTTTTATTGTGATAAGCTTTTATTTAGTTTTTATAGAAGTATTTCAAATGCCTATCTATATAATTTCAAATAAGCAATAAATTTATGATACCAAATTAAAAATCTTTATGGTACAAGTTAAAAAATGGGAAGAAGTTTGATTAGTAAACTGGAAGTTTGGTATTTGCAGTAGAAAATTTTGAAGTATTGGAGGAAACTAAAGAAGTATCTTATTTTAATTGAGCTTTTACTAATCTCTTATGAGGAGTATGTTGGGTGATTTTTTTTTTATAATTGTGTTGTGTAATTTTTTATGGTGGGTGAAATTTTTTATTATAATTGCACTGTAAATATCTCATTGATTATATATAGTAAGGAGAATGTATATTTTATTATAATTGTGTTATGTAATTTTTTATGTTGGGTGAAATTTGTTATTATAATTGTGATGTGTAATTTCTCATTGATTAGATATGATAAAGAGAATGAACATGCTAAAAAGAGAGAATGGAAAAAGTTCAAAGGAGAGAGTAAAGGGGCTTAAAAAAAGAAAAGCATTCCTATGAGAGGAAGGGGCTTAAAGATAAAAGGGTTTTAAAAAAATACAGATCAAAAGAAGGGGTTTAAAGAGTGTTTATAAAAAATGTATTTAATGATTTTTTAGAAAATCTCCGGTAATGTTATTCTATTTCTTATCCAAACAGCGGAAATAGTTATATTTTCTCGTAATCGATTATGATGTAATAGATTTTTAGGTAGCCAGACGCAATGTCTTATTTTTTTAGTGTTTCTATGTTTAAAAGATTCCCTTTAATATTTTAAAACCCCCACTAATTAGGTGAATCGGCCATTCGGAAAATCGATATGGAATTGTTGATTCAAATTGATAGCTCTAGTCAATTGAAGAATAAAAAATAAAAAATTTCAAAATTTCAAAAAGAAACAACTAATTAAGAAGTAAAAATACGATAACATTCCACTTCTTTGAGAAAATCGGTCGGTTCGCTAATAAGGAACCAGCCGATTATTGGTTCGGGCAAGAAACGGGACCATTTCTACCATTGATTTCCTATCTGCCGATTTCAAACACCAACTATTTCCAAAAGGTTTTATGTTATTGAGGGAGCATAATGTTTATTTACTCTCTTAAGTAAGAACCAATTTTAGAGTATCCGTACGACCCCAAGTTTTAGAACCGTAAATTCAATACATGACCTGAATTCAATAAAAAAATTTCCTAGTCACACTCTATGTGTGCTTTAAAAAATAATGTCTTTAAGATTGAATTGAAATTTTCGATCCAATTTTTTAATAGTAAAATTCAAGCGTCACAAACTTCAAAATTTACTTTTTTAATTTAATCATCTCGTGATTCCGCCTATAAGTTCCAAAATTTTGGATACAAAAAAGAAGGAAAAGTTTATATAGAGCCGGGGTTCTAAACAATCAAATTAAAACACGCATCAAAAATTTAGAAGAGGTTGTTTTGATACCCAAATATCCTCAAATCGGTTATCTCAACCTCAAGATGCATACACATGAAAAAAAAATGGATTACAAGTTTTGAAAATAGTATATTTTATATTTTCAATCTACACTATTTTTGAAGCTTTAAACTTTATAAATAAAAATAAAGTATATTTTAAAGCTATCAAAAAGATTTCTTATTTTGAAACCACATTTTTTTTATACTATTTAAAAGTAGACTCTAATTTAATTGTTTAGACTTTAGAGCGTTACAAACCACACCCCCAAAGAAACAACCTTCCTAATTCCTCTGCTTGAGAGGGTAAGTATACACTTTACACCGGCAGGAGCATAGTATACACCCTCGGGACTTGATTCCATCAAATTTTCATTGGAAATAGTGATTCGAAGTGTTATGCCCCCGCCCCCTCTTCTCTCATTAACATTTTTGCACTTTTCCTCTCTCTAACTCTTCTCTCACTAACATTTTTCACCCTTTCTCTCTCTAACCCTTATGTCACTGACATTTTTGCGCCCATTTATCTAAAAAAACAATTTTGCGCCCTCTCTCTCCTCTCACTAAAATTTTTTCACCCTTTCTTTCACACTCTTTCTCTCTCTAAAAATGTCAGGACGGTGGTATCATTTATGAGCAAAGCCCTCGAAAGACATACTGAGCTCAAATGTTTCCGCTATGTGCCATTTCTAACTTCCCCTTAGAACCTCTGCAACCATGGGCCCTCTTTCTCTCTCTAAACCACCCCAAAGCCCTCCCTATCTCCTCCCTCTTTTCTCTCTGCACCACCCCGTAACTCCTTTTCCAATTTCTCACTCGTTTTCTCTCGGTTCCCACCCCATACTCTTAGAACCTCTGAGAAATAGGGTTTTAGGGCTAGGGCTACCGTTTCTGAGAGGTTTCTAGGTTAGAAATGGAGATGGATAGCTCTCGAAGACCGACGGACCGTTCGATTCTAAAGAAGCCTAGGTTAATCGAGGGCGTCGAGAGAGATCGAGGGCCTAATGGCCTTGTTGAGAGAGAAAGGCCGGGGCTTAGAGGTACCTCTGGCCCATTGCTCCCTAGGTATAGGTTAGATAGAGAAGGGGAGAGAGGAAGAACGGAGGCTAATGAAGAAACTGATAACCCCAGAGAAAATTCAGGTCGAGGAGCTCAGTTTCAGCAACAACACCACCTTCAAGAGCTCTTGAGCCAGTATAAGACTGCTCTTGCTGAGCTCACATTCAATTCAAAGCCAATTATCACGAATCTCACCATTATTGCAGGTGAGAACACTCATGCTGCAAAATGGATTGCAGCTACTGTTTGCGGTAACATTCTCGAGGTAATTTGGTACAATTTCTCTCTCTTCATACTGTATATGAATCCTTCCTATTTTACTAGTTCTTCTCTCTATATGTCTTTACCCTCTCCCTGTCTCTCTCTAGCTAGTCCCTCTTTCACTTTCTTTCTCTGTATACCTTTTATCTATCTATCTATGTCTTCCTATGTTGATTTCACATGTTCTGGATGGTTTTCTTTTAACTGGGAAAGTTGATATAATTCTAACTTTAAGAAAAAAAAGAAAAGAAAAGGTTGGTATCTTTCTGACTTCGAGGCCACTAGAAATCTTGTTTTATCATATCAACAGCTCTGAAATTATTGCTAGACAACAACAAAGTATTTTGAGAGACTCTGATTTTTTATATGTTTGATGGACTGAGACTTCTGTTTGTGAAAAAGATGCAAAAGGAGGTAGTGACTTTGAAGCTTGTTGAATTATATTTGAGACCATTGTATAGTTCATAACCTGGCCTGTGCATTGAAGTACTATGATATCATTTGTAAGTGTTAACTTGCGGATCGCAAGGATTTAATTTGTTGTCATGAGAACGCAAATAAGTTCTTTGCCATCTCCATCTTGTCGTATGGATAGCATATGAAATCATATTTTGATATTCTTCATTTTTTTGGGTGAATGTATTAGTTTTTGTTGAATGAAAACTGTATTGAATGACATGGTCATCAGGTACAAGGGTTGTTAACAAATAGCATATGCAATTTTATTTTGATAGAATTCATTTTTTGGGTAAATGTATAAGTTTTGTTGAATGAAAAATGAATTGAATGACAAAGTCACCCCGTACAATAGTTGGGAGCAAAACCCAATAGAAAAAGTGGGCTACAAAATGAAAGAGGAAATCAAGGAAAGGGACGATGCTAATGTCTTCTAAGATCAATGCTTGGAATAAAGAATGTGGAGAGTGCTGGAAGTTTAGTCAATAGTAACTGATTATTGCAGCCCCTTTTGGGCAACCATTTGGCTGGGTTATTTCCTTCATGGAAATTATTGTGATGAACCATTTTATGCTTTTTAAGGATTGTTAAATGATTGTATGGAGGGTAACTGATACCCGAAGACAGTCAATAATGCCTTTTGATTGGTTTCTTTCAGTGATTGAGAACTCATTGACTTGCGTTCAGACTCACCCTAGTTACTGGGACCTGGCAGGGTCCTCGGCTCCAGTTCCAAAACCTCAAGAATCTTCTGAGTCAAACTAGGTCTGGGACCCTATTGTGTACTTTTGTCAAAGATTTGGCCAAGTCTTTTTGAGACTGGTTGAGTCAAACCGCTGACTTGGGCTCGGGCGTCACTGTGTCCAAGTTTTCAAACATTGGTTTCTTTCATGGAGAATATGAAAGGCTAACCTTTGTAGACCTTCCAAAGATTGTTGAATGGAAGCAAATCTGGTAAGCAATGCCATGGAGGGATCCTGAGACCCTTAAGGTGGTTAATAGTGATTTGTGAATCCAATTCTGTCCAGATTCTTGTAGGGTTCGGGGAGACTGCTATGAAAATGTTTTGAAATGGGCATAAAAGAAAAAGTGCATGTTTTTCCTTAAAAATGCAGTGTAATTTATTCTCTTTTCATGGTGGGCATAGGATCCATTTGATGCAGGGTGTGCACCCACTGTGTTAAAGCTTGTTTTTTTCCCCCTTGTAAAATTTACCATTTTTATGGCCATTTATTTTGTATTTGTTATTTCATTTGTCCTGGAAAATGTCAGAAATCAAATAAATTGTTTTCCAAACTATAAAAAATAAAGAAAATATTTTTCAAAATACTGACCGCTTCAATGAAAAATTTGATCTATTTGATTTGGAGTACATTTTGTATGCATGGAAATTTTCATCAGCTATCTTTTAGGGAAAAGGATATATGCATTGGCGAACTCACTAGTGTCTCTCTGTTTGGAGTAATTTGAAGCTCTTATAGTACTCAAATTGTTTTGTTTTTTGTCTTTCTATACTTACATACATTTCCCATTACAACAAAAGGGAAAAGAAGCAAACTACCAGATGCAACAACATTATCATCATCATCATCCAAGCTTTATCCTAGTTATTTGGGGTCGGCTAATCTTGTTCCTTCGTTCTTCTGATTCATTATAAGATGTGGCAAAGTTTTACATTGGTTGCCTATCTAACACAATCTACCTCCTTTACCTGGGCTTGGGACGGATAAGGGAAAGTCTAAGGTCCTCAACCTTATTGGACCACCAAATAAAACTACATGACTAGAGGGCATTTTTAGAAAAGGAACCAAAGACAGAACAAGAAAATTGAACTTGAAAAGAGAGAGAGAGGGAGTGAGGAAAAGGGAAGTATAATTATAAAGGAAAACTAAAAACCTACTAGTCAATTAAGAAAGAAAGAATGGGTGGCCTGGGAATGAGCGAACCATGGGAGATCATTGGATATGGTGTGATTTCTAGGGGCCATTTCTGCTGCTTCAAAAGGCAAGGCGAGAGGTGGTCTGGCATGTTCACCTCGAAGTAGGGCCAAAAGAGGTCAGGTCACACTTGCTTGTGAGGAGGGGAACTTATGTTTGAAAAAGTAAAATTCGTTAGTTTTAGAAATGTCACAAAGACACCTTAAATTGCTAGGGTTCATGAGTAATTTTGACAAAAAGAATAGTGGTATGACATGTTGGATATAGGAACTATCTTTGTAGTATGCAGCATAAATTGGGCTTTGACTTGAGAGGTTTGAGATCAGACAGAATAATCACACCCTTTGTTGTTTTTGTGGTACTTTTTCCTTTTGTTAGGGAGTGTTGTGATTGCAGAGTACCAGCATGATTTCTGGTTTCTGCCCCTTCTTTTGGTCTTTCATAATCTGTAATCACTGATGAATTTAGCATTAAATGCAGGTTCCAAGTGAGCAAAAACTTCCTTCTCTCTATCTTCTGGATAGCATTGTAAAAAATATTGGAGGAGATTATATAAAGTATTTTGCAGCCAGACTACCTGATGTGAGTTTTTCTGGCTAAAATTATACTTCCATAAATTATATTTTAGCTTTTATTTCTTGATTCTCATATGTCATAACACATTCTTTATTATTTAGGTATTCTGCAAGGCCTATAGACAGGTTGATCCTTCTATTCATGCTGGTATGCATCATCTTTTCCGGACATGGAAAGGGGTGTTTCCTCCTGCCCCACTTCAGATCATTGAGAAGCAATTGGATTTTCCTCCTGCCACAAACAGTTCCTCTTCGGGAGCACCAGCTTCAAGGCCTGATTCTCAGCGTCCACCACATAGCATTCATGTAAATCCTAAGTACTTAGAAGCCAGGCAACGCCTTCAACAATCAAGCAGGGTAAGTAAGATTGTACTAGTATATGAAGTTCTCTTGTAAGTTGATACTGGTTATGGATATTTCATGAATACTGGTGCTTGATTCATCTGATATAATGGTTATTCAGTTTTGTATGTCATGTTTTGTCAAACATCATATTGTTATAGTTTCAAGGGTTCATGGCATCCTTGTTTGGTTATTGGAGAATTTTGGCATCTTTGGATATTCTGATTTTGAAGTGGTTAGAACCTGGACTAACAACTCAGTCACAGTAATGACTTTAAGTAGGTGTTAATGAATTGTATATTGCCAGTAAATCCTTCTTTGTGTATGTTCATTCCTTAACTAAAGGTAAATAGGTATTTCCAATAAAATAGTTCAGCTATCTCCAATAAAACAGTTCAGCTTTAGCATTCAGTTAAAGTCCTCTTCTGAGAATTGGCATGTTTAGTCCATTTTTTTCTTCCTATAATTCATTGGATATTAACGTTTAAAGAACTCCTTCATCATGTAGGAACTTATGTTTGGAATATAGAACAGAAAATCTGCAGAAAGCTCATCAAAAGGCTATATTAATGAAAAAACTACGGAATTAACATCAGGATAAGGACATAGCAAGCGTCTATAATATATTCTAAGGCTCTGTTTGACAAAACAGAATCTGAATATTCAATTTTAAAAAATATGAATAAAGGCATTGGCTGCTTTGCATATTTTTGAATTATATACTATTCTTATATATCTTCTTTTATGCATGTTTGGCTGTAATTTTCTTAGGTCAAGAATATTTGATTGTTAGGAACACAGAAAATGGGAAAGGCATGGTCTCACAATTTCTCCCTGTGAAACACCAAGGCTAGAGAATGGAGAAGCAAGTCTGCAATGGTGGGGGTTTTTTCAAGAGGGCAAATTCATAGGCTCTACGTCCCTCATCCATTTATCTTATCAGAACTAGTCACGCATAGAACCTATTTCTCTCTCTCTCTCTCTCTCAAGCCTTTCTCCCACCCTTTGAATGCTTGGCCGTGTGAGTGCCTTGGAGATTTGAAGTAAAAAGCAAGTTCTTTCGGGACCAATCTAAAGGTAAGATATAGAGAGAGAAAGAGACCTCCATTGACATTAAACTATACCTTTGCAGTTCGAAATGAGCAAAGCCAAGGCTTCTTGAAGACTGAAACTGTCCCCTAACTCACCTTCACCATATTTACCTTCACAATAAACTAAATAATTAGGAAAACTGAGGAAAAAACAACAAACAAAACCCAACGAAAATTGGGTAAAAAAACAGTAAACAAAACCCATAGGAAATTGGGTAAAAAACAGTGTAAAAAAACAAACCCAAAGAAAATGGGGTAAGGAATAGTAAACAAAAACCCAAAGAACATTGGGCGAAAAAAAAGTAATCAGAACTCATAAGAAAATTTGGTAGAAACAGTAAACAAAACCCACAGAAAATTGGGCAAAAAACACAGTAAACAAACACCCAAAGAAAGTGGCAACATGGGTGTAAAGCCAGCTAACAAAAAGCCAAAGAAAATTGGGTAAAAAATCAATAAACAAGAAAACCAGAGAAATTTGGAAAACAGTAAACAAAAACCCAAAGAAGAAAGAGTAAAAAAAGTAAACAAGAAGCCCTATGAAAATTGGGTAAAAATTGGATGGACTAGAGCCTTTTGAGCTTGATAGATCGATACTGGCGTTAGAGCCAGTAATCCTCTCTTAGGTAGCTGGAGAAAAACCCGATTTGGCCAGAATCTGGTGATTTTCCTGCAATCTTCTTCAAAGCCATTGATGAGTTGCAGGCGATTATGGAGGATTGGGCTCCAATGGTTTCAGAGAGCCGAGCTTTGCTTCACTTTTACATGGGGCTTGAACCATAATGCAACAAGCCATAATTAGTAGGTCGTTTGGATGGGATATGATGGTGGTGGCGATGGGGCTTCGGAGGAGGAGAGGAAGTGAAGAGATTGACAACATCGAGAGTAGAACGGTAATAGAGGAAACCCTTGTTGGACGAGAAAGGGCTGGATGAGAGACAAAGTGTCTCGGCTTAGAAGCAAGGGTAAGGCCTCTGTGTGAACGAGAAAGTGAGCCCCATCAAGTGATGGAGAAATAGAATGCCGCCCATTAAATTTTTAGTATCCCCAAAATTTCAACTCAGCTGAATACTTGGGGATATTGATATTAGACGGTTATTTGGATATTACATAATATGATTTGATCATCTCAAACATGGTCCACAGACTTCTATTATTAGAATTATATTAGATTCTATAATATCCTGAAATATCAGGACATTAGAGTGTAACCAAACATACCCTAAGTTAAAGTTTGTAAATTGAATGACATGAACTTACTGGTTTGGTGTTTGAATCTGGATTCTTCTCAAATGTAGGTGATGTTTATGCCCATATTTTTTATCTGGTTCTGGTCACTCTAAAAAATGCATTCACTCGATGCAAATATTGTATACTATAATGATGGAAATCATCATCATCATCGTCAAAACCTTTTTCCAACTAATTGGGGTCCGCTACACAAGTCTTGGTTTGCCATTCTGCTCTATTAAGGGTCATCCCTTAGTGAGGCTAGCATAGTTCAAGACTCATGACAGGTGTTGACAAAGTTTTACGTTGGCTGCCTACCTAACACACCCCAGCTCCTTCACCTGGGCATGGGGCAGGTTAAGGGAAAGTTTAAGGTCCTCACCCTTCTTAGACCAAGTATAATGATGGAAATTCGTAATATAAATTATATTACGTCTTAAACACATAATATATAGTCAGAATGCTATATGACAGCTATCTCAGTTGGAGAACCTCTTCTCTTGCATGTAGGAGGCATGCGTTAGAATCCCACTGGAGCCGTTATGAAGGCTTTTGTTGTAAATAAAAGAAGCTTGCTTGAATGTGATATTGTGGCTGGATCAATTAATGATCTCATCTGTTTCATATGAGGAATGGGTTCAAATTGCGCAATGCCTCCACTGTGATGTTAAAATAAAAGTATTGCTTCTGCCTCAGACTGCCCATATTCTGCTCCCTTTTCAATCTTAGTTACTATCATGTCCTTCTAAGGTTTTGTTTGCTTGAAATGATTTTGGGCTGGTCATTCTGGTTGTGGTTCTAATGCAACTGACTATTTTTTTGTCCAAAAATAATTTGAGATTGTATCGATTTGTATTTTTCTTGGTCTACTCTTTTATTTAGTGCGAACAGTATGTTGGCTAGTCCCCAGATAGTTGGGAAAATGCTTTACGACAATGATTATGAGTATGTTGGCTAGTAACAGTAATGATTAACTATCTCATGTTAATGATATAAGATCTCTGTGAGGCAATTTCATCTCGTCTTCCTAATATCCTTTTTCCATTTCAATCTCTCTTTCATGAAAGAATGTGGTAATACTCCAAGCCATTTGTTTCAAGTTCACTGCTGTTTATATAGCAAAATCGCACTACATGGTTTTTACTAAATTAGTGTGTTATAGTGCTGATGCAGTTGTATCTGATGGAATATTTTTTATTTGGTTGTCAGTTCAAAATTATGTCTACAAATTTCTCTCTTTTTATTCCTTTATGGAATCCATATGTTCCAGGCAAAAGGAATAAGCGCGGACAACAATGGCGTTTCGTTGGCCGATCATATGGAGAGTTCTGACAGAGCTATGACCAGTGGGAGTCCAAAGCAGTGGCCGGACCTTCCTGTTAAGGTACCTTTGTTGCAGTTTCATACCTGTTTGGTTCCCTTATGATCTTTTCTCTTTTCAATGTAGGCTTTAACACCTGTTGGGAATTCCAATTCTTCAATGTAATGACTTTTCTACCTTAGTTTCCCTGTTTACATTAGTTTCCCTGTTTACCTTTATGCCATATGTTATTAATTTAGTTTTATTCATTAGATTATGCCAGATATGACTGAAGCTGTGTTAACCCCTTTCTTTTTGTGCATATCTTGGTGTTGTTGTGATTTCAGCCTTCTTCATGATAGATCATTATCCTGTTGGATACATGAGTTCTGTTTCTTTTTTTTTTTCTCTTGGTGGGGAGGAGATTCATATGGTGGAATTCAGTTTTCGGCTGTCTTATATTTCTGTCACACTCTAGAAGGAGACGCTTTTGTTCCATGCCTAGTTTATTAAGGTTGTGGAACTTTTAGAACCATTGCAATAAATTCAGACGAGGCACAATAAAGAAGCATCAGTGGAATTCTCTTGTATAATATCTAAATGGTATAAATGATATAGCCTTGAAATTGTGTACGATCTGATATCCTTGATTGGAGAGGTCAGTTAATGGTACAAGGTTATCTATACTAGATGTGAAGTGATGGTATATGTGTTCGTGCTAACAAAGTATGAAATGCTTGTTTCTGTAGCTAATGACTGCCCAAATGTACATGTTCTATAACCTATCACAGTCTTGTCGGGTTGAATGCCAAAGCAATTCAGCATATTTTACTTGCGTATGCATGTTGGTACAACATATTCTGAATACCCAAAAGAACTAACCTGATCTTTTCAGAATTTCAAATAAAAACTAACCTGATCTTTTCAGAATTTCAAATAAAAACAAACCTGATCTTTTCAATAGATGGCTGGTTTTCTTATCTTGATATCTACTTCTGCATAATGTCTCATCACTAAATGCTTTGATATAGGCTCCTTGTGGAACCCACAATTTATCTTTTTTGAACTTGGATTTAAGATAGAGTGACATTTCACTTGTAGTGGGGTTACTAATGTAATGATTGCATCTATGACTTGTACATATGTTATCAGTAGACTCGCACTGGAATCAGGCAACATGCAGAAGGCACTGAGCTATCAGCAGAAGGATACGAAACAGTTCACATCATTCAGGATTCAAATGTCACTATTTATACAAAATGTGGGAATTTCCCATGTAACCTGTTACAGATGGAGGATGATTAGTAACTGATGGATGGTTTTTTCATATGCTAACTAGCTGGGGTGAAGATTATAGCTCTTAATCAAGAAATGAGTAGCACCCCTTTCATCTCTTTAGCTTTCTTGCCCGTTGCAAACGTGTGAATTTTGTATTGTAATGGACAATTCTTTTGTGTTACACAGAATTGAACTGGTGTCACTTTTAAACTGCTGAGCTATCATAGTTGTACTTCGAAAAGAAGCAGTTCTATTTGTACATGAGAATTAACATTAAACTGTTAAAAAGGTAAGAATGACTGCTAGAGAAGCGATGATTGAGATTAAGTAGGAGGCCAGGCATTCATAATGGTTTAAAGCTTAATTCCCTCCTCCCCCTCTTAAAGAGTTTCAATAATGGCATCTGTTACCCCACTTATGGCTGATATGTGTGTGCCCATTATGTTGTGTGGAAGTGGGGACATTTGTTTCCCTTGGATTTCTTGAGCTTTGCTTATTGCTTGTTACCATAAGATAATGCCCTCACAGGTTGACTTCTGATATAAAATCCTCTGGCTTGAGCTTGTGACATCACCATTTGATATCTGCATTTGTTAGTTTTTGTGAATCAAATCCCTGACTGTGAATCATTGATTGCAGTTTTGTCAATTGCTTGGTCATACTCGTGTTTGCTTCTAGTGTTGGATAAATGAGATGTTACTTTTCTTTTTTTTTCTGGATTACTTAGATATCAAATTGGGCTTTACAATTTCAGAACATTCAGCGTCCTCAAAGTGGAGAGCCATTGAGTGAATCTTTGTTTGGGAAGAAGCCCAGCACAGGCTATGGAGACTATAAATTTGCATCAGATCGTGCTAGGCGTTCAGACATTAGAACTGTAAGAAGCATTGAAAGGGTTGTTGAGAAAGAGGAGGGATTGGACAGGGGTAGATATGGAGGAGTCGAAGGCACTACAACAAACCCACCATTTGGACCAAAGAATGGACACAGCATGCCACAATTACCTCAACGAGGTCTTACTGATGCATATGGAAGTCATAGACCATCAAGGCCTGCTCATGTGGTTCCTCAACTACCTCCTCCTCAGGATGTTGCTGGCAAAAGCGGCAGAGGGGGGATTTCCAGGAACTGGAAGAACTCTGAAGAAGAAGAATACATGTGGGATGATATGAATTCTAGATTAACAGAGCATGGAGGGGCTGATAGGTCATCTAAAGACCCTTGGGTTTCTGATGATGCAGGGAACCCAACAAGCATGACAAGGGGCAAGTGGATGCCATCTGAGTCTGATCCTCTAGATGCCAACTGGAACTCACTGGAAACTTCATCTCGGTTGGAGAAGCCCATAGTCGGTGAAGATGGAATGTCTTTGAAAAGAGTATTTTCCCTCTTTGATTTATTTTTGTTGATTGAAATTAGTTGTTTCATATTTACATACATATGGTTTTGGGCATGGTTTTCTATTTTGTTAGTTTAGGTTGAAATTCTGGTATTAGCCCTTCCCAAATTAAATATGTAAAGCAAGATTCACTTGTATTGGTTGTTATGGCCTAAATTTTAGCGAAGAAACTCTTGAAATAAATTTCATCCTAACACTTTCTAAAAAAGAAAAAAGAATTGTACCTTAATGTTGATGAGATTAATGGGATCTGGGAAATAATTCCTTTCTTTTTTTATTTGGTTTTTGAAATGACAGGTTGTTTCGAGAAATTGAATCCAAATTTTGCAAATTCATGATAACTACTGTCTCGGAATTTGGAGTTAGTTTAGAATTCTGTTGTAACCCTTTCCAAAATTAGAATAAGTAAAACAACATTCACCCATTTACTTTCTTATAGCCTAAATTTTCGCTAAGAATCTCTTGAAATAAATTGCATCTTAATATTGATGAAATGAATGTAGCTTGGGAGATAATTCCTTTCCTTTTTTTACATTTGATTTGCAAAATGTCAGGGTATTTAAGAAATTGCATCCAAATTCCACAAATTCTTGATTATTAAAGTCAGAAAAAACTCCCGAACTCCAAAATATTGAGCTTTTTCTTTTATTCTTATTCCCTTTATGATTTTAAATAGATATGGCAAGTCAATCTAACTTTTTCTTTAACCATTATTTTCATATTATTAAGAAATCTTATTAAGAATTGATCCTCCGCAGGAGCCTGACGATCCCCAATTACAATCCCATGGTCAACAAGATATTGATCCAAGGAGCAGGAGAGATACTTCAGCTGAATCTCCATCTCAGGGAGGAGGACCCTCTGAATTTGAGCGAAGACTGTTATCTGGGTGGCCACCACAACAAAATATGAGCATGTCCCAGTTAAGACCAAGGATTCACCCAGTTGATGGCTTGATCCAAACAGGGTTACCAACCAGTTTGGCGTCATCTTCTTTTGGGAAAGCTGGGAATCAATCCAACCTAGGCATGCCTCTTGGGTCAATTCCCTCTAGCTTTGGACCTACATCACAAATGATACCTGGGTCAAGTGGGTTATTTGGACACCAGAGACAACAACCTCAGAGACCTCCTTCACCATCTTCTCAGCTTCCTTTTCACCATTTACCTTATTCCTCTCAGATTCCACTTCATCAACCACCCAGTCTGCATGATCTTGACCCCATGCAACAAGCCCAAGCCCAGTCCTTTACTCAACCAGGTCAAAAGGGCTCACAAGCAATAAATCAGTCCACACAAAACCAGGATTCCTTTTCTCCGAAGCGTCACAATTCAAGCATTTTGCAGAGTCTCCAAGCACCTCTACAGATACAACCACCTCTACGTTTTCATGGTGCTTCATCTTCATTACTGCCTCCCTCTAAACAAGGGCATCACCAGCTCCACTTTGGACAGCCCCCCAATCTAGAAATTCCACATGCTCAACCTCCAACTTTTGGACCTCCTCGAACTTCAGGTTATTCTGGAGCAGGTCTCCCAAAGAACCTACCTGTGGAACCCCAGGGCCAGTCAAGCACAGAGACTTTACTGGCCACTATTTTGCAAAGTGGAATATTGCCATTAGAATCTACTCCTTCAAATACTCAGCCTTTATCGACCAGTAGTTCCGCAATCCCTAGGCACTCTGATTCAATGAGCACACCATCAAATTTGAACATCCAGCCTCCGTTACCAACTGGTCCACCTCCCATCCCGCAAACTTCTTCTTTGCCTGTAACATCAGTCTCATCCTTATTGGGTCCTAACCCACTTGGAAATATGTCATCATTGTCAACGCAACCCGTTGGAATGTTGCAGCCTCCACTACCTCCGGGCCCACCTCCTGCTTCTTCCATTGCAGGTTCATCACAGGCGTCAAGCACGGCAAGTGGTGTATCTAATCAGCTTTCAGGACTCCTTAGCTCACTCGTGGCAAAGGGCTTGATTTCAGCACCAACCTCTGAGTCATCAAACCCCCCTGTTTCTCATGCCCCAACAGAAGTTCAGCACCAAACCGCAGTTGTTGCTACCAGTGCAACTTCAATGCTTAGTTCTAGGAGCCTAGTTTCTTCAACTCCACCAACCTCTATTCCTATAGATGAACCAGAGCTTTGGGTCTCTACTTCAATCTCCAGCGCCCCTCCTCAAGCTCCAAGAGTAGATACCAAGGACCCAATAGCCATTGAACCTAATCTCATAGGTATTGAATTCAAGCCAGAAGTAATCCGGGAGCGACACCCATCTGTGATAAGTGGGCTTTTTGATGCGATGCCCCATCGATGTAGTGCATGTGGCCTGCGGTTTAATCGTCAAGAAGAGCTTAGCAAACACTTGGAGTGGCATGCTTCAAAGAACCATGAACAGAGTAGTGGAAAGAGAGTGTTGAGGAACTGGTATGTAAGCTTGAGGAACTGGGTTGAAGGTGATGTTGGGCCCTCAACTGGAGATGCTTCCTTTCCCTTGGATGAAAAGCTTTCCAATGTAGAGAAAGAGGAACCTGTAGTCCCTGCTGATGAGAGCCAGTGCATATGCATTCTATGTGGTGAGCCATTTGAAGATTATTATAGCCACGAGAGAGATGAATGGATGTACAAAGGAGCCACATACATGAGTGGTAATGGTGGGGATGGCAGCTCTTCTCCAGTTTCCATTGTACATGTGAACTGTATATCAAAAGGTGCAGCTGATGATTTGCTAGAGGCTGAAAACGATAATGTGGTATGTAGTATGTGCACACATGTATGTACGTATGTATTTAGATATCTATCCGCTATGTCTGTGTATCTGTAGGTATGTATGCTTGCCAAGTGTGTCTCCCTTCTTCATTCTGGAAGTTGTGTGCACATCGATTTTTCTTGTGCCATGTCTTGTTCAATGATGCTCATCTGAACGTGATCTACTTTTTTCTGGAGTTAACAAAACCTTTTTTATCCTAAACTCCAGGGAAGAAACAATTTTGTGAATAAATAATATTAAGCGTCTAAACCTGATTACAATCTAGGCCTGGGAAACCTCATTTAATGAACTTTGATAAGGCTGCTTAATATGGTTAGACCCGAAAAATTTATTGTGGCCCTTCATGTAGAAGCCCCAAATCTCTGATATTAATTCAGGAAATATTGCATTTGAATTATATCAGCATCGGATTTCACATACAACTGGTGACTCTACACCTGTTTAGTTTGGTTTTCTGTTACTGATGATGACTTTAACTGTATTCATCATTTATGTCTAAGACTAATTTGATGCTGCTTTTCTTTGGGTCTTTGTGCAGGATAAGGCAGATGGTTGAGACTTAAGAACAAAACACACACTCTATATTTTTTTGTACTGCAGGTGTTATGAATGGAATATGAATGCAATCCACGCTTGTTGGTTTGTGCCTACAGTTGGGGAGCTAGACTCCCTCTTGATCTTATTTTTTGTTTCCAAATTTTCTTCATTGGTAAAGAAATAGATTTTCTGACAAGTTGCTTTCTGTGAGCTCTCTAATGTGGTTTGCATTTTGGTTGCCTACATTTTGTTTTAGTTTGAATCAGGACACATTTAACAAACTGGTTTGTCATTGGGATTTCGGAGCATTATCGGATAATCGTTTATGGAAAGCCCATCCACAATGGCTGGACTTGGGTTCATTTCCAGTCTACCTTGGCACAGCAAAAATTGTACCTTTATAGTATTGGCAGCTAAAACTAATGAGATCCTCATTTTGGCTTTTTCATACAACCGGGTACACAATTGCGTTGGCATCGACTTCATGTTATACAGTTAGTGCTAACTTTTCGATGGACTTTATTGATCTCTCTCTTTATCTCTCTATACAGTTAGTGCGAACTTTTTTTTCTATGGACTCTATGGATCTCTCTCTCTCTCTCTTTATACATTTATCACTTAAAATACTTTTCTATGGACTTTATTGATCTCTCTCTCTCTCTCTCTCTCTCTCTATATATATATATATATATATATATATATATATATACAGTTAGTGCTAACTTTTCTATGGACTCTCTCTCTCTCTCTCTCTCTCTCTCTGTTTGTTTGTGTGTGGCATGGAGAGTGTTTTATGTGGTCTATGGCAGGGAGCCTAGAATCTCTATGTACCAGCAATGGTTTCTCTTTCTTATGTTCTACTAAATTCATCGGGCATGCACTCTAATCCTTTCAAAGTCTGCATCACCTGTGAAAGGTGTTAAGTGGGATGGTTGTGCTTGAGGATAAGTGGGTTGGTTGTGCTTGAGGATAAAGTTATATCTGGTTAATATAGTGTCATGCATATCATGGTAGCCAATTAGGAGTTACCAAAAAAGAAATTGTTAGAACATTTCTTTTTGATGATATGTTCATAGTCCATTTTGAGATTGTTCTCTGAGAAATGGTTCTTAATCCAAATTAGTTAGTTTTAATTTTTAACGAGGATTTAGGCTTCACCAATTAGTTGGAAAAAAGCTCTGACGAGAATGGTGATGGTGGTTAGGCTTTAGGCTTGGCTTGTGGTTCATTTGGACCGTGCCTATTGAGTCATCGTTTAGTTGTTTGAGAAAATATGTGTGTGGAGAAAACTTTTGTGGACCATACTAACATTTCCTAGGGCCTCGATTTGGCCCAAAGCAGACATTGATTTGTTGGAGAGCAACTCGCTTTAGATGCTTCAGTTGTTGGATGATAAGTTATTTTAAGAGGTCCAACTCAATATTTTTTGTTTCTGAAATTTGATCAAAAGGTTAATCGAGTTTGCACAAAATCAAGTGTAAATAAACCCTCCAAAATTTTTTTTTTTTGGGGGAGGGGGGGGGATGGGGGGAGTTATGGTTAAGCGCCCAACACTTTAAAACTAAAACAAGGGGAAATATGTCAAAGCCTCAGATATTAACCATTCCATTTGGGTGAAAGCTCACGAAATTTTTTTTTTTTTTTAACTCGAGAATCCTCTATAACTCATCATTTCGACCTTTTGATGTATGGACATGAAGAAAAAAGAAATTTCGAATAAAAAAACAGTGTATCTTGTAACAAGTTCTCTAGATTATTTATTTTTAATATTTTCAAAGTTTTTTTTGGTTTGTTCGATTTTGTATAATTTTTTAAATAATTAGGGATAAAAATAGATTTTCAAACCATCATAACGTGTCATCTGTAAGAAAATTTTAAAGGTCTGCCTTATTTCTACAGGAGGCAACCTTATACTAAACTCACCTTTTAATATTTTATTTGGGTGCAATTTGTATAAAGCCGAAGCTGTAAACAATCAAACTAAAACGCACCTTCAAATAATGTCGAGAAATGTGGTTTCAATATTGGAAATCTTTGTGACGGCCTTAAAATATATTTTCATCTCTGCTTAAAAAATTTAAAGCTTAAAAAATAGTGTAGTTCTATGAAAATGTTGAAAATTGACGGTCCAAAAACTCATTACAAGATGCACTATTTCCAAAACTTAAAATCCATTTATTTCTCGTGTATATACATTTTGAGGTCAAGATGTTGAATTTAACGACATTTGGGAATCAAAACAACCTCTTCTAGTGAAATTTTTGAAGTGAGCCCTAATTTGATTGTTTAGAGCCTTGCACTTATATAAAATTTTTCCTTAATATTTTACCCATTGTGTTTTGATTTAATTTCAAAATGCTTACTCATGATTTTTAATTGGATTGTAAAAGGAAAAAGTTTATATAAGGTTGCAACCTTAAAATGTAGAATTAAAGGTGTGCTTCAAAAATAGTTCATAAAAAATTGTCTGGATGTTGGAAAACCCTCTAATTGATCATCCCGATATCGAGATTATGAATACAAAAAGAAAAAAAGATTTTGAGTCCGTGAAATAGTGATCTTGCAACATATTATCTGGACCGTCCATTTTCAAGATTTTCATATACTTATAGATCTACAAGATTTGAACCATTTTTTGGAGTTTAAAATAGAGATGAAAATAGATTCTTTGGAGTTTTTTGGAGTTTATAATTAGAGATGAAAATAGATTCTTAAGCCATTTTAAGAATTTTTTATATCAAAATTATATTTATGATAAAATTTAGAGGTATGCCATAATTGGATAGTTTAAGGTGCAACTTTGTGCAAACCACACCCATAGTACAAAAGGATACATATTAAATAATTGAACAGTGATGCAAAAAAGGGACTAAGAAAAGGCTTGTTGGAAAAATACACAACTACGACATTTCACGCAATTAAAAATATTAAAAAATGAAAGGTTTGTTGGCATCATCGAGGTTTAAAAAAGTTCAGAAGCGCTTGCCGTGGTCCATATCCATCGGTTTGGGAGATGCAAGTAAACTGTCCTGTGCCCAAATGCTTGCATATTATACAAAGCCCGTACCTTAACATTTATAACTCGCTTTATAACTATGGGTGTTCATAATTTAGTGAAAGTAACGGAGCAAATAGAAATATTCACATATGTGCCACCCATATATAAAACATATGTTATGTTAAGCATATAATCATGATCTGATGATTCAAGCTCGGATGAACCTATTATGGCCATGGGACTGCATAATATTTATTGTACTAAAACAATCATCCTTAAGATATGAAATTAGGCACCTAGAATTGTGTTAGAAGTTAAAAACAAATCCCTTTTAAAAAGTCTGAATGGGGCTCAATAGCAAACGCTAATTGCCTAAATTCATATGTACTATCATGATTATAACCTTCTTTCACGAAAGACTACTAGCCTTATTGTATATTTTTATTCAATTGAACCACCTGGGAAGCTTTTATTGTGGTAGAAACACACATTAATTACAACTTTACAAGCGATCGTGAATTACATGTTTTATACGTTTAACTATAAAAAAAAAAAAAGAAGAAGAACGCTACAAAGACCATCAAATCAATGGATTGCATAATATAAGATCATTTACTCCTAGTACCATAAAATCAATGGATTGCATAAAATAAGATTATTTATTTCTAATATAAGAAGATCACAACCACACTTAGGTGTCGATTACACCTAACTGTCAGATACAAAGTTGGGTATTTAAGCGTGAGTTACAAAGTTCAAATAAAATATTTTCCAAAAGCGTACCTCCAATAGCTCGCCCATGAATACCTAACTTTACATGTAACAGCACAGTGTGATTGTCACTTTCTTTTTTTTTAATTATGATATACTTTTGGCATATTTAATTCTAAAACGCCCTTTATTGAGGTAGGAATACCCATTAAATTCAAGTGGGCATGAAATTTATGTTTGGAGACCATAGTTGTCACCATGAATATGCAACGACCCTTATCCGACCCTAATTACACATGTCACCAAACAATACACAAGTATCAAAGTATCACATGAAACAAACACTTCTCCAAGGACACTTACACTTTTACATCCAAATTTCAACAAACTTCTGACTCTTTCTTAGTTACAAGCCATGGCTAGAAAGAGAAAGTGCTTAGCTCAAAAACCCATACAATGATGACAGCCCATGGCCCCTATGAAAAGAGAGCTACTATTTGCTAAATATAGTATGAAACTCCTAAAAATATTTGAGCATAGAAAGAGGTATAAACTTCAAAAACCCTAAATAAGAGGTGTTAAGAGAGAGTTGGAATAAACATAATCATCTATCACTTTCAAACAGTATGTAATCACCGTCAGTGTTAATATAGAGAGAGATGTGATCTACGGCTTATGGTGCTCCTGAGTATATATGTAGTCCAAGTGAGCATCTGCAAGCTCCCTTCTCCTCAAACACTCATTGAAATCTTTGGCTTCACACTCTTCTTGTCCAAGAAGCTGCAAGAGAGAGAGAAGGAGGGGTTTTAGCCTTTGTTATAAAAAACCCAACACCAAATAGAAAAACAAATCAAAGTTAGCATACATTTTGCATGTTTTCTTCATTAAAAAAGCCTTCATTTGGAGATTCAAGCTTTGCCAAACCACCTTCTCTCTCGTCAATTTTATCTGTAAACAGTGAGATGAAGATTGTGAGATTGACCCAACAAAAACGCATAGATTTTTTTCTTTTTTTAAAAACATTTGAGTACTAAGAAACCACAAGGAGTTGCAGACATATATATACATATATATAAGAGAGAGAGAGATGGGTAAAGGGCTTTGTACCTTTTGGTGGAGTTACTAGACGAGTAGCCTTAGTAGATGTGCAGAAGAATAAGATAAAAAGAAGCACAGGGAGTTGCAGATGTAGAGTAATATGCTTACTGGCCATGGTAAAAGAGAGAGAGAAGAGGCTTCAGGTGTTTGTTTTTATTTGAGCATTAAGAAGGAGGAGACATGAGAGTTTAGGTTCTAGAGAGAGAGGGGATTTGAGAGTCTAAAGTAAATCTAGAGAGAGAGAGAGGAAACGAAAGAAGGCAATAAAAAAAAGAGAGAAGAGGAGGTGAGTTGTGGCCTGTGCAGAGTTTACAGGTATAAATACATGCAATGGCAAAAGAAGAGAGGGTAGTCACATGAGAAGGGCAGTTGCTGCACCACGTCACAGGGTGGGGACATATTATGAACCACTTTTTGAACCCAAATCGACGGCCCACATAGCCCCATCTCACACCCTTATCCAATCCACACCGTCCATCATACTGCACCAAAATTATCAAGAATAGTATTTTCAGGGCCCCACCATAACAAACAGATCTCACTCATGTGTCGCACACGTGCGCGGAAGGCAACGTGTTCGGCGTGAACCCCGCTCCGAAATTTCGGAAGTTTCGTCGAGGCCACTGATATCAGCCCATAGCTTTAAAATTTCGGAGCCCAGCTCCCAAACCTCGGACAAAATCAAAAATTTCGGACGTTTCGTCGTCGCCTCAAATGCGGCCCATAATCTTGAAATTTTGTAGAGTTTCGGTTTCGGCCCCGAAAACGAAATCAATCCTCGATGCTTTTTCAAATATTGGTCTCAATTTGGTCTTCCCTATAGGACCACAGTTTTGACCGTAGAAATATTTATAAAAGTGATGTATTTCTTGCAAATAAAAACAAAAAAAATGGACCTGTAAATAAATAATTATTAAAAACAAGGAAATTCCTTGCTAAAAATAATAATAAAAATAGACACCATAAAAAAACAATTACTAAAATTAGAAATTCTTTGAAAAAAATAATAATAAATATAGACCTATAAAGAGCTTTTAGTCTTATAAGTCAACCTTTGTGTGTGTAGGCCACAGCTGGACCTCATAATCACAAACTTCTTCTTTTGCACGCGCGTGAAAGCTGCCAAACCAAGTGAAATCTTTTTAGGGCAAATAGGTCCCACATATTGTCAAATAACTTAAGGCCACTTAAGTATTCACCATTTATGTAGGGCAGTTCTAGAAGGCTGCCTACAAAATTTTGGGGTAATTAGGTACTATAGTGTCTCAAAATTTAAAATGATTTGAAGGAAAAAGTTTATTTAAGGCCGGGACTCTAAACAATCAAATTAAAGTGCATATCAAAAAATTATTAATAAGGGGTTGTTTTGATGCTGAAAAACCTTCAATTTGTTCATATCAATCTCAAGATGTATGGACATGAGAAAAAAGAGTTTTCAAGTATTGAAAATATAGCACCTTGTAATGTATTATCTAGACCGTCAATTATCAAGATTTTCATGTATTCATGGATATGCTTGATCAACACTATTTTTTAACTTTAAATTATATAATTAGAGATGAAAATAAATTTTCTAGCCGTCATAAGGATTTCTAATAATAAAACAACATATTTCGGTACTATTTAATGGTGCACCTGATTTTAATTGTTTAGAGCCTTGGCCTTATACAAACCATACGCTTATTTGAATGCTCTAGTTACTAGTTAGTTTGTGGAAGAGCCTATATTGTATATAGTTATATGGAAATGTATTCAATGAAACTATTTACTTTTGATACATGGAGGTCATAATCATCATTAACTATTAGATTTAAAATTGGGTGGCTGATGATATAACATTGTTTGGAGCCAAAGTTTAAAAGAAAATTTATCTAATGTTGTAACACATTTTTGGATTTTACATCCAATGGCTAAAAAAGATTGTGACCTCTTTATACTAAAAATCAATGGTCTCATTATATACTTATATGTTTTGTATAGTTTAACTATAATTCTTTTACCCATAAGGGATAGTTCACTGGTGGCACATATGGTATTTTATCTGGTTAGGTGACTAGGTCTCGTGGCAACATGGACTTGCATTTACATGGTTTTTGGCATAAATCAGACATAAGAAGGATATATACACATATGATTGATACTTTATTAATTTAGATACTTTAAATAGTATTTGTGTGTCTAAATGATGTACAGATGTGTCATGTTTGAATAATTAATATTAAAATTAGCATTTTTACTATTGATATCTAGATCTAAAACAAAAAAAATGTAGTTGATTAGTTCCACGAAAGTGAATCGAAACAATGAACAAACAACTTACACAAGCCCATTATTACTATAATTGATAATCATGGCCTCCTTACAAAGCCATTTTCCATCATTTTTCTAATTTTCTTCCAATTGTCAAAAACTAAAAGAAAAAGGAAACTAGCTAACCGTTGAAAAGGATAAAGTTTATATAAGAGCGAGGCCCTAAACAATAAAATTAAGGCGTACCTTAACATTTCACTGGAAGTTGTTTCGATCCCTAAAAATATTCAAATTGATCATGTCGACCTCAAGATGCTTGGACATGAGAAGAAATGGAATTGAAACCTTGGAATACATCTTGTAATGTATTTTTGGACTGTCAATTTTCAAAATTTTCAAGTGTTTATAGATCTGCTTGATTTACCATATTTTTTAAGCTTTAAATTTTATAATTAGAGATGAAAATAACCTTTAAGGTTATCATAAAGATTTTCGGTTCTAAAACATCTTTCAATACTATTTAAAAGTATGCCTTACTTTGATTGTTTAAGGCCTCAGCCTTATGCAAACCACACCCACAATTAAATAGTACATTTTATTTCACCCAAAAACAAAAGTGTATTTTGTGGCAAAGCAAATGACCACCTCATCCAAAAGTAAATCTTTGAGCCGTCTCCCTTTTGCTTTCCCTACTTGTATTTTAACAAACAAGGAGGGGCTTTAGTTCTCGAGGTTGAATTTCTTAAGATTGGCTTTTGGCTTTCAAAATGAGGGCAACTATGCATTTAATACTATTATTTATATGATAAGATCTTGTGTATATCAAAGAGTCTCAAATAAACTTATGCCATTTATGCATCCATGGGAGCCATGGTCAAGCCACTAGAACCTAGAGACAATATAAACAATAGAGCACATACACATGCTCTTGCAGGATCATACTATACATTAACTCTCTCGGGCAAAAGAGTTGCTTATAAGAATTTCCTTGATAAACCTTTGTGATCCATCTAAGAATCACTGGATGGTTATTAGGAAAGAAAGTTCAGATTTTGAGTTCCTCACACTGAGGCACACAAAGTGTGTGATTTGAATTTTTCTTTTTCTTTTTTTTCTTTTTGAGGTTCGTCCCTAGATTCAAGAGGTTCTATCTCCAAAAATTGGAATTCAAAAAGCATACGCCCTGGGGAGCAAATGTACAGTGTAATCCTACGGGAGCAAAACATCATTTCACCATAAACTTATTGATGCGTGTTTGGATTGTCTTGCTAAGTGGCTTTTTTTTTTTTTTTTTTTTGCCATTACCACTACATTGGAGAGACCTTAGGGGCTTGTGGTTGAGGTTCTATTTGGGGTGTGTATCTTTGGAAAGATAAGGGAGACAAAACATGAATACTAAGAGAAGCAAAAGGTTTAGAGAGAGAAACATGACTTAGCAAAATGTTTAGAAAGAGAAACATGACTTGTCATTCCATAAACTCTTTTATCTTGGGATTCCTCCTCTCAATCTCTCCCCTTTTCATGTCAAAGCCAGAAATTGGGAGAAGTGTTGGCCTATCTTTCCAACTCACCAAGCATTTGTTTTGGTCTTTATGAGGTGTGCAAAATAACTAGTTTTCTAAAGTATTTCTGGTGGTCATGTAGGAGCATACTAGATACTTGCTCTCTCAGGCAAAAGCGCCAAAGAAGATTTGCTTGATCGTCAAATTTTAGAATCCACTTTAGAATCACAAGATGAGTAATTTCAAAACACCCAGTTCTGGCCATCCAAAAACTAGAATATCTATTTTCTATTGTCAGACATTTATTTGTCTTCGGGAAAATATAAAGTGTCTTTTTCTTTTTCTTGGCTAAATAGGTCACACTAACGAAATTAGCGATAATACAAATATTCATAGATAGGATTTTACATGAGGGAGTAACTGCATAAGATGCTCCCCTCGGAGCACATAATCTTTGGCAATAACCTTTTTTTGCTTTTGTGACGCCTTCTCGAGGAAGGAGAGAATAATGTCTGGTTGTCTCAAAAAATGTGGGAACCGTATAAAGTAAGGAGGGGCATCAAATTCCAAACATGTTTGCCACTATTCCAATTAAAAGAATTATATGAATATTTAAGGAATCAAGGGTTATTTATCTATACTACATTATTAAGTCAGGGAGTAAAAATGTATCGCAAAAATAAAAAGAGGCCCTAATTTTATAGAACATGTAGGACACATTCCCATCATTAAAGAGATATGGTATGCACTTATTCTGGTGAATAGTAAAGTGGATGACAAAAAATAAAGAGTATATTCTGGTGAATAGTAAAGTGGATGACAAAAAATAAAGAGTATATATATATATATATATTATGCTCCATTGGGATCTTTTCACCTACTCCCAATTGTAGAAAACCTACTTGCTAGGACTTTTTTGTGCAGAAGTTCGGGATATATGTGTGTGTTATCATATGCTTATTTTCATGGAAAGAAATTTGGGATCTGAGTTCTTAAACACTATATCTTTTCCTCTTAAAATTAGACAGTTTGTATTCAATCTTGGGACTCTTTGTTTTTTTTGAGACAGTTTTATATTTATTTTTTTCCGTTTGAAAATTAGACGGTTTGTGTTCAATCTTGGGACTCTTTGTTTTTTCTAAGACACAAAGTTTTATATTTATTTTTTCCCGTTTGAAAATTAGACGGTTTGTGTTCAATCTTGGGACTCTTTTTTTTTCATGAGACACAGAGTTTTTTATTAGTTTTTTTCCCTTTGAAGTTGCTTATTAGGTTCTAGAAGTTACATCCCCAAATTTTAGGTCCAAAAAAGTATATTTAACATAAAGTTTTATTCTGAGGGAGCATATGCACAGCATGCTCCCATTGAAGCAACAAATATTTTCACATAAATAAATCACGTAGGCACAGTGGAGTTATCCAAGAATAAGTAGTTAAAAGATTTCATGCTCCGTGGGAGCATACTATCTGTTTAATCCCTCAAGTAAATCTCAATCCAAGCGTAATTTTTTAGTGCACCAACTACTGGAGATATATTTTCTTTGACCTATAAAGCAAATTCAAAAGGAAAGAAACTCAAATGCATTGTCTGAACCTAAAAAACATACCGTCTTAAAATCAACACAAACCACTATATTTTTGGTGAGCCAGATCTAACTATTAACCAATTCAAAATCCACTATTTTTCTTTTTTAAATAATCACATAGTGATTCTCAAATAGATTTTGAATTTCAGTTCCATTAAATAGGTCCTAAGTAGGTTTTTTTCCCTGAGGAAACAAGTTGACAGTAATGTCCTGCGGGAGGTTGGAGATTTCAATGTTACGAGCATATGTGGAGCACATGTCAAGTGAAGGTGAAACGCAAGTGAAATGTGTGTGATGCATAGTGAAACAAGGGTGAAAAGAATGCGAAACTCAAGTGAGACTTGTGAAATGATGTGAAACTCAAAACCGACTTGATTGATGATGTATATTAGTTTATAATTTAATTTTGTTCATTAGTGCTTAAACGATCAAAAAACTTATATGTATGTTTTGGATTATACTTCAAAGAATATACAGGAAAGTAGACTTAGATTTGCTCGAGTTCTTTCAGGTTGGCAAGTTGCCTCATTCGAGTCTGTCCGAAACTTCAAGGTACATGATTTATATATTTTTTAAATTTTTTTTATCAAAATACCTATAAGAGACGAACTTTTTAACATTTTACCTATTTGCAGCAATTCGAACTCAAAATCATTGGGTTTTTGAAGGGTATTTTGAAATTAAAGTGGCACCACAAGTAAATCATATGCATACAGGAGAGTACACAACTCAAGCAAAGTGGCCTATCGATTTGAGATTTTTGGGACACCATTTTGATAGAGGGAAATGTTAGGTTTGTGTGGCCATTAAAGGCTTTATGAGTACTTGTAAATGAAATTATACAATAGAATATTAACTCAATGGAAGTGTGGTCATGTGTAGACCATACTAAGCAAATGATATTTGCTGATACTAGACTATGCTTGACGTGCTATGTCAGTCTGGTTGAGGAAAACTCATGTTACATGGGCATAGAGAAACAAACCGATAAAGGTTGGATGTGTCATCCCTTGATGAGGTCGAAGTAAGCCCATAAGAGTGAGCCAAGGGATTGTGTGATCCTTATATGTGATGGAGGCCTTCAGAGATGGGGCCAAAGCCTCATCCGTGTGTTATCACACGTACACATTAATAGTTGTTTTCAGGAAAGTGAACCACCTTTCAGGGTGAAGCATGTGTATCTGTGAGACATAACCCTTATGCACCATCGAGGCAAAGATTGCATTAGGTCAGGATGACCTTGGTTTCGTATCCAAGGGGAACCTGAAATACATAGGCAGGGACTACGACCCTTTGCTCATTGGCCCGACTTTGGTGACTCACTAATGATCTTCTGCATGGATTGTGGGTCATGAGCAACGCTGAGTTGGTTTGAGAAAGCATGTATGGTTCGTACTCCACAGTTGGAGGTGGAATGCCCCGGTACACATTTATTCATAAATCATATCGATCATTTTCCCATCAAAGTATCTAATTTTGTTTATTTTAATAATATATGATTTTTAAAATTATTATTTGATTTTTTCTAAATATCTAGATATTTTATTTATCAATTTTGAATCCATAAAAATAGAGATATTGATTTTTTACTAATTTAAATAGTCAAATATGAATTTTATAAATCTTTAAAAATATATATTATTTTAAAATTATATGGGAGGCCCAATAGGACTTGTGGGCCTACCATAGCAAATTAGGTGGGGCCCATTGGCATGCTCCACCTAGGGAACTTACTATTTTAACGGGCACTAGCTCTTGTCTTGTGGAATAAGAAAGATGTATTTTGAAAAGTTTGAGTCTTGTACAGATTTTGAATCAAATTTTTAGTATGTGTGAGAAGGCTTGAGCATAAAATAAGGAAATATAATATTATCATATATTAATTTCTTATTTGAATTAATTGATGGAAAAATAGTTTAGAAAGTGAGAGATAATGATTGTAGCACCTTTCATAAGATATTTGATGACCTATCTATGAAATGGACAGTCCATATCTCTTACCCCACAAGTCACCTAAGATCAATGGTATATATTCAATATCACATGAGTAGTAAACCAAGGAAAACCTAATAAACCTTAAATTTGTTTAAGTACTATAAAAGGGGTTGTACCCTACCCAAATCTCTACATCTTACAATTTTCAACTCTCTCATCCATCTAAGGGGGGCACGCCCCACACTAGGAAAATCTCTCTCTCTCTGGAAGCCTTCTCTCTCCCTAATGCAATCAAAGGGGGCAGACCCTACTCTGTCATCTCATGGTTCTTCTCTCATCATCTCTTATCTCACATTGGGTCTAAGTATATAGGGTGTGGTAGAAAGAGAAGCATCTCTATCAAACTAGGTTATCAAGGGGTTTACTTAGCTATTGAGTTTGTGATCAATGGGTTTATGTTTCATTTGTGTGGCTTATCCAAAACTTGATTTTCCGGTTGAGATTAAAGGTTGACCATTAGATCTCGCACCATAAGGCTCGGTGTGAAGTGTAAGAAGCCCGATTGAAGTAATCTCCTGCACCATCTTTTGTTTCTTACTTATTTGTTTATTGCTTTCTTTTTTTTCTTACTTATTTGTTTATTGCTTTATTCATTCCCAAGCATAAGTTGTGTCTTTTCTTTGTTAATGAAAGTGAGGTTTAGAATGGCTTCAAGTTCTTAAGATCTCATTGCATTCTTTTCTTTTTATTTTATTTGAAGTTATTATATTGTAAAAGGACTACTTGTGAGTGATTTAGGCCATGAAGAAAAAAAAAAGAATTGAAAAAAAAAAATAATAATATACTCCGGCTACATCACACGAGTCTTTCTTTCAAGAGAGAAGTCGAACTGTCTAAAAAAAACAGAAAAGAAGAAAGAAAGAAACCCCCTCTCTAAAATTATAACCCCAAATAGCCCTCTAGTCCTACAAATATCCCATGGAAACACTCAAGTTAAACAAAATATGATGTTTAACCCCTTCCTTACGTTTTCATTATACAAATTATAGAATTTATGCTCTTTTTTTCCTAATAACCTCATTATAAACATCGAGTTTGTGATATACCTCTTTTAGCTTACGAATGAGGTTCACGAGATGAGAGAGATAAGTATTTAGGGAAGTTTGCTAGAGAGAGGGGGAGGAAGAGGTTCACGGGTGAGGAAGAAAGAGAAAGACAATGGGAACTTTTCCATGATTTAGATAATAGGGTGATTAAAAAAAAAAGTAAATTTTATAATTTGAACAGTAGAAAAGGTCAGTAGGGTTAACTTAGAGGGTTCTATAGGATGTTTGTAGGACCAGAGAGTTACTTAGAATCATAATTTTAGAGAGGGGGTTTACATTTTTTTTAAGATAGAGAGAGAGGGGTTAAAATCATAGTTATCAACACCATCAAATCCACAATTTGACTGGTCAAACTGCCGACAAGTATCTTGGCCAGTTTGGTCCAAAGTAAAAATCAAATTTGGTAGCAAACAGTTAAAACCAGTATTTGGTAGGTCCAACTGCTAGTTTTGACTAGTTCAATTAGGCAAACAAAATGGTAACTTTTTTTCTAATATATTATATCGTTTTAAATTATTATCTATATCTTTAAAAAAAAATTGGTAAAATTATTACGGTCAATAGACTACTCGATTCGAACTAAACCAAACCTCTCACTAATTCGATGATCGATCCGATCAGCAGTTGAAATCACTAGGCAATGCAATTGTATAACTTCACTCCCGCAAAGCAAATATTCTATTTACACCTTCTTGCAAATGATAAGTCGCATACCGAGTCTTTTTCTTTCTTTTTTATTTTCAATTGGTTAGTGAGTTGAATTGCTCGCATCTATAAAATTTGGCCACCTAAAAATACTTTCTAGATTCCTAAAAATACTTTAGCTAGAGTTTTCCCCGAGGGAATAAATATCATTAATCTCCAATAGGAGTCCATAATCCATTCACATTTTTAAAACACTATTTTCAAACCTTTTTATTACTTCCTCCTTTATCACCCTCCATCCTTTTTGTATCACAAGTTCATGTGCTCAAGTCACACTATACAAATTTTAAGAGAAGTTCATTTAAGAGCAGATTATTATGTCAAATTGTAAGAATTTAGGGGCTAAGAAATAAGATTATCAAAGAAAAGACTTGCCCAAATGTGATTAAGAAATCCCAAATTTGAGAACAGGAAAAAGCTTTGAAAGAAAGAAAGTCTTTAAAGTCTAAAAGCATACATAACAAAACTTATTTTTCCATGCAAATACAGGTCACAAGAAACCCCAAACCCAGCATGGTCGCCGTGTGTTATTTCCCGGGTTGTCAAATTCGTTTTGTTTTGGCTCGAGAGACCGAAGATTTCAGATTTTAGGCCTAGACCAAAGCATAGTGAAGCATGGTGTTGTCACGTTGGTCAGATTCGGTCCGCTTCGAGCCACTTCAGTCATATTTTTCATACCTCTTTGGCCTAAGCAAAGAAATATCCATATAAAAGTTTTTTTAAAAAATTTCCATTTTAAATTTTTTTATTATTTTTATATATAACTATCTAATTTATTTATGTTAAATTAAAAAAATATGAAGTCTTTTCTTAAATCGGCCGAAACACCGAGTTACTTCATTTTTCTCACCAAACCAAAGAAGACACCAAAGCAAATCTGACAACATAGGTTATTTCTTCGACAAAGTTCGGGCAAAACTTTTCTCAAACTTTGAATGCAGCCAATAGTAGATCCACTGCGTTTCGATTTCATATGAAGGTTAGCAAAAATTATGGCCTTTTTGTATAAAAAATAAAGGAAAAAGTTTATATAACAATACAACTTTATAATGTAGAACTATGGATGCACCTCAAAAATCCATTGGAAAAGGTAGTTTTAATGTTGAAAAACCCTTTGATTGATCATCTCGACATCGAGATGTATGACCATGAAACATTAAAAGATTTTAAGTCTCAAAGATAGTGCATTTTACAACATATTTATCTACACCGTCCATTTTCAAGATTTTCATATGTTTATAGATCTACTTGATTTTAACCATTTTTTTATTTTAAAATTTTATAATTAGATATAAAAATAGATTTTGAGATAATCCTAAGAATATTTTACATCAAAATTATATACCATGATAAAATTTGAAGGTGCACCTTACCTCTACAGCTATGGATGCATCCGTATGCCAACTGCACCAAAAAATAAATGGTCCTAATATACATTTATTTAGTACTCCTTCCGAATAAAGTTGCGAATAATGTATGCATGTTTGTTTGTTCAGCACACGCATATACTGTACATAGCCTTTATTTAACGATCACCATATATCCTCATCAATGGACGATGTAGATGAGACGAAGTTGGCTCATAATTAACATACTAGCATGAGAGTGGCAGCTTATCTCCCTCCATTGTTTAAGAGGAGACGAGGTAGATGGCCTATGTGCCCACAATGTACAAAATCTATTTGGCATCTTACTTAAAAAGATAAGGAAAAAGTTCGTATAAGGTTGGCACCTTAAATTGTAGAATTAAGGTGCTCTTCAAAACTCGATTGAAAAACGTGTCGATGTTGGAAATCATCTTGAAGTTGCGATGTATGCACAGATTTGTAGTCCAAAAAATAATACATTTTGCAACACACGATCTAGACAATATATTTTCAAGTTTTCATGGATCTACATAAAAAGGGCAAGTAATTGGTGAGGCATCGGCCCAAGCCAAAAAGGTGTGCAACCTCCTCATTTCTCCACAATTTGGATGATTAACGATCCAAAATATGTAAACCCATCTTCTTGACCCCCCAAGATCAAGTTCTTGTCTTGAAAAGAAACCTTGGTTTTGGATCCCTAAGAAAGCTCCATCATTATTTCCATCTGACCTAGATCATTCATTTCAACCAATGAGTTAAAAAGCGTCGAGTCGACACAAAATCGTCTCGTTCAATTTTGGAATTAGTCACCCCATGCCAATTCTGTTAAAATATAAGAAATTGACCAGTTCTAGAATAGAACTAGCAATTTGCTATAGTAAAATGCCTTTTTGCTATATAGTAAAAGCATTGGGTCATCGATCTGGACCGGTCTTTAGTCGGTTCATTGTTTTTGCATGTGTTATTTCACCACTTCACTATTTTTTCAACATAGTAAAATGGTGCTCCAGACCACGGTCGAACCAATTTTTGCGTTGCCTGATCTAGGTCATTGATCTGTTTTTTTAAATCACCGAATTCAACGTTCAGAGTTGCATCATTTTAAGAGTTCGAATCCATATCCTCATTAAAAAGGATCCGCAGGGGTTTAAAATGGGCGTCGGTCCTCAACCCATCAAAAACATGGATTTCAAGAGAGTTGTGTTTGGTTTTAGCATGATTTGAATGAATGTTGCTCTCTTAAGTTGAGTGTTGAGATTAATTCCATCTCATAAATAATATACAACAAAAAAACACCAAAGATATTAGCTCTTTAACATATCAATCATTTTTTTATTTAATTTTAAAATGCCCATCAAAGACACATAATCATGAATTCGAATAGTTGATATTTTAAGTCTGTTTTTGATAAATTAGTGAACGGATAAATAGTTGGTACCAGCGTTTAAAAAATCGCCGAGTCGAACAGGACTCGCCCGGTTCGACTCGGATTTCACGAAAATGGACCGGATCGTTTCAAGAATCGGGAATCGTCCGGTTCTAGAAAGAACCGGACGATTCCGCACAGTGACTCGCCGATTCACTGTGCGGAATCGGCGAGTCCGTGAAGAACACGGGTTGCACAATGTTCTTCACGGATTCTTTCAAATTTGTCATTTTTTGATCATTTTTTTTGTTTTTTTGGCATGTGATCTGATTTGCAGGCTGTAAACAGCTTTATTCAGCTTTTTCAAGAATTAAATGGTGGAAAAATTGGTTGTTTTTGGATCACAAAAATTTCGGGGTTTAGGGTTTCCGCCTTTTCTGAAATTTCATGCCAAATAGGGCATGAATCTTTCAAAATTTGTAGGCATTTTGATCTTAAAGCTGTGAATCAAAACCTTTTGTTACTAATTTGTGATAATCGTTGAGAAAAACTGAGTTTTTTGGAGATTGAAGGCTTCGGTTCACAAAAACAGGTAAGAACTTTGGGTTTTTTTTTTTTTCCGCCATTTGATTTATTTCACGGCATATTTTGAACAAAATGAGTTCAATAATTAGGGTTTTTAATATTTATTGTGTCTAGTATGATTTAAAAATTTCAATTTTACGTAATCTAGTCAATTACAGCAAGAAATTTGATATGAACAGTGAGATGTCTGCGGAACCGAATTCCGCTGTTTTTTTTTTTTTTTTCCGCCTTTTGATTTTGTTTTCATGATATATTAGAAATAATGTGTTAGAAATTTAGGTTTTTGATTCCTTATATTGTTGTTTATCAGAAAATATACTCAATTGGATGTAATTTATTCACTTAGAGGTGAATTTTACAGTTAAAATCGCTTATGTAAAACGAACTCTGTGAAGAACAATTTTTTTTTATTTTTATTTTTATTTTTTTTATTGTAGCCCATGATAGAATTTTTTGTAATCCATGATCAAATTTTTTGTAATCCATGATCGAAATGTTTGTTTTTTTTTCTTGTAATCCATGATCGAATTTTATTTTTTATTTTTTATTTTTGTAACCCATGATAGAATTTTTTGTAATCCATGATCGAATGTTTTGTAATCCATGATCGAAATGTTTGTTTTTTTTTGTAATCCATGATCGAATTTTTTGTAATCCATGATAGAATTTTCTGGAATCCATGATCGACTTTTTTGTAATCCATGATCGAAATGTTTGTTTTTTTTAATTGTAATCCATGATCAAATTTTTTGTTTTTTTTTTTTTTTTGTAACCCATGATTGAATTTTTTGTAATCCATGATCGAATTGTTTTTTTCTGTTCTTGTAATCCATGATCGAATTTTTTGTTTTTTTATGTTTTTTTTTTTTTTTTTGTAATCCATGATCGAATTTTATGTAATCCATGATCGAATTTTTTGTAATCCATGATCGATTTTTTTGTAATCCATGATTGAATTTTTTGTAATCCATGATCGAATTTTTTGTAATCCATGATCGAATTTTTTGTAATCCATGATCGATTTTTTAGAAAATTTATGATTTTTTTTTTTAATCCATGATCGAACTTTTTGAAAATTTGTTAATTTTTTTTTTTAATCCATGATCGAATTTTTTGAAAATTTTCTGTACTTTTTTTTTTTTATTTCTTTTTATCCATGATCGAATTTTTTGAAAAATGATGATTTTTCGAAAAGATGTGAAAATCGTGATAAAGTTTTGATTATCATGATGTATTAAACATTTAAACCCAATTTTTAATTTTTATTGTTTGAGTTTGCTGTAAATTTTTTTTTTTTTTTTTCCATGATCGAATTTTTTGAAAAATGATGATTTTCCGAAAAGATGTGAAAATCGTGACAAGGTTTTAATTATCATGAGGTATTAAACCATATTTTAAATTTTTATTGTTAAAGTTTTTGTTGAAAAAATTGTATGTTGATGGATTATTTATGCAAAAAAATGCATGTTATTATATTTTCAATACAAAACTGTATTTTTTTTATCTGTTGTTCATGGATTTTTTAGTTGGAACGACTGATGTTAGCCGGCTCTTTGAAGAATTGTTTTTATTATTAATTTTTTAATACAAAAAATGTATGTTCTTGATAATTGAGTTGTAGCCATGTTTGGAGCTTGCATTTTGTATTATTCTAAATATTTGTAATTGATATGTACGAAAATGAATTGTTTTTAGATCGAATCAATGAATTGTCAAATGAATTCAATCAATGGCACCAGCGTGACCAAGAAGAACAACAACGTCGTCTATCATTTTATTTTTAGTTCGTATGTTACTAATTTTATGCTATATTGTAGTCCATGTATGTTGATATACTTATTCCATGATAATTCTATGTTTATCCTTTTGTGTGATGTAAATTAAATGTTGAATGGCGGTTCATGTAGGGAAAGAACATATCAATATTCGCATATTCATTCAAAAACATGAAAAATCTTAATGGAGTACCCTCATTTTTTATTGAATTCCTAAAAAATAATATTTATAATGAATTTTAATAATTTTTTCGGATTTTTTTGAAGCTTTATTCTGACCGATTCACCCTATTCCGATCCGGATCGCCGATTCGCCGATCCGGATCGTCGATTAGCCGATCCGGATCGGTTTTTGAAAAGCCCGATCCGGGTCACCGATCCGGTTTTTAAACCATTGGTTGGTACTTTAAGTGAGAATTTGCCCGCCCCGGGCGAACTGCTATAGTATCCATCCTATATTGTTTTTTAGGGTCTTAGAGACATTTGTTCGGACCCAAATTTTACACAGAATAACGTAAAACTTTCGGTCAAATCAAGATGAGACACACACCTTCTATCTTTCGCTAGGGGTGGCAACGGGTCTGGTCTGGCTGCCAAACCCGTATTGGACCCGACCTGAACCAAAAATAAAAAAATTATATATGTTGGTATGTGAATATCTCGGGTCCGTATTGATATACATTATTATGGATGTATGGGTATATATCTTTTGATAAAATTAGGTATCTAGAATATAAGAAGAGACCAAGTGAAAGTTATTTGATCATCAAGTTAGTTTGGTGATAATGCCTCCTACTATTTTCCTCTATCTTAAAAATCATGTCATATTTATCCTCAAATTGTATAATTATCCTTTATCTATAGAGATACTTATTGATGTAAACATTTATCCAAAAGAATGAAGATATAGCCGGTTGGGGCTTTGGATCCGTGGACATAAGGCTTCGGCCTGAGCCACGTAAATGTTGCGTTATCTCTTCTTCTCTTCATTCTATATTCCTACAAATTCTAACATAGTATCAGAGTCATTTCTTCCTTCCTCAGAGGCAGACGCCCCGTTCCTTCCTTCCTCCCCCGTTCATTCCTTCATCGAAAGAAGACGCTCGATCCCCCTAAAGACGTCAATATGGTCCCTTTTGTCACCTTTTGAAATATCAACAACAGACTGAAGTAGGAGTCTCGTCGTAATACATACCAATCTGCCATGGGGAAGCAAGTCATGGGCATTTATGTAACCAATTACCAGCTTCGAATGGATACTTTGGAGTATATTCTTTACTATCCTCAGAAGCCTCTTGTTACAACACGTGCAATGGAACGCCTACACTTTAGGCAGCTACCTGCTGGAATTAATGCCACTGTTGCAATTTCCTATTATTTGAGATGCAACCAAGAAGATTCTGTTATCATGAATCAGTCTTCAATAGATCGGGGATTTTTCCGATCATTTTTTTTCTATTCATACAAAGATGAAGAGAAGAAGTTCTTGCTCCCAGTTGGGTTGTTAGAGAGAAGAAAAATAAATGCTCGCGCCTCCTTTTATTGGTGCCATGGAGAGAGAGATTTTGAACACGGGAGGAGATTAAAAAAAAAAAAAACACCTTTTTCATCAAATGGTGTTGTTTATACTTTAGAGAGAGAAATAGGGGTGAGCAGAGCAATTTCCTTCTTTTTGATAGTTTGTAGAGAGAAAAAAAGAAAGATCTTAAACAAGTGAGAAGATATAATTTCCATTGCTGCTGTTTAGACTCAACACTTTAGAGAGAGGGAGAGAAGCAGAGACAAACCCTTCTTTTGAGAGAGAGACCCTTCAAGTTCTGATGGTGATCAAAGAGCATAGCTCCGTGGCATTGTTACTACATCTTCTTTTTGCGAGCAAGTGACTATCTTGTCGACAAAGACAAAGCCTAAGAAGTTAGGACTTATAGGCTCTGATGGTCAAAAGTATACCTAACTTCTAAAGGGCTGAGAAGACTTTTGTCTTGATGCAATAATTATGCAGTTGTTGTAAGCTATTAATGAGTTTTTTTCATCTGGCAGTATTATTATGTGTACGGGTTTGGTACCAAAGTCTCTCGTTTTGGGGTTGTTCTCTTAAAAAAAAAAAAAGTCTGAATTCTGTTTGCAAGGTCACCTCATTGACTAGATGTTCACCAATTTTGGATATTAATAGCATCAAAGAAACCAAGTAATTAAATGTCATCTCAATTGAAGAGGTGCAACACTACTCCATCATGTTTGATGAGTTTTCTGTTACTTCATCCTGTTTGATGATCGAATTTCTTGATCCTGTTTGATGATCAAGTTTTTCGTTACTTGATCATGTTTGATGATTAAGTTTTTCGTTACTCAATTCTATTGGATGATGGAGTTTTTCATTGCTCCATCTTGTGTGATAATCATTTTAGAGAGAGAAAGCCTCTAGAAAGAAAAGAAGCCTTTGAGAGAGAAGATTTTCAGAGAAAAAAGACCTTAGAGAGAGAAAATCTCTAGAAGAAAATTCTTTCTTAGAAAGACCGTAGAGAGATAAAGTCTTTAGAAGAAAGTAGAGAGCCCAAGAAAGGTTGTTTCTTGGAAGACCATGGTAACTTATAAAATTTATAATGGATTTGATCACTACTTATTTTTTGGCAGCTTAGTATTGTTTAAACTCCAATTGTTTTGTCTCAAAGCATCTTAAGTTTGAGGGGGAGTATTGGGATATGAATATCTCGGGTTCATATTGATATACATCGTTATGGATATATGAATATATATATCTCTTAATAAGATTAGGTATCTAGAAGATAAGAAGAGGGGAAGTCAAAGTTATTTGGTCAAGTTAGTTTGGTGATAATGCCTTATACTATTTACCTCTATTTTCAAGAATTATACCATATTTTTCCTCTAATTGTGTAATTGTCCTCTATATGTAGAGATATTTATTGATGCAAACATTTATCCAAAAGAGTGAAGATATAGCCGGTTGGAGCTTTGGATCCGTAAATGTAAGGCTTCAGCCTGAATTACATAAATGTTGCGTTCTCTTTTCTCCTCTTTATATTCTCCATTGAATGTATGTGCATGAATGCTCCCACGAATTCTAACAATCTACTAATATAATTTATAAGGTTTTCTTACGCTACACCACTTGTGAGGTATATACCCTTAAAGTCTACTGTATGTGCATGAATGCTCCCACAAATTCTAACAATCTACTAGTATAATTTATAAGGTTTTCTTAAGCTACACCACTTGTGAGGTATATACCCTTAAAATCTACAACATTTTTTGAAACTTAGATACCCTTATCCTATAGTGCAGTAAGTTTTTGTGTAGGGATCCTTTAAGTAATTAGTTAAGGGCAAAGTAGAAATTACTAATAGAAAAAAAAACATTTATTAACAATAGTGAAAAATGACATCATTGGGTATGCGATATCACTTACATGATGCACTAGTTTTTTTTTAACTATTAATAAAATGCCACTATTTTTTTATAAAAATATTCATTCTACCCCTTTAAATGATAAAAAATACCCTTACTTGAAAAATTTTGTATTACAATTCAAATATATGTTAAAGACTTTAAGGTTATATACCACATGTGGTGTAGCGTAACAAAACCCATATTTAAATATCTTTAAATGTTATGGTAATTAAAAATATATAGTTATATTTATTTAAATATTATTTATATAATAATACTATTCGGGTCAGGTCCACCTACTCGAATAGTGTTCGAATCTAATATTTGGACCTGGACTCGACCCGTTGGGTCTACTTCTTGGACCCATACTGGGATTCAGCAGACTTAGGACGTCGGGTCTTTTGTCAGGTCCAAGGCCATTGCCACCCTAATCTTTCCCCACATGCAATTTCTGTCCTCCTTTAGATGAGACCATAGTTAGTAAATAGGCGATTAACCCCCGATTTTTTGAAAAATTCGACGTTTTTTTGAAAAATGTTTAAAACGACGTTTTTTTAAAAGTTCGTCAAAAAATCGTGGTTTTTCATTAAAACGTTAAAAACGCGTTTTTTTGGAGAACAAATTAAACGGGCCCAAAAAAAGCATTTTTACTTGTATTTTTTAAAAAAAAAGAAAAAAATTTTCTGATATGTGTAATTTCTAAAAAAGCGTACAATTTCCATAAAAAAAAAAATCCTAACAGAGAAAACCCATGTTCTTGCAAATTTCATAATCTTTATGTTCCTGAAAAAACATATTATTTCCATCAACAAACATAACCTTCATGTTCCTGCAAATTTCATAATCTTCATGCTCCTGAAAACCCCCTTCCCCAAGAACCCCATTTGATTTTCTCTCTAACAGAGAAAACCCCCATCTTCAATTTTGAACTTTTTCCAAACTCACAAAGCAAACCCCCCATCCCCAATTTTGAAGAAGCATACCCTGTTTTCAATGAAACGCAGGTCTTCGAAAGACCTTGCTGTTCTATCGAGCTTCCTTATCAGTGAGATCAAGGGAGAAGAGAGCTCTATCGAGCTTCTTCATGTTCTCAAGTCTTCTAAAGCCTTGCTCCATCTTTTTCCCAAAAATCTTCGAGTTTCACAAATGGTTTTGAAGAAGCATTTTTTAATGAAAACAACTATATAAAGTATAAAGTAACCGTTATATTAACTATAGTTATAAGTGACTTAACCATAGTTAAAACTTAAAACATTTAATGATAAAAAAAAAATTTGTACATTTTTTTGGGTATATTGATATTTGCTAAAGTATTGAAGTAGATTTGGGTTTTTAAAGTTGATTTTGGGTATGTTGATATTTAAGTAGATTTGATATTTGTTGATATTTAATTGAGCCCTTTTTTTTTGGGTATGGTGATATTTAAGTAGATTTGATATTTGTTGAAGTATTCAATGTGAAGATTTATATGGTGTATGCTGATATTTAAATAGATTTGATATTTGTAAACAAAAAATTGTGCTTTTTTTTTGGTATGTTGATATTTAAGTAGATTTGATATTAGTTGAAGTATTTAATGTGAAAATTTATATGGTGTACCTTTTTTTGTTTTTTTTAAGTAGTTGTGATTTTTTTTAAATTATTTAACGTGAAAATTTATATCGTGTATGTTTTTTCTTGATAAGAAGTAGTTGTGATCTTTGTTAACTTATCTAATTTTTTTACTCTGATTTTTTTAGCCTAGTCCGATATATTGGCGATATCTTTACATGAAGTATTTTTGCCGATCCGTATTTTTTATCCGATTTTTCATCCGATTTTTTGAAATAAAAATGATTTTTTTCTGATTTTAAGATAAACCGATTTATCGAAAATCCCCGAGTTGCTAACTATGGATGAGACACACACCTGGCATCTTTCCCTTCCTGTCATTATTACTATTCCCATTCTTTGATCCTGCAACTTCACTTGATGGTATTCACATTCTTACCCTACAATCATGTTCTATGCATTGCAACCTTCTCTCTCTTGTGTTCTCTCTCAGTTCCTTCTCTCCTTTTGGCACAACATAGTTTGGATAAACCGAGGGCAAACTAATATCGATATGGACATTGACCCTCGTGTAAGAAACCCAAACATATAATATCTTTTCTCTTCATCAGTAGAGATGAATATCAATATGTTACAAATACGCATCATTAATAACATCATGTAAGTTTCATTGAAACGGTAAATTTCTATGTCATTTGTGTAGGCAATGCCCGTAGGATCCGATCCGGGACCCGAAGGGTAGACCTGATTCGGGTCTGGGTATGGGTTCAAAATTTTTTTGGGTTTCAATATATTTAAATATAATTAAATATATATATTTGAATATAATTAAATATAAAGATATTTTAAGTTTTGGGTAAGGATTGATCGGGTTTGGATCCGGGCCCGACACGATTTTCAAGTCCGACTAGACCTAGACCTAGACCTAGACCCCGACCCGACCCGAACCGACACAACCGTTGCCACCCTAAGTCAACAAGTTCAAGTGTTTCTACAAAGTGGTATGGACTCCACAAGACTATTCTCATTCTTTAAGTGGCCATTAAATTTCTTTTATATAAACAATTAATCTAAATACACCCGTTAATCTTAGAGGTTTTTCTTAAAATGCCATATTTCAGTATATAATCCATATAAAAATCCAAATCAACATTGGACAAATTACACATCGAGAAAGTTTACCTGCAATATATCTAGAAAAATATCTTAATCAGTGTGAAGAAACCTCAAGGCATGACAACCCCCATGAATCTAGTAAAACTTCAACTAAAACAATGTCTATAAGTTATTGAACAAAATTTTCTAAAACAAGCAGTAAAATAAATTATACAAATAGTTTTTTTGAAATATATACAATGAGACCATTTACATTTGATACAAGGAGGTTACAATCATTATTGATCATTAAAATTGAAATCTGGTGATTTAGAAAGTATCATTGTTTAAGCTTAAAGTCCAAAACAAAATTTCTCAAATATTGTGACTTGTGACACACTTTTATCCATTAAATTTCATATCTAATTGCTAAAACTGACTTTGACCTTTTGTAGCAAAACTATTGCTTTGACCTTTTGTAGCAAAACTATTGCTAAAAATGACTTTGACCTTTTGTAGCAAAACTAAATGGTCTTATAGTATTCAATCCTTCTATTTTTCCAGCATAAAATGTGAATCATCTAGAGATCCCATTAAAATTCCCAACTAGCAAAAGTAAAATTAATGAAAAAATAAACAAAGCTAAATTCAAGTCAACACAAATAATAGGAGATGAAAAAGAATCATTAAAATGGCAACTGCATAGAGAGGGACAGTTATCGTGCAATGAACCAAAGGCTTAGATTCAATCAACAAAGATGTGTTATGTCTAAAATGCCTTATAAAGGATATATATATATATACCGAAAACAACACAAGTAATCTTAAGAAAGAATTCTTAAGATTGAAATAATTCTAACCAACATGCAAAATAGTCCTTGAAGTGCGAAGATTTTATTCAATAGTTATATTATAAAGCAGAATGGCAGACTAGAATTTGTGTAGTTGATTTCAATTAATTGGAAAAAAGCTTGGAAGATGATGATGATACAGTAAAGCACTGATATAAGCTAAAATTTACCATAAAAAGCGATTAAATTATTCCTCTTGAGGCCTGAAAAGAGTATAATTCTTGCTAGGTAGATCATCATTTAAGCATGAAAAGCAAATTTTTTAGCAGAAATATAGAAAGCACAAGAAAAATACCTACAATGAGATACATAATTGGACCTTGGATGGAGACAAAGCACACAAAAGCTTACAATTCTACAAACTTTGTTTGAGGATATAGCACACCCCAATCATAAAAATTTTCATTTGAAGATTTGTGATATTTGTGCCAAAAAAAAATAATCTTGAGGGCAGTTCTCCATGCTTTGTGTGTGGTGGTGACTACTCAGTACACTTGGGGCATAATCAACAAACCTTTACAGAGGATTATTACAGCAAACATTAGCATTTTAAATTGCGTGCCAAGTTTTTGGTGAATCTACTGATTCACCCAGGCATTCTAGAGTTTTAGGATTCAAAAGACATCTTAAATTACTGTGAATCCCTTTCCGCGAATTTGGACCTCTAGAAAGTAATGTAAACCTAATCAGTGTTTGAAAAATCGAATAGGCCTCGAAAACCAACCTAGGGCCTGTACCGAGTAACCGATAAACTGGCCGGTTCAATCAACCTAACTGGGCATGTTTTGTTTGGTAAAAAAAGTGTTAAAAACATACAAAAAAATCTAAAAAATATATGAAAAGTATATTTACAGCATGATTAAACAAAACACCTCCAAATGCAGTTGAAAATCAATGAAAAATGGATTTTAAATAATTAATTTGTACCCAAAGGTATTTTTGAATTTTTTTTTAAAAAATGGAAAACAGTAAAAATAAGTATTCATAGCCAAACACTTTCCAATCTTTACCAAAATGATAAAAACATTAAAAAACGCATTACAAACAAATCTCTTATTTTTTTAGATTTTATATATTTTTTTTAAAAAAATCACCAAAACCGACCAAAATCGTAACCTGGCACTATTCGGTTCTTAGTTGAACCCGTCAATATTACAATCACAGGACCTGATGGTCTTTGAATAAGCGAAATGAATGGTCCAAAAAAACTACAAGGTCGAATAATTTGTAGGGTCGGAATATTTTTTTGCAGAGTTGAATGTCTTCGAAATATCAAAATGAATGATCTTTTAAATAAAAATGAATGCTCTCTAAAAAAAATTGGCCGACCCCAAACAATTGGAGCAAGATTTAGATGATGATGAAACATTTTTCATTGTACCTTAAAGTTTTGTATCCAAAATCAATTTCAAACATATATTTCAAATTTTAAAAAGAGGACACACCCAAAGAAATGCGGTCCCGGCCGCGCCAAAACTGTACGCCTACATTATGTAAGCATGTATTGTATTTCACGTGCATTGTTCCCTTTGTGAGGGGAGGGGAGGGGAGGGGAGGGGGGGCTTGCTCCTCGTTTTAAATGAAAAGGAAATAAGGAAGGAGATGACGTTTAACATTTGGAACCGAGTGAAGAAGAGGCCAAGAAAGGAAGCTTCGTTGCAACTCCTTAGCCTAGTGGACGACTGTTTCCGGTTTCATGATGTGGCCTTTACACCTAATGCAACCAAAAGTGAGAGAGAGAGAGAGAGAGAGTTAGAGAGAGAAAGTGAGAGAGAGAGAGTGAGAGAGAGTTAGAGAGAGAGAAAGTGAGAGAGAGAGAGTTAGAGAGCGAAAGTGAGAGAGAATAATCAATTATGTAATGTCTCAAGAGAGAGGAGAGAAAGAGAGAGAGGGGAGGAGAGAAGAAATAAGTTTAGGTATTGATGGTTAAAAAGCGGATTAATAGGAGGTAAAGTTTATATAAGGTGTCAACCATATACTGTAAGAGTAGGATGCAACAAAAAAATCCCAACTATGAGGAGGTTGTTTTTCATCTCGAACTCAAGATTCATAGACATGAAAAAAAAATGGATTTTTAATCCTAAAAATAGTTTATCTTCTAACATATTATTTGGACCGTCCATGTTCAAGATTTTTCAAGTATTTATAGATCTGCTTGTTTATCGCTATTTTTAGAACTTTAAATTTCATAATTGGGGGCAACCGTAGATCTTAATATCATGGCAAAGCTCTATGGCATGGAAACTGCATTTCTGACATTTATAGATCTGCTTGATCGTCACACTTTTAGAATTTTAAATTTCATAATTGGGAGCAACAATAGATTTTCATATCATGGCAAACCTCTATAGCATTGAAACTTCATTTTTGGCATAGTTTTGAAATGCACCTTACTTCAATAGTATAAGGTTGACACCTTATAGAAACCACACCCTTAATAGAAACAAAATTTAAAAATGTATGATTTTGGAAGGGCCACGATCTTTGTTTTTGAGAAAAGAATGTATCAAGATAGAAAAGTGTATATTACATATAACAAAATAAGAAAGTATATTTCAAGATTTCATGTGTTTGTAAATCTACTTGATTTGAACAATTGTTGAGGTCCAAAAATTTATAATTAAAAATGAAAATGGATTCGCAAGCCATCCTAAAATATTTTGACAACAAATAATAAAATATGGTGGTATTGCAAATTAACATTCAAAAAAGAAGATCTTGATGAGAGACAGAAAGAGGAGCTAGTCATATGAAATCCTAGACAACTTCACCATTCTAACTCTTAGCTATTCCAAATCATTTAGAGAGAGAGAGAGAAAGAATATTCAATTTGAGTTGTTCAAAAGCATGGGATTGGGCTGGGGCTCACTAGGTCAGTCCCAGATCACACGATATTGACTCGGGCGAGTGTTGAGTCAAATCAATGGTTTTCCAAAAGACACTAATTTCTGTAAAAAGTCACTTACGGTGCCCCGTAAGGATTTGCCTCAAGATTTTGCCTTCTATCTGAGTTATTTTTAACGATTCTCATGTCGGTTCGGCGATTTTTTAAACAACAGTATAAAAGATGTTATGCCCTTTATCTTATTGAGAAGGAATCAAGAATTATTCTTTGCGATTTATAGGGGAAATAATTTCTTGAGAAAATATCTGTTTTTTAAGAGGATCTCCAAGGAAAAATAATTTTTGCTGGGGGAACTATTTGTGAGCATTTTCTGCTTAAAATTTCAAAATTTTGGTCTTCCTCAAAAAGGTCAAGGACAAAAGAACTAACAGACAACTGTCGGTAAAGGATGTGCTAAAAAGTTTAACAAGTTATCTCTGCATGAAACCTCTATCTTCCATAGATGTCCCTTGATTGTCTGATCACTCATACATATGTATAGTTATCTCTGGCATGAATGTAAAGTTAGCTTGGTAGGTTCTAGGTTGGCCTGGACATGACTAGACTCGACTCTGGCTAGGTTCGGATCTTTAGGACCCAAACCTACCCAGTTGGGTCCATTCTTTGGGTTCAGAATAGACTCGGGATGACCTGACCTAGTGGATCCCTACAAATTAGTGGCATTCTCAAGATTTTTAACAAAATAATTGACAATGTACTCGAGGGAAATAGCCTTTCCTAAGGTAACCATCTTCTTGATAAATTTAACAAAATAATTGACAACAAACTCAAGGAAAATAGCTTTTTCTAAAATAACTACTGTGTTAATAAATTGGTTGATTTAATCATATCACCAATGTAGTCAAATATATTTTGGGGCGTGCATGGATGCAGACTCATCATTTTATAAAAATGACGCTTATGCCTTCATCACATATTGTCATCATCAAAGCCTTTTTCAACTAACCGGCCCTGATCCCTCAAAATAAATATGCTACACATGCCACATTACTTAGAGAGATCATTAAAACCAAGGATTTGGGATTTGATTAAGCACAAGTGCTTTGTTCTTACATGCTTTTATCAAATAAAGCTTACACAAATACCATATATCCCTGAATATATACAAGACCCATCTAAAATATTGAAGAAAAAACAAAAAATATCATGGAAAATCACAATAAGAAATCCATGAACCTAAGCCATGACTTGCTATTAGGTTTCTCAGCCTGGTTTGAGCAGGTAGTGGTATTATTATTAACAGTATCCCTTGGGCAAAGAAAGAAATTGCGAGACCCAAGCCCAATCAACTTCTCGTTTGGATCCAACCCTGTTCACAAATAACAAAGGAGAAAACACAAATAAACATAAGTCCAAAATGAACAATTTTGAGAGGAAAAGATAATGAAACTAATACAAAACTTAAAAGAGCATTAGAAATAAGTCAAAAACAAACCATGCATAAGTAGGGGTGGCAATAGGTCAGGTCCCGCTGGACCTGGACCCCAATAGTGTTCAGGTCCAATATTTGGACCTTGAACCAATCCACTAGGTCCAATTCCTGGATCCATACAAGGACCCGGGTCCCGGGTCAGGTCCGGGTCCATCGCCACCCCTAAGCTGCATAAGCAATATTCAAATTAGAAAGTAATTAAGAGGGGGAAGATTGACAAAAGCCAAACAACTGAGGGGTAGTTATTTGCTCCCTCAAGAACATATTGGACATTGACCTCTAGCATAAAACGCTATCTAAAATAGTTTTAAGGACCCCAAATTTTGGGAAGGAATTGCTTAATTGAGTGAGAGAGCGGCCAATATTTCGACAGTCAGATCGGAATATTTAAGAACTCGATTGTTTTTTTGTTTTTTTTTTTTTTTTTTTACAAAATACTCATTTGGTGATTTTAAAGTGGATCGGAAATTTCTGATGGCAAAATACCAATCTGGTTAGTGGGAAGCAAGGTTTAAGTCCGACTTATTGGCAAAAGGAATTTCAAAAAGATTTTTGTTAGTGAATAGGTTCTCCATAAGGTGATTTTGGGATCTTTTAGTCTCTGTACACTCATCAATAAGTTAATAGAAGAGACCCAACTTAACATTTTAAAAGAAATTCACATAAAAAACTAGGTCCTTTGTCTGAGGGAGTATCTAGTGTACTCTACTACTGATATAGTGTACTCTTGCAGGAGTCCACTCCAAACAAAAACTAAAAGCATGAAAAGCATATGAATAAGAGAGAGAGGGGAGAGAGGGAGGGGGAGGGGGGAATATTTCACAGCAAAAGTAGAGAGAGAAAGAACAGAGTGGGGGGATATTTCATAGGAAAAGTTGCACAATACCTCACAGAGGCAGGCATGAGAGAGAGAGAGAGAGAGAGAGAAGTCTCTCAAGAGAAGTATACAGTGAAAAAGTAAAAAAAAGATGAAAAAAAACAAAGAAGAGAATCTAAGAAAGGGAGTTGTTATTTTTCTTTAGATTAAATTGTCAAGAAAAGGGGAACCAGTTGTAGGCACAGGTAGTGAGATAGAGAGAGAGAGTACTTCAGCTATTTTATTCGAATAAAATTTCCATTAACGAGAGAGACGGGGAATTATCTATATGCAAGACACATAGCTATGTATCTATTTCAAGGAGAGAGAAATAAAGGTAATAATCTATCTGCAAGGAGAGAGAGAGAGAGAGAGAGAGAGAGAGAGAGAGGTATTTATGTATTTGCCGGGGGGAAGAGAGAGAGAGATTTGCAACAACACAACGCTTGCAACACAGGCAAAGAAATCTTACTCTCAAGGCTAAACTGCGAGTAATGGAGGTCGAAACCCGCAGGGTCTTTCTCCCTAAGCAACGGCCTCCGCCCCTCCTTCACATACTGCCTCACGGCCGCGGCTACCAGCTCCCCCACCGTCGACTCTGGCACCGCCACCACTTGCACCGCCCCGAGACTCCTCTGCACCGTCACGTTCACCAACAACTTCGTCAGCCTGGGCGGCGCCGCTGCCCCCTCGCTGCCCCACAACTCAATTTCTGATTTCCGACGGCCGGCGATGAGGTCCGGCTGCGTGCTCGGGCGTCGTAGCATGGTCCGGTCACCGCCGCCTCCCAAGGGTGAGCCCCCGTGGAATGACACCGACCTCTTCCCAAAACTCTGATTATGCTTCCTCGGCGACTGTTTCTCTTCGGGATTTCGACGTGTCATCGCTCTCGGGGTCGGCATTTATGGCAACGGCTCAGGGGGCGGTGCGGCCTAAGGCGAGGGCTTCAGCTCTGTTCGGCTTCCCCCCCTAAATGGATTCATAACAGAATGGATTGTCTTTCTCTCTCTTCTTTGTTTTGCCCTGGAGGAAGAGAGGGGTATGGAGAGGGTTCTTATAGGGTTGGAAACTTAAATTATTGGTGGCCCCACGGGTGGCTGCAGTTAGCGTCGGCCCCAGAAGAGGCCTGTGCCTTGGCGGCGATGGAGGTGGTGGAAATGTATGAGAAGTGAGAAAAAGTGGTGCAATTCTAGAGATAGAGAGAGAGAGAGAGAGAGAGAGAGAGAGAGATGTGTTTATTTGGGCTATGGAGTAAGTTTTTGAGATTGGTTTTGATGTGGGGTAAGTTTAAAGCGGTGGATTTAGAGTTGCTCAGGTGGTGGAAATGGAGGAAGAGAGAGAAAATGGTGTAATTTGAGAGACAGAAAATGGTGTAATTTTAGAGAGAAAAACAAAATAACGGTGGGTTTGGTTTGGATGAGGAAAGGGGCGGGTTATGACGGGTAGAGGACCAGTCAAAAGGCGGCCGGTCTGCCCGTTACATGTGTGGTGACGCTTTCACCAAGAGGATTTTACCAGCATTTATTGACAACGAAAAGGGCATGAAAATAGGCGTAAATCCTCAACAATAAAGATAAGATAGATGATCCTCCCCTACCCCTGCGGGTAGGGTCCACATTAGAATATATTAAATTTGATATGGATTTTTAGAAAAATTAAATATCTCATTTATGTTATAATTTTTTTAAATGTTTGTATCAATTTTAATGGTGATCTTTTGGGTCCAACACATATAAATGGGAGAAGGTCATATAGGATTGTTACTCTAAAGATAAAATGAACTTTTTATTTGTCTTGTATATAAGGTAAAGTATATATGAAGATCATTTACCTTTGGTACAAAATGAGACGATAAAATTGATACTTATATATCCAAACTATCAAACTTCACAATCCCTATATATAACTATCAAAGTACTTGTATACAATCCTTATATATAACTGTCAAAATCCTTGTATACAATCTCTATATAAAATGGTAGTAATTAATTGTGATTATCTTGTATCAAAAGTACTTGTATACAATCGCTACATATAACTATCATGTGTTTGGACAATGTTCGACGTTATTGGATTGGGTGATAGTGAGTTGATAATAATATTGTAAATTGATACTAATATTTTTAGTAGGTTGCAATTAATGTTTGTCGATTCACTTCGAGCTGTTTGACCATGATCAGACAACGGCAAGTCGCTTGACAAGTAAATTACAGGTTTTTTTATCAAAGGTGCATCTAAGAGATGAATTATTTGACATTTTACCTTTATTTTTTGATTTAGTTTCCAAAAATCCATCAAAATACATGATAATGGGTAAGAGATGAATTATTTGACATTTTACCTTTATTTTTTGATTTAGTTTCCAAAAATCCATCAAAATACATGATAATGGGTTAGAATAGTTGAAAATAGTCGACATATGAAATACTTGATAAATTAAGTGTATTTTGATATTTTCTCCTAATTTACATCTGTCGGGAAACCCATAGAAAGATCATTAAAGAGAAGGTCAAATGTCTTTAGACCATAGTTAGCCTTCGGGAAAATTAATATATCGGCTCACCATAAAATCGGAAATAAATCGTTTTTTTTTTTTAAATTCGGATGAAAAAATAGTGTCAAAAATACGGATCGGAAAAAATACTTTATGTAAAAATATCGCAAATATATCGGACTAGGCTCAAAAAATGGGGGTGAAAAAAATGGACATATCTAAAATAAAATTAAGTAGAAATTAAAATAAAATTAACTAAACATAAAAAATAAAAAATAAAATGATAAGTTGCTTCTAAATTTACGATATGAATTTTCTCATTAAATGCTTTAACAAACACCACACATACTTAATACATAACGCAAAAAAAAAAAAAATGCGACAATGTGAGATAAGTAGAATTGAGTTGGGTATATTCATTTCTCTCTCTGTATGATGACTATCCATTTATAACCATAGTTATATAATGGGAAGATGTACACTTTTTTGGTTAGACGAGCAACAACAAACATAGTAGACCAAAGAAGAAACACATAACCAAAAGATGAGAAGCAAATACAAAACATTCCATAAAGAAAAGCATAATGAGAGAGAGAGCATGCATAGGCACAAAGAAACAAAATAGAATAAAATCTCATTGAAGATGAAGAACAAGGTGGACAAACCTTAATCTAAGATTTTCAGTCATAAATTAGGTTTGGGGATTGATCCCTAGTCTAGTTTTTTTTTTTTAAGCTTTTGTTTTAGAGATTTACTAATCAATGATTTCCAATCAAGAATTAAGTTTGAGGATTGAGCCCTAATCTGTTTTTTTTTTTTTTTTTAACCTTTTGTTTTCGGTATTTAAGATGTATAAATTGTGATAATCTGGGTCTTTGAGCCCTAATTTGGATGGATTTTTTGGTGGAATTTTGTCAAGTCAAAATTTAGAGATCTTTTATTCAATGGTTTTTATGGTATTTTATTCTAATTTTATTCAATGGATTTGAGAATAAACCCTAAGATAATAAACATTAACAATATACTTGGGGATCAAAATATATTTTCTTAGGGAAGTTTTTTTTTTTGAGAAATAATATACTTTTTAGAAAGCATGGAAATAAAAATTACATACAATAGGAAAAAAGTTTTCATCTTTTAGGGAAAAAAATACAGGTAAAAAAAGCAAAGTTTTTTTGAACCGATTTTTTCATATAGATCAATAAGGCGCGTTTTAAACGTTTTTGAAAAAAACTCTGTGTTTTTTTTAAAAAAGTCGCATTTTAACTGCGGACTTGCTAACTATGCTTTAGACATAGTTTGTGGAATTGGTGTCTCAAGAAAGTAGTGACATAGTTTGTGGAATTGGTGTCTCAAGAAAGTAGTATGATTTTGTTCAAGCAGTTGGGAGTGGAGCGACAATCAATATATATATATATGTGTGTGTGTGTGTGTGTGGATCTATCTTGAGTTAACAACCCCTCAAAATACAATGGTTAAAGTTAAAAAGGGTTGTGATGGGTGTATTTATCAAAAAGATCATTAAAAAATAAATTACAAAATTAATAAACCCACCTTTTACATATCATTTATTAACCCATGAAATTATTTTCAACTCTCTTAACCATTCTATTAAGATCCAATGACTATTGGCCTCCATACTATACTAAGAAGTTTTATAAGTAAAATGCGAAACATTGTGCATATACAATAAATATCACACTTAATACGATTTTGTTCAAACAGCTGGAAGTGAACTGACAACAATATCGTATATTAATTATTGTTATAATTTTCCAATTGGTAAGACATTCCAATTCAACGGCCCATATGCATAATTAGTGTTTAAAAAACAGATCAGTGATCTAATCACCCATCCAAAAAATTGGTCTGGATCAACAGATTGGCAATTTGGCCAAATAAATCAGCCAATAAAAAATAAGAAAAATATAAAACAAAATAAAAAGTTGAAAAAACTAATAAAAATGACTAGTGGCGACGGATCAATCAGTTCCTTAACAGAGTCGGTCAATTCTGCTAGAAAACTAGCATGTTGAATAGGATTGGACTGATTCCCAATTTTGTGTAAATGGGACTGGTCCTGCTAATTCTCAATCTAGATTGGAGGATACTGATCCATATCAATATTTTCTAAACCGGGCTTAGAATAACGGTGTATATATAAAGTTTCACAATTTTATAGGGGAAAAGTTTTTATGGAGCCGAGGCTCTAAACAATCAAATTCAAGCCAACCTCAAAAATTTCACAAGAAGAGGTTGTTTTGATGCCCAAATATCCTCAAATTCATCATCTCCGTATCCAGATGCATGGACATGAGAAAAAAATAGATTTCAAGGTTTTGGAATTAGTGTATTATGTAATGCACTTTTGGACCGTCAATTTTTAAGATTTTCAAGTTTTCATAGATCTCTCGATCTACACTACTTTTTAAGCTTTAAAATTTATAAATAAAGATGAAATATATTTTAAAGCTATCAAAAAGATTTCCAGTATTGAAACCACATTTCTCAACACTATTTGAAAGTAGGCTCTAATTTTATTTAGAGCCTAGGCACCCATTTTTATATATGCTAAAGTTTCTCAATCGATGTATGCTAAAGTTTCTCAATTAGTACAATTATTTAAGAGATTCGTATGGTGTAGCATACTCCCATGGGACCGCACTATACACTTACTCCCAACAAAAGATATGTATTTTGAAAATGAATTTTGAGTTCATAACAAGTTAGTTTGGAACGCCCTAAAACTTCAATATTTCGGACCATTCTTAGGACATTAGTCTTTGGGGTAGGTATAACATGTGCATGAAATATTTTCTTTTGATGTTATCTCTAGGTTGAGCAGGTTACTTCACCAAAATGGGGAGGGGGACGAACATGTCAGGTCGTGGTCTGGTCGGCGCAGACCTAGACCGGTATAGTTTTCTGGTCCAAGATTTGGACCCAAACCCAACCTGATCGGTCCAATTTTTTAACCCATAATCGGAAACGGGTCGGGTCTATCTGTCGGGTCTATGCCGATTGCACCCTTGTGTTTAAAAACTACCAATCGAGTCTAACTAGATCTAGAAGGTTACTCATGGCTAAAAACCCTAAAATATCTCGAATGTCCTAAATTTTCAAAAAAATTTAATATTTATTAAAATTTCCCCAATTGAACTCAAACCTGTTCGAATCCGACTAGGGCACTTGGATCGGGACCCTGGCAAGTCCCAACCAGTGTTGGACTTTTTAGCTAGTAGTTTTACCCAAGGGACTGAATGGAGCATATAATCTATTGGCTTCTATCAGTGCCCCATGATTCAGGACTAGAATAAGCATAATCTTTGGTGTCTACAAATTTTGAAATTCAAAAACACTGTGAAGAAGAAACAAAAGCCCACAAAATTTGTTTGTAAAGAAAAATAAATAAGTAAAATAATTGAGTAAATCCATCGATCGATAGAGAGGATGAAATCTATTTTTAATATTTCTTTCATTCTTAGATTCTATAATTTTATATAAATTTACTAATTAAGGGATGGTACTTCTTCCATTTCATTTTGAGAAATAGGGTAAGTATCCTACTCACTTTTGGCTTTAGTTAGGCAAACTCTTGTAAATAAAAATTCTTTAACGAATACATAAAAAGAAAAGAGAAAATATTTCCATACACTTTATTTTAGTGTATCAATTTCTAACAAACCCATAATTTTAAAAAGTTTCTTATGGCATAGAGGTTTTTAAAAATATATATCCTAACCCCCGACCTAGTTAACCTCTTTCCACCTCAATTTTTTTTGTCCCAAACAAAATTTAAAAAAACATATCTATTTTTCTGTAAACCTCTATCACTTTTATATATATATATATATATATATATATAACCTCTTATAGAGAGAGAAAGAGAGATTTACAAAAAAAATATATAACCTCTTATAGAGAGAGAAAGAGAGATTTACAAAAGAATAGAGGTATTTTTTTCAACTTTGTTTGGGTTAAATAATTTGATAAAAAGGGGTCAAATAAGGTCTAAGGAGTTAGAAGATATTTTTTCTAGAACATAAGTGCTGCCAAAAACATTTTAAAACTTTGAGTTTTGGGAAATTGTGCACCATATATATGGCGTATGGAGATATTTTCCAAAAAGAAAGGCGAACTGGGTCCAGGGGTTATAAGGTATTTTTCTAAAATAAAAATAGAAAAACCATTAGGCTAAAGAAAAATAAATAATCAACTAGAACCATTACGTTAGCAATGTGTGGCATTTAGTAATAATAATGGGGTCGTTTTCACCTTTCTTAGTTTCATTTCTTTAGTGGGAAGTAATTACTCTAAGGAGCCGTAGGCTTTCTAGACAAGTATATCCCTATTGATGCATCATATGCTCCCGCGGCAGCATATTATACATTCACACTCTCAAGTCTCAAGTAAAGCCATAGTCCAGTTTTTAGGATGTTATCTCTTCAATCCAGCAACCAACTTCATATAATTAAAAATATAAATAAATAAATAAAATAATAATTATACACACTCTAAAGGTATTTAAAAAGAATAATATTTTAAAGGATGAATATTTCTTTAATATGTTTAACACTCATATATATGATGAATATTTCTTTAATATGTTTAACATTTTTAGATACTGGATATACTTGCTCCCCTATGTAATAACATTTTTGTTTAGGGGTATTTAAGTAATTTATCAGGAATAAAATTGAAAGTTTTATTCCCTATAGTGAATGGACGAAATTGAATGCCTTAATAGAAAGAATAACATTTAATATTTATAGTGAAAGGTGATTTCATTGTGATATCACCACCCGCATACAACAATGACTACTTCTCAATTATTAATAAATGCCTACTAGTTTTTGATGGAAATATCTATTCGACTTTTTCTAATTATAAAAAACACATTTATTAAAAAAAAAAATTTGTATTACAAAATAAGAGTATATAAATATCTTAAAACATTGAACATGGAATACTCATATATATATAAATGCCCTAACTTAACCCTCTTTTAAAATGACTAAAGTTATGCAATTTTGAACACTCAGATCTTGATAAACTCAAAATTTCTTTATTTTTTTATTCTAAACATTCATATAGTAATTCTGAAGTGGATCACAAAATGCGAGAGCAAAAATCTTTCTAGGGAGTCCTTTGCTCGAAGGAGTAAATATATAGTATGCTCTGTCATTAATATGATATTCACCCACAAATTTAGAAGGTCATAAAAAGTTATCTTTGCCGCGCCTGTTTGCTGATGATTAAAACTATGACTTCATGCCAATCAATTAGTGCCATTTTTGTCCATTAATGACTAATGGGTTTATAAAAAAAGTAGAATAGACAAGTTGGAGAATTTTGGACGAAATTACAACCACATGAGGTCGTTGTCATTTCTTATTTGTTGTCATTATCACATGCTTGGAAAAAGAGAGGCACGTTCTGCTGTACATCTCATAACAAGTCATAGAAAATTAGGAACTAAGTTTGCCTTGAATATGGGAAAGATTACTTGTCTAAACTGTAATGGAGTTGGGTGTTAACTAACTCTTGGTTCGGTAGGTGGGGCGAACTATTCACCCACGGCTTCTAGGCTGTATTGTGTAATTTGGAGCACTAGCTCAACCAACTTGGTGAAAGTAGGGTGGCAAAGGGTCTGGTAGGGGCCTAGACCCTATCGGACCTGAATTCACTGGACCCAGACCCAAAAATATAGTATCAGACCCAGACCTAGACCCGAACCCTGGTCTTATCAAACTCGACTTAAAAATTAAAGCGTCTAAACATCTTTAAATATATTTTATATATTGGAACTTAAAAAATATTATAGGACCTGGACCCGACTGGATCCTGACCCAAATAATGTTCTGGTCCAAGATTTGGACCCAGACCCGATCCGGTCTACCCATCGAGTCCTGGGTCGGGTCCGGGTCAGGATCCATTGCCACCCCTAGGTGAAAGTTAGAAAAAAGTACATATATAAAATTCAAATCTTTTGTGTAAAATTTTAAGGATTCTCAAAACCATTTAGAAACAATGGCCATATTACTCTGAGAATGTGAATTTAAAGGGAACCGGTCGGAGTCCCCATTCCATGGTAGGCTCAAACAGGTCCCCCAGTCCTACTAGTTTCGAGCTGCCTCGGCTATTTTTGAAACCTAGTTCTTTAAGGAAAAATTTTCAAAACACGCATGAGTAACCATTTAGCATTTTACCCATATATTTTGATTTAATTTTAAGATACACATAACCATAAGTTGCAATAGTCAACAAAAGTATAAACTATTGAAATGTTGAACAATTAAGTGTAACTTGATAAATTTCTTTATTTTTTATTTAACCATGAGCACAAGTACAAAATTCGAGTGATGAATATGTATGTAAAAAGGAAAATTGTCTTTATGCGGGCTGGATCACATGACTACATATGTGGTCCGAAAACTGTAAAGCATCCATCTTAAAGATGGATGCAATGCAAGTGGGTGTTCCATCTAAAACGAGGGAAACTAACTGTCTAAATGTTTGCTAATTAGAATTATTATTTTAGTTTTAAAAATTTAGTTATTTTTTCATATTCATGATCTCCATGTTAGAGACATCTCAAAAATAGATTTATTAATAGGCCCGTATTTCTACATATGCGAGCTTAGCCGCATAGAAACCAGGTCCATGTAAAAATGAGGTCAGTTGTACCCTTTTTAGCTTCAACAGAGTTATGCTACACTATTAACCTGTGGACCTATATAATTATTATTAATTTTTTGGACAAAAATTATATAATATTGACACCTAAAAATGTAGAATTCAAGTGCTCTTCTAGAATTTGTCAAAAATGTTGTTTTGACGAAGGAAATATCTAATTGATCATATTGATGTCGAGATGTATAGATATGGAGAAAAAATATATTGTAAGGCTTAAAAATATATATTACAACACATTATCCGAACTGTCTATTTTCAAGATTTTCATTTATTTATAGATCTGCTTGATTTGAATTGTTTTTCAAATTTTAAATTTTATGATTAACGAAAGAAATAGATTCTATATCATCTTATGAATTTTCTCGCATCATCTTAAGAATTTTCAACCCAAAAATCACATCTCATTGTAAAGTTCAAAGGTGCTCTTTTAATTGTTTTATTTTTTTTTGCAGACCAATGTGGAATACAGGCCCTTACTCATTTTTCGAAAATAATTAGTAATTTTTTAGTACGTCTGTAAGAATGAAAACCTAAACCAATGACTCACACTCAAATGGTTCTACCACAACGCCTCAACGCTATTCCCAGTCGTTTAAGGTTGGAACCTCATACAAACCACCCCTTTTTTTAAATTTTATATGGGAGAAGCCAATGTTTAATTTTTTATTTTTCAGTTGATAGGAACTACCAATGTTTCATCTCACCAAGCAATAATTGTTTTTTATTAAAACAAACAATATTTTGGTGTTTTCATAATATTTGTCCAACACATTGGAATGAATAGCCACGTGTACAACTTCTGTTGCTTCCTTGTTAGCTGGAGCCGCTTTATTTCGGTGGGTCAAGGTGTAATAATTGCTGCGTAATGGGAAATGGTTTGATAAGACCGCAACCATATCAAAATAAGTAATCCTCACTTTATAACTCGTGAAAAATTATATTTTAAGTTTTAAAAAAAAAATTTATCGATCATTATGACTTGAACATTATAGTAGTAAAAAACAATGAAGATTTCAAGCTCTAAAACAAATGTATATCGATGCAAATTATCCAGACCATCCATTTTACCGTAAAAATAATTGTTCACATTTCCCTATGATATGTATTATTTTTTAATTTCAAGTTTTATTTTTGGTGTTAGAAATTAATTTTAAAATCGTCATAAATATTTCGGTAGTTAAAAGTGCTTTTCATATGAAGATTTGAAATGGAAATTTATTTTGTTTACCCTTTTTTTTCTTTTATTTTTTGCCTATAATTGGAGTAAGACTAAAAGAAGTCACATGTGTGTCGCACCCCACCACCCTAACCACTTGGTCTTGAGCTCATTCCTTTTTTTTTCTATTATTTTTAGTTTTTAATTATTTTTTTAAATTTTATGTCTACTAAATGACACTCTTACAACCACTCATTTTGAAAATTAAGGGACAAAAATAATTGTAACCTCATTGTACGAAAGATAAATAGTTTCTTTGTAGACAATCTCATTATTTATAATAAAAAACCTAATCACCGATGCCCCTACCTCTTCTCTCGGTTGATTCTAACGCAAAGTACAAGTAACGACTCTCACTCCTTTCTTTTTAGGCATGAATCTTAACTAGTGTTTGAAAAATTGCTGGTCCATATCAAAAATTGTCCTAAACGATCTGGACCGCATAATATATCGGGATCCGACTGTGTCCCTCCATATTCGATCAGTTCGAGCCGGTCTAAACGGGCTTTTTGTCACAGAACCATACGGTTCCTAAAATACTAAGCTTTTCCACATTTTTTCAATAAAAAATGTTGCGGTAACCCACCCTTATTGTAAACGTTTTATCGGTCTTATCTCATGACCACTAGGCTTTCATGTATGGCGTGGGCTTCTACGTTTTCGTTAACGTCTCTCTTTCTCTCTCTTGCTTATCTAAGGGCAAGTTCATCTATAAATGAAATTGTATATGAAATAAAATTTGTTTTTTAGATTAATAATATTTATTTTTTCATAATTTGCTAACATAAAATTATATATAGTTAAGTTTTGATTATAAAAAGAAATTTTATATGATTCATTTACAAAAGAAAAAAGTTTATATAAGGTTGCCACCATAAAATGTAGAATTACATATACATCTCAAATATCCATTGGAAAAAGTTGTTTTAATGTTGAAAAGCCCTATAATTGATCATCACGACAATAAGTTATATGAATATGAAAAAAGAAAAAGATTTTGAATCCTAGAAATAGTGTGTTTTGCAACATATTATCTAGACCGTCCATTTTTAAGATTTTCATATGTTTATAGATCTACTTGATTTTAACCATTTTTGAAGTTTAAAATTTTATAATTAGATATGAAAATAGATTTTGGGGTAATCCTAAGAATGTTTTACGTCAATATTACATATTATATAAAATTTGAAGGTGCGCTTTAATTGGATTGTTTAAGGTTGCAACCTAATCGAAACCACACCCTTTACAAAAATATGTATAATTATATTAAAATTACTATTGTTATTTATGTTAATAATTTAATAAAATTATGTTAAACTTAATTAGTATAATTATGTGAATATAATTATGTAAAAATTGTTAACTTATTTACTAGAATTATGTTAAAATTGCTATTGCTATATTGAAAAAAATTTTGTTATAAATACATCGAAACATTACATAATTTAATGTATTTAATTGTTGTGTTATTAATAAATTGTTATTGTTATGTAGATTATATTATTTTCATATTTAATATAGATTGTAATTTTAAACTAATATATTTATAACCTATACATATGTTAACAAATAACTTATTGTTAATTTGTCATTATTATAATAATTTATTTTATAGAATAATAAAAGTTTAATATTATTTTAAATTGAATTAATTTGTTGTTATTAATTTAGAGAACCATTTATTGCTATGAGTTGCATATTAAAGTTCATTTTGACTGTCAAATGAATTTAATAGACTACAAACACTCAAATATGAGATAGGTTCGTAAGATTTACATATAATAATGAAAAACTATTTGTTCACTGTTTTTTTATAAACCTAGAAGACTATTTTTTTGAGAAATTATAGTGGTTTTTGAAATTTTTGGAAACCAACAGCCGATTCTCCGATCCACCGATCCGACTTAATTTTTGGGGCTGCTGATCCAACTCACCTATCCATTTTTTTCTTAACCCTGATCCCAACTAATTTCGTTTATTGCCCTCCCTCCCTCTTTTTCTCTCTCCGTGAGAGTGCGTGCTAAAGAAATGTGGATTCCATGTCGCTCTGTGTTCATAACTTTTGCCATTCTTTTGGACTTCTCATATTTGTTACAAACAGTATTTTAAAACTTAGTGATTTTCTACTTGGACAGCCGATTAGAGTGAGAAATCGATCAGGACCGAACTGGTTTCAAAATGTTATAGGTTCCCGATTCCCTGCCCTTTCTTTTTTATTTTTATTTTTTCCTTTTCTTTAAACTTATCTATTGTTTTCTGTACCCCCACCCCTAAAAATCCCTACCCCATAAACCTCTATTTTAATTTTTTATTTTATTTTTTTAGAAAAATTTACATAAGTAATCCAAATGATCTGAGAGCAACTCGAACCATATCGATTAAGGGTGGACCATCCATCCCACCGATCTGTTCTACAAATACAAAGACAGGTATGTCTCTGATTCAAATATAAGTGTGGCAAATACCAACCCAAAAACTTTCCTCCCAAGTAGGATGATTCAGTATTTTATTTAGATAAAGAGTTGTGGTAATTTAGGTGGCATTGAAGTATTTTTTCCAATAAAATTTCAAAAAAAAAGGGCCATCAATATTTAAGATTTTAAAGTGTCTGACATGATATTCGTGATATAGCCCACTCTAAACATTGCAAAACCTCGGCATATTTTCCCTTCTAAATTAATTCTCGTAATTAAATCCCACCTTTGAAAACTTCCCTATTTCCCATTGTTACACCACTACCAAAATAGAACCTTAAAGAAAACTGAATTTTTTTCCCCTGAAAGTGGAAACTAAACCAATCTGAAACCCCATGGAAAAATTGTATCACACTAAGAGTTCATACCTCTCTGTTGAAGACATCACTCTTGGAGATCCCCTAATATAACTCAGAAAGGACAACCCCTAAAAGTATAAGTATCATGTCTCCCCTATCCCTTTGTATAAGAATCACCCTGGCTTCATCCCCCAAAAAATCTCATTTTGTCATTTTGCTCAAGGGCCATAATACCTTCAATCTTTATAAGAAACATATGAGTGTTAATACTCATAAAAGAGGGAAAAGGAAAAGGCTTCCTTGCTCCCCAAAAAAACCTCATTTTGTCATTTTGTTCAAGGCCCATAATACCTTCAATCTTTCTAAGGAATATATAAGTATTAGTACTCATAAAAGAGGGAAAAGGAAAAGGGTTTGTGTACAATGGGACTATTTATTTTTAGTCACAATTACTTATAACCTTCCTATGTGAAATTTGATAACTTAGAAGTGTCATAAAATTCGAGAAAATTTCTTTTGGACTTTGAACTTGGTCAATGGAATAAATGTAGCCTATCGCCAAATTTTAAGTCTAGAATGTGATAATAGCTATAAAAGACGAGGCACCTAAATAAATAAGAGTCTAGTTTCTATAAGGTTGCAAACTTAAACAATCCAATTAAGGTATACCTCCAAATTTTATTATAACATGTAATTTGGTGTAAAAATTTCTTAAGATTATCTGAAAATCTATTTTCATATCTAATTATAGAATTTTAAACTCCAAAAATGGTTAAAATCAAGTAGATCTATAAACATATGAAAATCTTGACAATGGACGGTCTAGATAATGTATTTGCAAGATGCACTATTTTTGAGACTCAAAATATCATATATATATATATATATATATATATATATATATCTTGATGTTTGGATAATCAATTAGAGGGTTTCTCAATATTAAAACAACCTTTTATGATGGATTTTTTGGGGAAAAAGTTTATATAAAGATACAACCTTATAATGTAGAACTACTGATGCACATCAAAAATCCATCATAAAAGGTAGTTTTAATGTTGAAAAACCCTTTGATTGATCATCTCCACCTCGAGATGTATGACCATGAAAAATAAAAAGATTTTAAGTCTTAGAATTTACATCATATTAACTACACCATCCATTTTCAAGATTTTCATATGTTTATAGATCTACTTCATTTTAACCACTTTTAAATTTAAAATTTTATAATTAGATATAAAAATAGATTTTGAGATAATCCTAAGAACATTTTACATCAAAATTATATACCATGATAAAATTTGAAAGCGCGCCTTACCTCTACAACTATAGATGCATCTGTATGCCAGATGCATCTGTATGCCAATTACACCCTTTTTGAGGTGCATTTGTATTTCTACATTATAAGGTTGCAACCTTGTATAAACTTTTTCCAATAAATAATATGCTAATTACATGAGAAGTAGGGTCCTTGTGATGGTTGTTTCGAGGAAAAACTTTGCCAAGAAAATTGAATCCTAAAAGAAGCATATCGTACATTTGCTCTCTTGGATAAATCCCTATTTTGAAGTATTTTTAGAACCCTAACTTTTGTGGATATAACCGTTGCAACTTAGATCAATTGTAAAATAAAATAAAAAACAAAAAAATATTATGTATGAGCCAGGAAAAATAATATCTTATTTGGCATAATGCTAATTGTACATAGACAACCCTAAAATAATTGGGATAAGGCGATGATAATGATTCTAATTTTACAACATTCACGATTATCACAGAAACCTTGGCACGCAGCAGCATTAATTAACAAAATCATCACAACAAACACCTCATTGAACACCCATATCTAGGGCCTAAGGTTAACAAAATCACCATGCACAAATTTTTTTTTGGCATAATCCTAATTTAACACCATGCGTGTTTAACAAAGAAACTTGAACAATACCAGTATCAGCTAATAAAATCATCACAAGAAACACCTCAGTGAAAACCCATACCTTTTTCTTTTCTTTTTTCGGATGAGAACAAAAAAGACATGGGTTTTAAACAGCAGCTCATATAATACCTTAATCAAAAGAGAGGGGCAACAACAATGTTGTCAGATTCACTTTGGAGTCTTTTTATGTTTGTTGAGAAAAATGAAGCAATTTGGTGCTTCGGCCAATTCAAGAGAAAACTTCGGACTTTTTTAATTTAAAATAAATAAATTACATATTTATTTAAAAAATATATTAAAATAGAAAAATTAAAAATAAGAACTTCAAAAAAAAAAAAAGTTGTATAAATATTTATTTGCTTCGGGCGACTTTGGCAAAATCGCCCAAAGCATACCCAAATCTGACTTAAGTGACGGCAAACTATAGCCCTGCATGGCTAACGCTAGCAGATTACCATAGAAGTAATGATCCTATGAGACCCTCCCACACCCATCTCTATAAGACCCCAAATGATCATCATTAAATTTGATACAGATCTCTAGAAAAATTATCACATGGATGTAAAATTTGATTTTTTTAGATATCTGTGCCAAATTTAATGGTGAACCTTTGGGATCCTACACACATGGGTGTAAGAAGGTTTCATAGGATCATTACTCATGTTTTTATTCCATACATATCGAAAAATTTCATATAAAGCGGAAACCTTGCTTGCATAAGTAAGGTTCCAATATTCTATACTGTCTATTTTTGTTGTACAGTATAGATTTGGGATGTTTTTCAGGACAATGTCCAGACTTGGCATGTCTTTCACAAGATTTGCTATTGCCTTGAATTTGACTGTATTAAAAAGCAGATGCCAAATCTCCGTCGTCCAATTAAAATGGGCAGTATAGAAGACTACAACTTTACTTCTACAAGAAAGGTTTCAACCTTTTATAAACCACTAGAAAGGTCAGAATATCACGTGTTTTGGTTTGATTGAACAAAGCTAGGCGCATTTCAGTTTTTCCAATGCATGAATGGGAGGAGAGCATGAAGTGCAGGAAAATCCAATCTCATAAAACAAAAAGGAGGATCCGCTTAGAAGACATAAGAAGAAAGCAAACTATACAGAAACAATTCAAATTAAATGAGACAAATTACCTCTCATGAAATGAAAACAACATTGCAAGGAGATGGTATGGCCAAAAGCTCCAAAAGCCCAAACCCAGCAAAAATCACATGTGAGCAAATCATTTATGTTAAGGAATATAGACATGGAGCACATAGCACCAACTTTTTATCAATATCGTCCAAAAAAACCATAGGGTCCACTTATTCCATTGAAAATAATTTCATTCTCCAGAACAAACAAAACTTATTTTTACAAGAAAGGGAAGTGACCACTTACCCGTATCTATGTTCTTCGAGTTAAACAAGACTATTGCTAACTCTTGGCAATTTCAATCGTGTCAGTAACAGTAAACCTATTGAACCAAATCTTTCATCTAACAAAAATTCTTATCACTGGTCCTTTGTAAAATTAATCTGCGAAAAGCTCCAAAGCATCATAATGTCCATAACCATGGTACAAAACCTTAATAGGGCTATCCTTTTCTTTCCCATACTCTTGTCCATAATTCGCTATATTTATCAGGCCACCCAAGTTTTTGTCCATCATGAACACTGATATGGGGGCCCTGCAATTTCCCCCAAAACGTTTAATCAGTTTAAAATAATGTCACAACAAAAATCCTCCTTAAAACAAAAACAGGCATCACATATTTCATCCCTCCAGTGAAGATTACTAAATCAGTACAAAAGCAAATGGTGACTTTTTTCCTTTAATTTTTTTTCCTGATGTCTTAAGAAAAGCATTAGCTGTTTAATTATGTCTTTATAATCTAGAATTAAGCAAAATTTTGTAGAGGAAAATGCTTTAATTTTAATGGGAGATTTTAGAAAGCATCTTACTGAAGAACATGTGAGGCCATCAGCAATTCAGGCTCACCACCCCAGACGTAAGGCTGTTGGATACTCTTAACATAAGTTTCAAAATCTTCTTCTATGAACCTGCACAATCAATAGAATGAAGAATGCTTTGAACTGTCAACTAACAAGAATTTCTTAAATGAAAAATTTTGTAATTTTTAATAAATCTAAAACAAAATTTTGATTCTCAATGTGCATTGCTCTGATCAAGAGCATGAAATCTCACCATTCTGTTTCTTCACGCCTCTTTAAGATCTCTTCCGCCACCTGCAGGGCATATCCACATTCCCGTTCATTAAGTAAATAATTATAACAAAAAGCACAACAATTGTAGTAGCAAGAACAGGTGGTGAATAGCTTCCAAAAAATTCCAGGAATTGTTACAAGACAAAACCAAATCTTCTCCAGGAGGAACCCCCCCTCAATAAGATAACGTATTTGAGTACATGCTTTTTATTTATTAAAAAGATATTCACGACACTTTATAAATGCTAGAGACTAAACCATACTGTCTCATTCAAAACTTTCAAAACCAAACCTAACCGGCCCCCTCCCCCCAGGGAAGGCGGGCTGGGGCACGTGCCCAAGGGATCATTGCTGCATGTGAATTTGTGAGTTCATGAATTCATTACAGCATTTAATATTTGATGGAAGGAAGATTTTGTTTATTACTCTTTCTCAAAATAAAAATAAAAATGTTTACAACTTTAATTCTGAGAAAATTTAAGAAGTTTATATTCTTGATTAGGTTGCTAAATCAAAGCTTCTTTGGTGACAGCAAAGCCAGTGAAAAATGCAGCAAAAAACAATGGTGGCAAAAATTAGTAATCTTACTTTAGCCCTTAAATCATCAGCAAGTTCCCTTTGCAGAGATTCATTGGGAGCTGCTTTCCCATTTCTAAGGCAAGCCCCATGAGCAACAGCTCTAAAAAGGCATCTACCGTCTCCAGGCACACCTGCAAATTCAATTACAGTTAATTACCAGATCCACCGTTCTGTGACTGATAACCCATTCAATTACTTCTCACACAGAAAGCTTAAACGAATGAACACGGACATATATTAAGTTGTGAGTTTGTTTACAAGCACTGTACAAAATAGCAAAAAGAGTATTTATCTAAAGAGAACCATATAAATAAATGAATACTTATTCCAAAAATTGTAAAATACCATTAGACACCAAGAAGATAAGTATGGAAACCAATAAACTTCCAAAGAAAAGTTGGGATTGTGGCTGGAAGCATTCACAGAACCAATGAATTAGTATGAGAGTAATAAAACATCACTGCTTCTCCATGATGAGACAGAAGAAAGAAAAACATTATCAAGGGTAAAATAATAACTCAAACAATGTTTTCTAGAAAAGGTATTCCAAAAATTGCATGACATGGGTAAGAATGAGTAGAGAGGTATTTCACGTGTCTAAAGCAATGTTACATTGACTTGTTGTCTGGGTGCCATTTCCGTGTCGGACATGCATCGACATACATAGCGACACAGAACCTTCTGGATCCTTCTTATTAACTAAGCATTGATTACATCTTTTTAGAGACTTGAACTTATTTCTGTTTTCTTTTAGGCCCAAATGAACTTCGAAAATATGCAGTAATTTAGCCAGCTAAGAAATTTATCTGGCTACTTAGAATGAGATGCATTACAAGTAAACAGTGTTGGAATCTTTCATCTGTTTTTAATGTAGTCATTTTCTGAATCCTGCTTTTCACGAATGAAAAATCTGACATCTCATACCCAAGTCTGATGCTAACACAAATACTTCTGTCCATGCAACCCGGGCCTAAAGAGACAGGTCTGATATTCAAAAAGTAAGTAATTCTCAAACCATTCGTTCAGAACTGAGGACAACATTCATAATCAAAAGAATCCTGGGATTGTTCCAATCAACACACACACACACACATAGTTGTTGGGGGGCGGAGTGAAAGGGGTTGCTATGATATTTGCGCCATAAAGGTTTTGAAAGCTTCACAAATAATGCAAATATTTTTCGCTAAGTCAAACTAACAGCTATAAATAATAAACAAAGAGCAAACATCAGTAACCTTGTTGTGTGTGTGTGTGCGCGTGTGCATGTGTGAGAGGGAGAGAGAGCGAGAGAGTGGATTGCTATGGGATGTATTTAAGCGAGAAGAGAAATGTTGCGCATGCATGTAAGAGAGATATATGTCCCTTCGTGTGCGACAGATAGAGAGAATCTAGCAGCTGCCTTTGTGTGTGTATGTGTGAGGTAGAGAGAGTCTACTACTGAATCCTATGTTAATATTGGAACAGCAGCTATCCTCTGTACTACCAAAAACAATAAAAGTGAGAAAAGAAAATAGAAAACACCAGTAAGAAAATAACCGGAGAGGGAGAGAGATTAATACTGTATTACTAGATAGAGAAATATTATTAGTGTATTACTTTTATGAGAATTATCAGATAAGGATCAGTGCAAATCAGAGAGTGAGAGAGGCAATAACAATTTGCTACTTTATGAGAATAAACAGATAAGGATCATTAATTTCTCTATGTAAGACCGCTTCCTCGTACCTTCCGACAAGAAACTTATACCAGAATTACTAAGAGCATGTTTGTTTAGCTGAACCCAATTAGTTGGGAAAAGGCTTTGATGATGATGATGATGTTTGTTTTGTGGAAGCATGACTTCCAAAAACTGCGGCTTTCAAAACCATTGCACCAATTACGAAGAGCATGTTTGTTTTGTAGAAGCACGACTTCCAAAAACTGTGACTTCCAAAACTGTAGCACTTTATGCGGAAGTGCGATGCTGTTTTGGAAGCCTTAGCTTACAGCAGCTTCCGAAAGAGCATTGGCTTCCAAAACAACGATGGTTTGGGGGAAGCGGCTTTATGGTACCCCATGGAAGTAGGGGCTTCTATAGTTGGTGGAAGACGCTGCTTTGGCAGCTGCTTCTTCCATTGGTTGAAGATGCTGCTTTGGCAGCTTCTTCTTCCACCAATATGGTGTTCAATTATTAGAAAGAAAATTTCCGAAGAATTGGTTAAAAGAAGGTACTCAGATAAAGATTCTATTTCCTTTTTATCTGAAACCTTGGCGCAAATCTAAACTACAAACCCATCCTATAGATCATCCAATCAAAAAACAAAATTCTTGTCGTTTAACAACCTGGACCTGGGGAATGGAAACTGACCTACCCTTTGGTTCTCCCCTAAAACAACCTTCCTTTTTTGAGCCTAACACCATAAGTGAAATAAATTGGAATCTTCAAAAATAATAACAATAACAAACAGAAGAAAAGAAGAGAGAGAAGAAGAAGAGCATATTGTTTTATCATTATTGATAACAATATTTTTACTTCCAACTCCGCAAACTCGGCACACCAAATTCATCCCAAAAAATATCAGAACAGAGCATGCAACTAACATCAATTCTACAACGTATATGTATAGAGAGAGAGAACCAGTAACATCGATAAATCGAAAATACCCAGAGATAGATATATAGATATATATAGAGAGAGAGAGAACCAGTAACGCTGCAAAATCCAAAAATACCCAGCAATAGAGAGAGAGAGAGAGAGAGGTAGAAAACCACTAATTGCAATTTTGTAACATAGATACATGAATAGATGAGAGAGAGAAATCAGTAATTGCAATATCTAGAAGAGATACATAGATATATATAGTCAGAGAGAGAGAAAGAGCAAATCACTAATTTCAGCCTGCAAAATTTGTGAGTAATTGCAATATCTTAAACTGTAACAGAAATACATAGATATATATAGAGCAAAATTTGTGAGTAATTGCAATATCTAAAACTGACAGAGATGCATAGACATATATAGTTAGAGAGAGAGCAAAACACTAATTGCAGCATGCAAAATTTGTTACAGAGAGACAGAGATAAGGAGAAACCAGAAATTGCAATATGTAAAACTCTAACAGGCAGAGATAGAGCGAGAGAGATAGAGTTATACCGGTTACTCTGTAATCACTAAACGTCCGCTTCTTCACAGCAGGAACTGCAATATTCTTACCAGTCGAGATCAAACCCAGAGGCAAAGTGCTGAACTCCAAGCTGATCTTCTCAGTCTCAAGCCCTAGTCCTAACTCTAACTCTGGACCTTCAACCTCCTCTTTACAATAGCCATTAAAGCAGGCACGAACACCAAAGAGCAGCCAAGCTGAGTTCGAGCCCTGCAACCACCGGGCGGGCCTCAAATCCCAAGCCACGTTCCATGACCCCTCCTCTCTCACAGGAAACCACCCAATTTTCACGCCGTTCTCACCAGAAACCCGCCCATTCTGGCCCGAAAAGTGGCCGGAAAATTGGACCAAAGGCAACAGAGATTGCCAAGCATTGGCGGTGGTGGCCACGCCATTGCTCCTCGTGGAAAAGGGGATGGGTTTTGAGGAGAGAGAGAGGGGGCGATGGTGGGGTGATAGGTAGAGAGAGGAGAGAGAGAGAATCCAGGGCTTTGGGCGAGAGCACAGAGAGCCAAGCATGAGTGTTTGTGCTGTGAAAATGGTAGGTGAGCACTGGTTATAGAGAGGCATTCACAAGGTCTTGGAAAACGCCATTTATATGGTGGGTATGTTCAATGGTTAGAGAGAGAAAGGCCGCATTGAAAAACCAGGAGAATGACACATCGCTCGAGACCAGTGGCGGAGAAATGGAGAAATTTGTAGAGCAAGAAAATGGACCGTTCCAGCGATGATAAATCAGTAATTTAGAGAGAGAAACAGCCTCAAATATTAGTAAGTGAGAGAAAAATAATAAATGGGTGCCGTTTGTATAGAGCCGAGATTCTAAAAAATCAAATTAAAACCTCTTCAAATAGTATTTAGAAATGAGGTTTTAATACTGAAAATCTTCATAATAATCTTAAAATATATATTTTTTTTAATTATAAAATTTAAAGTTTAAAAATAATGTACATCAAACAAATCTATAAATATTTAAAAAATCTTTAAAATTCACTATCTAAAAATACATTATTAGATGAACTATTTTCAAATTTCGAAATCTATTTTTTTCCTCATGTATGTAAGTCTTGATGTCGAGATGATTAATTTGAAGATATTCGAGTATCAAAAACAAGCATTCCAAGTAAAATTTTCATGATTGACCCTAATTTGATTGTTTGGAGCCTCAGCTTTATATACTTTTTCCTTTTCCTTGGTTAGAGAGAGGGGGAAGTGTGGATCTCGTTGGTTAGAGAGAGAGAGTAAATTCCAGGATTAGTAGGAGGGGATCTCAATGGTTAGAGAGAGAAAGGCACGTTGGAAGAGAGAGAAAGAGAGAGGGGGAGCGCGATTGGTCTGGGAATGCACATTTTAAGAGAGAGAATGGAGGGAGGGTGGGTGTTTAGAGAGAGAAAGGACCGCATTTGAAGAGAGAGAGAAATGGGGATCTGGTTGGTTAGAGAGGAAAAGTCATTGACGTAGAGCGAGGGGAGTGGGCCTTGTATTCAAGAAAAAGAAAGTTAGTGGGGGCACAACATGTAAAATGCAAAAGACAAAAGAGCGCCAAATATAGTAAACATCACACGAAGGCAAGATGTTCTAACTATTAAATTAGCAAAATGACAAAACTACCCCTTTCGTTAAATAATATGACACATAAAACACTGACGTAGCCTTTGTTTTTTTCTCTAATTACATATACATCTCAAAAATCTCGATATCAAAATGTATGAATATAAAAAAAAAAACAATATATATATATATATCTATATACTTGATCTTAACCATTTTTGGAATTCAAAATTTTATAATTAGATATAAAAATGATTTTCAGATAATCCTAATAATTTTTTACACAAAAATTACATGTTATGATAAATTTTGGAGGTGCACCTTAATTTGATTGTTTAAGATTACAATATTATAAAAAACGCATTCTTTTTCTAATATCTCGAAGTATAAAATATGGTTTCTTAAATTTTTCTAAAAATGTTGGTTAAGGTTCAAAAAATAATAATTTTTAGATTTCTTTCTTTCTTTTTGTTTTGTATGGGTATATCACTTGTCACAAATTAAATGTAGATCGTGCGGATCTATGAAAACTTGTAAATCTTGAAAATTTATGGTCCCAAAATATATTACATTATGCACAATTTCCAAAACTTGAAATCCATTTTTTTCTCATGTCGATGCATCTTGAGGTCGAAATGATAGATTCGATGATATTTGGGCATCAAAACAATCTCTTCTATTGGAAATTTCCTAATTTGATTGTTTAGAGCCTTGTACTTATATAAACTTTTTTCATTTTTTATTGATAGTCTGACTGAAGGTATAGCCGTTGATAGAGAAAAATGGTGAAACGAGTTTTGTTTAGCATATCCGAAATAGTTGGCATAAAGTTTAGGTGATGATGATGATGATGGAGATGGTGCTCTAATTTTATTGAGACATTATTGGATGATTATTGAGATGTTAATATATCAAATCAGTATACACGTGCCTTAAAAATATCAAGACAAAATCATTTGACCAAGATAATCTCAGAGCTATGATCAACAATGCAAGTTATTGTGAGAAAAGAAAGAAGGCAATTTCAATTTATCAGAGATGATTGTCAAATTAAGCCGTTGATCCTAGGCCAAAACACCATGAGACTAATTTCTTTCAAGGATCAGTGTTTTCATGTGCATATAAATCTGAAACATCCATTACCAAGAACATCAAGCACCATTTTTTCATTGAAATCGTATATTGTCAAAGTAAGATGCACCCCAAAATCTCAAAAAAACCTTTGAATTGCTCCATACCTCAAGAAATCAAGAATAGTGGGTACAATCGAACGCATCTTACAATATTGTCTCAGTAATAAAAGAAAACGAAAAGAGTGCGGTTTGTATAAAGCATATTTAGATCATGAATTCATATATAAAGGTTAGGGAAAATTACATAAATATCTTTTATACTTTCCGTTATTGTGAAAATACCTGAAACTTCATGTAATAAACCCATATATACCTTATTTTTCTGTTATCTCTTTTTTTTAAGATATTGAGTTATTAATTTTGTTTTTTCAAAAATCCAAAGTTTTGGAAAAACCCAAAATTTAAAAAAATGGGCAGTTTCATCTTTAAAAAAATATATATATATTATGAAGTTGAAAAAACAGACATCTAAGTAATACTGAAAAATTTCAGATATTCTCATAATAACAGAAAATATATCGAATATTTATTTAATTTTCCGTCAAAGTTATGCTGCCAAATGCAATATTCAAAAAAAAGGTTACGTTGCTTTTCTATAAAAATACAAGGGTATTATAGTCTTTTTGTGCATGGATGTTAGTGTAGGGTGTCTCCATAAAGATCACTTGAGGGGTTAGGTCACGTGTGGACAAAGGAGAAAGGCATCTTCCCTTTTTATTCCATGAAAAATGCCTCACACTCTCATGATTCTTGGCCTTTAATTTTATTTTATTTTAATGTTATTTGTTTTTAGCGGTCAGTACACGTGCAAATATTTTAATCCAACAATTCAACGATTCAATTGAGGCGACCATATAAAATAGAATGAAAAAAGATTATATAAGTGCAAAGCTCTAAACAATTAAATTAGGGTAGACCTAAAAAATTTCATTAGAAGAGGTTGTTTTGGTGCTTAAATATCCTCAAATTCATCATCTCGACTTCAAGATGTATGGACATGAGAAAAAATAGATTTCAAGATTTGAAAATAGTGCATCTTGTAATATGCATTGTTTGACCGTCAATTTTCAAGATTTTCAAGTTTTCATAGATATGCTCAATTTACACTATTTTTAAAATATTTAATTTTATAACTAAAGATAAAATTATATTTTAAGGCTATCACAAAGATTTCCAATATTGAAACCACATTTATCGACACTTTTTCAAGGTGCGCTTTACTTTGATTGTTTAGAACCTCAGCCTTATACAAATCGCACCCAAATAGAAAATATTTTGAAAGAAATAAATAAGTATGTAGTTTCAATAAGACCTAAGCTCTATGAAAACAAAATAAAATCTCCTCTAAAATCGATATCCAACACAAAAAAATAAATTTTGAAACTAAAAAAATGGTACATATTTTGTGGATCCATGAACACTTATTTTTAGGGTAAAGTTGACAGTCTGGATAATGTGTTATAATATTCACTATTTTTAGAACTTAAAATCCTAGTTTTTTCCACAACCATAATAATCAAGGCCCAGATGATCGATTCGAGGGTTTTCAATGCAAACATTGTAATTTTAATTGAGTTTGAGGTGAGACTTTACTTATTTTGATAGAGCCGCAATCCTATCATATTAAAATTTTGAATCCTCCAGATAAATCTCTGTGTATTGATTAATAATCAAGAATATACAGAGTCCCCTATACATATAGGGCTAATCAGTTATTGATAACAATGAACTAATCTAGGCTTATCAAGTGAGATATCTATATCAAATACAAGATAAACTTAAAATTCAAAAAAAACTATCTTCAACTATCTATATCTCCTCGACTATCTCTACTATCTCTATCTCTACACTCCCCCTCAAATTGAGGTTGAGTGAACATTATCAGTTTATCAACGAGATAATCATGACGAGCACGAGTCATTGCCTTGGTAAGGATATCTACAAGTTGTTGTTAGGAGGTAATATATGGGAGTGTAACTTCTCCGACCATAAGCTTGTCACGAATGAAATGACAATCAACCTCTATACGCTTTGTGCGGTCATGAAACACTGGACTTGACGCAATATGTATGGTGGTCATATTATCAGCATACAATAGTGTTGGAGTTCGATGAAGAATATTGAGATCCTGTAAAAGGCCTCTCAACTAAGTAATTTCACTGCAAGCTGAGGACATTGTTCGGTATTCGGCTTCTACAAAAGATTTAGACACAGTTTGTTGTTTCTTATATTTCCATGAGATGAGAAAATCTCCAAGAAAAATACATCACCCAGTGGTTGAACGTCTAGTATCGGGGCATCCTGCCCAATCCGCATCGGCATAGGTTCGTAACTGGAGAGAAGAGTTAGAAGAGAATAAAAGACCTCTATGATATGTACCCCGTAGATAATGAATAATACGATGGACAACAGAGAGGTGGATGCAACGAGGATCAGCAGCAAATTGGCTAACGACCTGAAATAAAATGGACAAGTCATAGTGAGATAAAGTAGACTCCCAACCAGTTGTCTATAGAGAGTACGATCCGGAAGTTTGTCGCCATCATCCTTTCTATAGTTTACATTCACCTCCATTGGTGTATCTACTTGTTTCTCATCAGATAAGTTGGCTAGTTTGATCAAGTCTTTGATATACTTCTTCTGGTTAACTATGTATTCATTAGGGGAATAATGAATCTCCAGCCCAAGAAAATAAGTTAACGGATCCAAATCTTTCATTTTGAATGATTGACTGAGAAGCTCTTTCAAGTGTCTGTTATTATCCAGGTCGTCTCCTGTGATGAGAATATCATCAACATATATAAGAATAATTGTTATTCTTGAATAACAATGATGAGTAAATAGCGAATAGTCATGAGCACTTTGTTTCAACCCAGTATGCAGAACAACAACCCAGCATGCAGAACAACATGTTGAAATAGTTCAAACCAAGCTCTTGGAGCTTATTTTAAACCATACAAGGACTTTTTCAAATGATATACCAAAGCTTTATTATTGTAATAACCAGGAGGAGGTCGCATATATATTGTCTCTTTTAAATGTCCATGGAGAAATGCATTTTTCACATCCATTTGAGATATAGTCCATTGACGAATAGCAGAGAGGGCAATTACGGTTCGTACAGTAGTATCATCATAGTCTATGCCATACACCTGTTGTGGAGTATATGAACAAGTTTTCTGTGATTAAATACCCTGTATTTCCAAAAAGTATTGAAAGTCATTTGATAAATATTCCCCTCCGGAGTCTGACCGTAAGATTTTTACTTTGGTATTAAACTGAGTTGCAATCATAGATAAAAACGTTTTAAAATAGGAGAACACTTCTGATTTATGGCGCATAAAGTATATCCATGTATAGCGTGTACAATTATCAATGAACAAAACAAAATACTTATACCCCATTTTGGATAAAGTTGAAGCAATACCCCACATATCAATATGAATGAGATGAAAATGTACAGTTGTTGTATCTACTCGAGTCGAAAAAGGCAAACTGGTGCTTTTATTCAAAGAACAACTAATACAATATTTATTGATATAATTCAAATCAAGTGCTTTATTTGGCAATGAACCAGAACGAAACAAAGTATCTAATTTATTTGCATTCAGATGACTAAGTTTCCGATGCCACATATGCCATTGTTTATTGGAAACAGAAAAATCAGAATTCGATGGAGAAAAGAAAGAAGTATCATGATTTGGTTTCTCTAACTCCAAGACAAACAAACGACCAATTTTACGCCCCTTCCCTATCACTCTCCCAGTGCGTTGGTCATATATTAGACAACCATCACGAGAAAATTGACAAGCCCATAACGGAAAAAGCAGAAGAAATAGCCGTAGAGACAGAGTTTCGTACCAACTGTCGAATATCATCTGATGCCTTGGACATTGTCATATTTGGATCATGAATAGTGCTGGATGTAGGGGTCTCTACTTTTAATCCCTTGGAAGCATCAATAGCAGCTTGGTATGCCCTATACAAAGGTCTTCGTGTATTGAATGTCCAGTTGCCTCGCCAAGAAGGATTTCAACATTCTGTGATAATATGCCCAGCACGTCTATCAGAACTCACAGACGTGATCAAGAATTTGAATCTAGTAACTAATTCATGAACATAAAAAAGAGTTTTGATATAATATGGTCCCTATAGACCACCTCCCTTTTTTTTTTGAAGCAAAAACCAATCTCGAACTCTATTGTCAGAAATTAAATCTCTTTGAGGTAAAAACCAATCTCCAACTCTATTGTCAGAAATTAAATCTCTCTGCTAAATTTCAGCCTCAAATCGGAGGCTAACCGCACCAAAATAATATCTCAAACTAGCAAAATAATATCTCAAACACGCAAAAACTTTTGATTTTTCGATGATCCCAACTTGATCTCCCTTTTTTTTTCCGAGGCCATCTTCTGATTCTTCATGCCCCTACCCATTGCTTATCAGACTAATCTAAAAAAATTACAGTGATGAAGAATAATTGCCCATGTTTTCATCACTGAAGGCGTCTTTCCAAAAGAATAGTTCTTTGATGATATACTCAAAATATCCCACACTTCATGATGTTTCGCAACATTGGAAATGGATAACAGACCTTGCAAATATTTGTCAAGCATAATACATTACTGGTGAATGAAATAATCATCAATACTTTATCAAATAAATCTTTTAGGGGCAAACGAAATGACTAGTTTGGTATCTCCTTTAGGTATCAGTGCAGTCTCTCCGACTTTTCTATATCTTCTTTGTATAAACCAGGTCAGCCACATTAATGAAAGATCATAGAGAGAGGAAGATCCATACAAATGGCCGGGCAGCAATGGATTGCTAGTGGTAGATTAGATATCACAATGGCAGTACAACAATGGATCAATAGTGATAAATCAACCAGGCTCTTATACTATGTTAAAATTCTGAATCCTCCAGAGGAATCTCTGTGTATTGATTTATTATCAAGAATATACAAAGTCCCCTATACATATAGGGCTAATCAGTTATTGATAACAATGAACTAATCTAGTCTTATCAAGAGAGTACTAATCAGTTGTTGACAATAATGAACTAATCTAGGCTTATCAAGAGAGATATCTACATCAAATACAAGATAAACTTAAAATTAAAAAAAACTATCTTCAACTATCTATATCTCCTCGACTATCTCTATTATCTCTATCTCTACATATCAAAATATTTTTCAATAAATAAATGGAAAATAATATAGTATTACCTTGCAATCTTATGCTGGAAAAACATAAAATAAAATTAGATCATTCGTCTCAAAATATTATTGCGGTGGTTAAGTCACCAAATTTATCAATAAAGTGGACGCTCTTAAAAATCGTTTCGAATAGATACTTTCTTGGCTATTTGGTAGATTATGCCCAAACAATTTTTATTTCAAGTTTGAAAAACACGTTTACTTGATGAACAAGATATCAAAAAAATAATTGTTTTTTAAAAAAACCGTAAAGTTAATAAATATACCATTGACAACTCACTCTAACATTAACTTTTGAAGTTTGAAAGGTTATGAATTGTAAAATATAGGGAGTGTTTTCATGTCATTTATTGAGGAGAGTATTTTTTTTTAAATTAATTGAAAAAAGCTATGATGATGATGATGTATAAGACGGAATAATTGTTCCACGAATGTAACGGAAAAAATAAAAAGAAAGGAAAGTGGGATCGAATTGTGGCGCAACATAATGGGACTTGGGCCATTGAGTCAACGAGAAGAAACGTAATTGACCCACTTTTTAGGTGAGTGAATGGCTCACGGAATTCAAGCTAAAAAATTGAAGTCATTTGACAAGGTCCACACTAATTTTTTGAGGGTGGCAACTAAATGGGCGCTTTGTGTAGAGCCGAGGGTTTAAACAATCAAAGTAAAGCACACCTTCAAATAGTGTCGAGAAAAGTGGTTTCAGTACTGAAAATCTTTGTGATAGCCTTAAAATATATTTTCATCTTTAATTATTAAATTTAAAGCTTAAAAAATAGTGTAGATCGAGCAGATCTATGAAAACTTAAAAATCTTGAAGATTTTTGGGTAAGTTAAAAATCTTGAAGATTGACAATAAAAAAATGCGTTGTAAGATGCACTACTTCCAAAACTTGAAATAGATTTCTCATGGTCATTCATCTTGACGTCGAGATGATCAATTTGAAGATAATTGGGCGTCAAAAAAACCTCTTCTAGTGAAATTTTGGAGGTAGGGTCTAATTTGATTGTTTATAGCCTTGCCTCTATATAATTTTTTTCCTTGTGAAAATTATGGAGTAGTTATAAAGAGAAAATGTTGAAAATTAGACTTTTAGACCCTCTACCTTACTTCAATTGACCATATATCTGAGCAAAAGTTGTTGAGAGGTTATTTCTATTGGTCTTGGAATCACCAACTAGTGCCTATACTTACTCCCGTAGGAGCGTACTATATATTTACTCCCTTGGGCAAATGAGCAGCCTGGTAATATTTTTATATGAAATGTTGGGATCCATCTAAGATATTTTTAAAAGCAAAAATGGATTTTGAGTTCATCTCATCCTCCAAAAATTAGATAGTCCTTGCTCGATCTTAAGACAACATATATTTTAGACACATAGAGTGAGTGGTTCGAACTCTTATTTCTTAGGTTAGTTGTTGAGTTAAAGAGGTTATATCCCAATGGAGTCCTAAAGATACTCTAAGGTTAAGTTTTGCTTGAGGTAGTAAATGGACAGTATACTCTGACAAAGATGTGAAATCTTTCTATATTCCACAAAACAAACCAATCAATAATGCCTTCTGTAGACATGCTTACCTATTCATGAGAAAGCAAGCTTATACTGGTAGGTTTCAAAGTTTTCAGTTTCAAGTGACAAATGAGAGAGAGAGAGAGAGAAATTGTCTTGTGTTGGCATCCCAAAGGAAGAGAGAGAAAGAGAGAGAGAGGAGGAGGAGCACGCGAAGTGAGAATGGTGGTGCTCACTATAGCCTAGAGTGAGACGCAACCCAAGTTTGTTGTCACCTTATGGCAGAAGTTCAACTCCTCAGTGCCATTCCTTTTAAATTAGTGAATGTTTTATGGTACTTTGAGATTTAATAAGAGTTTTTAGTTTACATTGTTGTTTATTTTTCTTACAGTCAGTCAAAATTAGTTACAACTTACGAGGATTGAAATTGTTAATTTTAAAAAAGGGGTTGTATCCTAGCGGTAGCACCCTCATACCTACTTATCGATTTATGGTTTTCAATATTCCTGATACCACCCATTGACACCTTCAAAAAAACTAACTCCCTAATATATTTGAAGAAAACGGATAGGGGTCTGTCTTCTCCACTAAATTACCCAAAAAAATACAAAAGATGTGTTTTTTTCTATATAAAGTTTGAAAAAAGTTATACTTGACTTTCTATAAAAGAAAAAGTGTATATAAGGTTGCAAGCTTAAATTGTAGAATTACATATGCACCTCAAAACTCCATTGGAAAATGTTGTTTTAGTGTTGAAAATCCCTCTAATTGATTATCTCAACATTGAGATATATGAATATGGAAAGAAAATATTTTGAGCCCTAAAAATAGTGTATTTTGCAACACATTATCTAGACCATCCATTTTCAGGATTTTCATATGTTTATAGATCTACTTGATGTTAACCATTTTTTAAGTTTGAAATTTTATAATTACACATGAAAATAGCTTTTAAGATAATCCTAAGAATTTTTACACTAAAATTACATGTTATGATAAAATTTAGACGTGCACCTTAATTGGATTGTTTAAGATTGCAACCTTATAGAAACCACACCCTCCTAAAAAATTAAAAAAGTCACAATTGACTTTCTAACATAACACTTACAGGTGTTTTGGTCTTCTGATCTTTATTGTAGCCATAGGCTAGAATCTTTTTCTTTTATCATATACCTAACCAAAATGAAATTATGAAGAATAAGATAAAAAAACTGATATATTGTTGAGAAAGTTGACTATTACAACACTACGTTAGAAAAAGAACCTTGGTTTAATTGGTCAACGCTCTTGAGGATTTGCAACGCTACGTCCTATGCTCGATTCCTACCAAAGATAGGAGCCCTTTTCCCACTGACTCACCCAAAAACAAATGCGATCTTATTGAATTTTTAGGGGCCTATCTTTCCACTGAATTACCCCAAAAAAATAAAAAATAAAAAAATAAAGCTCAAATTTCATATTTTGAAATTTCTATCCATGACAAACTAACTGTAGGGTTCTCGTGGAACCCCTAACTTGCGGAACCATGAATCTCACCCAAGATAGTGTACATGATTGGCTAAATACGAAGTAGATGAATACAATAATAAATCGAGTACAAGAAATAAAACAAACATAAAAATCACACCACAACAACACTCGATTTATGTGGTTTACCCTATAAGGCTTCTACATCCATGGCCTCGGCAACTAGAAATCTATTATCTCAATAAAGATATAATTTTAGGTTACAAGAGATAATACCCATCTCTAAACATCGGTAAAAGATTATCACTGATCTTTCATTCTGAACTCGCACTCCCAACCGAACAACACCGTCAATCAATACACTATTTCCCAACGCAATACAGCTATCGAAAAGATAATATCGAGAGCAACCAAAAGATTTTCTCTCTCTAAAAGTGGAAGCCTTACCAACCCAAAACTCATGGAAATACCGCCTTTCTCTCGTAGGCCACGTCTCTTTCTCTTGGAGACCTATCTCCATATTGGAGATTCATTCCCATAACCCTCAAAAGGGTGACCCTTAAAAGGATGATATGCTATCATTGATCCCCTCTTATAGATATCATTTGAGCTTCTTTCTTGCTCCCCAAGAAACCCTTCTCTTTTTACCATAATACTCTTTAATATTTTAATAAAAACATAGCTATGATGATCTTGACTATCACAAAACCTAACAATCCCCACATTAATAGCAAAATCACCAAATTCATCTTGTCGATCTTCATTGAATAGATTTCTTGATTTCTTCTCACTTGCCTCCATTGTGGAATTTTTACAAATACTTTGCCTCCATATTTATCCACCTCAAATCATGTATACATCAAACTCCACCATTCATCATTTTCTTAATGCAAGCCCTAGCCCCGTACACAACTTGCACTCTGATACCAATTGTATGGCTCTCGAGAACCCCTCGCTTGCGAAACTGGGAATCGCAAATATCGGGATCCCACCCAAGATCGTGTATATGATTGGCTAAATGCGAAGTAAATTAATACAACTATAAATCGAGTGCAAGAAATAAAGCAAATATAAAAATCACACCACAACAACACTCGATTTACATGGTTCACCCTATAGGGCTATATCCACGGCCTCGGCAACTAGAAATCCACTACCTCAATGAAGATTACAGTTTTGGGTTACGAGATATAATACTTATTTCTAAATATCAATAAAAAACCATCACCAATCTTTCCTTCTAAACTCACTTTTCTGACCGAACAACACCGTCGATCAATACCTTTTTTTCCACTGTAATACCGCTACTGGAAAGATAACCTCAAAAGCAACAGAGAGATTTTCTCTCTCTATAAGTGGAAGCCTTACCAACCCAAAACTTATCGGAATACCGCCTCTCTCTCGGATGTCATGCGTCTCTCTCTCTCTTAGAGACCCATCTCCATATTGAAGATCCATTCTCATAACCCCCGAAGGGGTGACCTTCAAAAGGATGAGTATTATGCTATCTTGATCCCCTCTTATAGAGATCATTTGAGCTTATTTCTTACTCCCAAGAAACCCCTTCTCTTTTTATCATAATACCTATTGATCTTTTAATAAAAACATAGGTACGGTGATTTTGACTATCACGGAACCTAATACCAACATGCAAAAGAAAAGATGGGCATGTTAGGACCAGAGCCATATGGTTTGCACAGTAGATTGATTTGCTTCCAATCAAGGATTGAGATCTTCTTCTTCTTTTTGGTAATTATCAAGGATTGAGTCCTGTAATATTAACTCTGCACAGTGCACCTGATAATCAGCATGGTAGCAATGACCATTTAACAAATTCTCAAAAACAATAATCATGCAATAAATTATTGAATACACTCTCTGAGGTTATTCTTTAGGTAAGTGGGCTTTAGGTATGATAATGTAAGAGTGGAACTCCAGAGAGAATGGATTGTATCTGCCCTGCCTGGATTCAGACATTTCGAATATGTAGTTTTTATTTTGTTCAAACTCTAACCATACAAAGGAATTGTATTAAATAAGACTATTTACCTTTAATACAAAGATGTCACAATCACTTGTAGCCTTCACATTTAGAATCTGATAGCTTGGATGTGTCACTAAGTTTAGAAAACTTCTTTTGAATTTGTGTCTGGTTAATAGAACAACACAACCACCTAGTTTCACATCCAATGGTCAAGATTAATTGCGACCTTCATGAACCAAATATAAATTATCTTATTGAATACTTTTCCATATATACATTTGAAGTTCTGAACTTAACGATCCAAGCACCGATAAATGTAGCATATTTAGAATCAAGGCTTGTATGACCATTAACGACAATTAGGGAGAATGACCTACTACCCCCTCTCTCATACTTACGGGCCTCGTAGACCCTTGAGTTTGTGTAAAACCCTTGGTCCCCCAAAGTTTATAAAAAAGGGACCAGCACCCCCTTTTCCATCATTTACCACACGTTATTCACCAAAAACAACCATTTCTCAAAAGAAATGACATAGTGATCCAAATTTCAAAACAAAATGAGAGAACCCCAAAATCATCCCTATCATGCGTCTCTTCCCGTCTCACCCCATGACTCTCTCACACCACCCTTCTCATAGCTCTCCTCTCCACCATTTTTAAGTTTTTCCTCTCTCTACGTTAGACCCAATAAAAATAATGATAAATAAATAAAATTGAAATCGATAAACAATTTATTCGGATTTGTCCTTAAATTACACGAGGGACCTAATGTTCCATACCAAATCTTATAGACCAAGTCATCCGATGATAGGCTATCTTGAGAGTCCTTTTGGTGAATCTTCTTCACCTCTTTTATATTTTTCTCTTTTCTAGAGGGGTTAACCTCATTTTATAGAGAACACATTTATTTAGTAACTTTCACATCTATGGTCTATAGGAGTTGAGATCCAAGTGTAACTCCTGCTTTAATTCCCTTAAGTGCAACTAATTAAGATTAACTAGTTGTCACCAAACTGTTAATCCTATGTAATGAGCTAAACCTATCATTAGTTCAATAATGGCTCATATAATAGGATGTCATCCAAACATTCCCACAATTTACAAGAAATCCAAACACACCACTGGGTTTTTACCTCCAGTGATATATCTTATTAAAACTAAAAAATGGATCAATGTATATGGCATTGCCTCATGTTAACCACATGGGATGTCACATATATTTTAATATGGCTTTTGTATCATTTTTGAAAAGATAAATTTTTGAGAGAAAAGTGCATGATGGGCTACATTTCCAACAACTCCCACTTGGCCTGAAGGCCCTTTAACATCTTGTACATGGCATTGCCTCATGCTTTCTACATGAGATTTCACATATACACTGCCAATGTGGTCAAACACCACACTTGAATTTCTTGGCCTCAATGATTTTATATATGGCATTGTCTCATGCTACCTGCATGGGATTTCTCATATACCTTACCATAAGGGTCTATACCAAGCTTGAATTTTTTAGTCTCGATGATCTTATATATGACATTGCCTCATGCTACTTGTATAGGATTTCATATATACCCTGCCAATATGGTCAAACACCACACTTGGATTTATTGGCCTCAATGGTTTTGTATAAGGCATTGCCTCATGCTACCTACTTGATATTTTTCATATAGCTTACGAATGTGGTCATATACCACACTTAAATTTCCTGGCCTCAATAACCTTGTATTTGGTATTGCCTTATGCTACCTGCATGGGATTTTTCATATACCTTACCAGAGTAGTCATACACCACACTTAGATTTCATGGCTTCAATAACTTCATATATGGCATTGCCTCATGCTACTTGCATGGGATTTCACATATACCCACCCAATGTGGTCAAACACTACACTTGGATTTTTTGGCCTTAATAATTTTGTATATGACATTGCCTCATACTACTTGCATAGGAATTCTCATATACCTTATCAATTATTCATCAACAAGTTGAATTTTATTTACATCTATCTTTTAACCAAGAGAAAAAAAAAAGAAAAGGCTTATTGCTTTCGCTTGTTTCTTAAACATGTCGTCCACAACTAGTTTTTAAGTCCAACGCTTAGATTCAGATCATAGGTCAAAATAATAAAAGCAATAATAATTTGACAAAGTTATTGGTGTTATTATATACATAAAGAAATCTTTAAGTGGTCTCAACCTAAACAATAATAAAAGGAAGAAATTTAATATCACTTCTTTTTGACATGTTCAATAAGTTTCAAATCGATGATGTTATCAAACTATTCAATAATAGGTCCCACTATTCTCAATATGTGGTTGTCATCATAATAACAAAAAATAGTCCAATATAGTCTAGCATGCTACATCAGTAATTGCTCTTTCTTAACGTGCGTTTATAATTATAGAGCTAACAAATTTAATTCTAATTTGGTAAATGATGATTTACTCCCACTATCTAATGAAGAGTAACTTAATTTTTTAAAAAAAAGGACTGGACATTGATTTGTATTCATTTCATGTTATTAAGATAAAATAGAATGTCAACAAATTTCTAATTTAAGGCAATAAAGAAGTTACTACAAAAGCGTTGTAATTGAAACCTATCAAATTCTAATTTAAGGCAATAAAAAACTTACTATAGATGCTTTATAATTGAAACTTGCAAAATTCTAATTTAAAGCAATAAAGAACTTACAACAAATGCTTTATAATTGAAACATATCAAATTTTAATTTGAGGCAATAAAAAACCTTATCACAAATGCTTTATAATTGAAATCTGCCAAATTCTAATTTAAGGCAATAAAGAATTTACCACAGATGCTTTATAATTGGAACTTGTTAAATTCTAATTTAAGGCGATAAAGAATTCACCATAGATGCTTTATAATTGAAACCTGCCAAAAGATTCCCACAAAGCATATTTAAGAACTTACTACAAATGTTTTATAATTGAAACCTGCCATTTAAGCAAATATGAAGTTCCAGCCAGCTACAAAACACATCCAGGAATCGGACTTGGCTAACCAGCAAAGTAATATGCATCATAATTGGTTTTTGCTCCATTTTCTGATGACATAATGGATGGCAATTCTTGATTTTTGTAAACTGTTCAACCATGCAGCACTGAAAATACCATAAGCCAGAAACGAGCTCCCATCTGAGCCAAATTCACTAAGTAGATAGGAACTTAATGTCAATTCCTTACAAACTTCGATTGGCCATGATCTCAAATTGATAGGTGATTTAGGACTAAAAGAAACCAATGATCTCTTAACAAGCTTAAGATCAAATTTCACCAATGCAAGGCGATAGAAGGCCACAAGCCGTGTTGGTTTCAAACTCTCTGCACTTTTCAGAAACTTCTTTAGAAGCACCAGCAATTGTTGTTGGGCAGACAAGGAAGAACCCCTACAAATATCATCCCCAGGTGAATACGTGGAGCCCATCATTCCAGTTGTTGTTGAGACTCCTTTATAAACTAAAAGGTTACAAACAACTACCATGGAGTATACAAGGCAGGGATCATCATGATTCTGCTGAGAAATCCATATTGCTTCAGTTAATGCGTCTATGGCTTGATTAGGATGCCCAAAATGACTATGCATGATGCCCAAGCACAAAAGGCTTGTCTCATATTGCAAATAGTATGCATGATGCAGTTCTTTAGGATAGCTTCAAAAGCATTCATTGGAAATCTGGGGCCAGCTTTTGAAGCTTCTTTACAATGGCTTCAAAAGCATTCATTGGAAACAAATTGGGATGCCTCTCTATGAGATCTACTTGGTCTCTCAATTAACTTTGCTATGATATTATTGTTAATGAAAATAATAATGAATAAATAAATTTGAAATCGATAAACAATTTACTTAGATCTATCCTTAAATCACACAAGGGACTTAAAGTTCCATACCAAATCCTATAGACCGAACCATCCGGTGACAGACTACATTGAGAGTCCTCTTGGTGAATCTTCTGGATCTCTTTTCTAGAGGGGTTAACCTCCTTTTATAGTGAACACATTTATTTAGTAACTCTTACATTCATGGTTTATAGGAGTTGAGATCCAAGTGTAGCTCCTGTCATAATTTCTTTGAGTGCAGCTAATTAGGATTAACAAGTTGCCATCAAACTGTTAATCCTATGTAATGAGCTAAACCTGTCATTAGTCCACTAATGACTCATATAATAGGATATCATCCAAGCATTCTCACAATTTGCAAAGAATCCAAACACACCACTGGGTTTTTCTTCCAGTGATACTTGGTTTTTCTCTTCAATGATACATCCTATTAAAGCTCAAAAATAGATCAATGTATATGGTATTGCCTCATGTTAACCACATAAGATTTCACATATACTTCACTATGGCTTTTGTACCGTTATTGAAAAACTAAATTTTCCAGAGAAAATGGCATGATAGGTCACATTTCCAACACTCTACTCCCTCCCCAAGCTCTATACTCCCTCCACTCCTACTCTCTCTCATTGTTAACAAATGAATAATGGCTTTCTCTCTCTAAAGTATCCTAAAAAATTAGGGTTCTACATAAAACAAAATCATATCTCTCTCATCTCTCAAAGCTGTCCGTAAATTAGGTGTTTTAGAGGTGGATTCGAGATATGTTGATTACTAAAGTCAATTCTTATTAATGTGTTCTCCAACTAGTTTTTTCACCTTTATTTTGTATTCAAAATTTTCAGTTGTCTATCAAACACTTCTTATTAATTTGTTCTTACTCATTTATTTGAAGGACAACTGTAGTAGCCTTAGTTGTAACTTTCTTTTCATTTTTCACAATATCAGCAGAAGTTGTGTTTCATAGCATTCTACCTACAACTACATCCTTACCAATTGTGACTGATACTTGTTAATGAGGGAGATTTAACCAATTTTCCTTTGTAAAAAACAATTAGTAATAAAGATTGATAGTTTTTGTTATTCTCCTAATGGAATGTGTGATTTTTCCACTGAAACAAAACTCGTTCAAGAAGCATCAACGATTCGGGTTTAGGACTTTGGGAGTCAACGATTCGGAGTTTAGGATTTTAGGGTGTAGCATTGGATAGAAGAGAAATTAAAAGCCCAAAAATTCTAAAAATAGATAAATATCAATAAGTCCGTACCTGATTTAGAGAGAGAGAGAGGGGGGGGGAGGGAAGAGAAAGCTGACATGGCTCCTGCTGGAGCAAACTGTAGAATTACTTCCTCGAGCAAAAAACCCACGTCCCAGGATTTGTGAAGCGGTTTATAAAAGAAGCAACGGTAAACCAGAATTTTGGCGGGAGACGAAGCTCAATTAATTTGAGGCCTTTTTTTGTGCCCTAATTTGTTGAACAAATGAAGAAGACAGAGTGAGAATGTCCATTTTAATGGTGGGAGGTCACTTTGGTTTCAGTTTCTTCTTCATTTTTGCCCTGATTTTTCTTTCTTCTCTCTTTGACATCAGAGGTAGGTTAATCTTCTCTCTCATTTTTGCCCTGATTTTTTTGTTTTTCTCTTTGATTTTTTCTTCTTCTTCTCTCTCTATTCCTCTCTCTCTCTCTCTCTCTCTGCACCATTTTTAATCAATGAATGTCTGTGGTTTGACATTTAAACGAGTTAACATGCCAGGACAAATGGTGTGAAATGAAGACTACTGTGTTGTTTTAGGTTTTTGAAGGTTTTTTATGGAATACAGAGTTGAAGTGTTTCTGGTTTGTCTTCTGCTATGTTAGGAAGATATCCTGCGAGTAAAATGAGGGATTCAACTGTTTTATTTGCTTTTCAAATATGAGATTTTATTTGCTATGATTGAGTGATCGTTGTTCCTTAACTGGTTCAAATTTTGAAATTTAAAATTCTTGAATTAATTTGCATAAACAAAATTCTTCTTTAAGAATAATTGTGAGGTTCATGTAATTTTCAAGGGAAAATAATTGTGGACTAAAACAGTTTTTATGAATTTAATTATGGATAAAATAAGAAAAATTACACAGTAGATGATATAATCCACTGGTTTGTTATCTAAAGTATGAATAGACGTTTCATTTGTAAACAAAATGTTTTTCTCCTTTTTCTTCTTTTTTTTTTTTCTTTTTTAATTTCTTAATTTCCATCCTTTTATATATATAAAAAGATTAACCTGTTGTTTTAAATTTGCACTATGGGTGTCTTATTTGAAGTTTTGAGCTCATTCAATGAGAATTACCAGGTTTTTTTATTTATTGATGTTTTTCCTTTTAGCTCAAGGGCCTTCAGTTAATACTATAAAGAAGCTTTCCAACCCTCTTGTTGGTGATGATGGAAGAGTTTACACATGTATGGAAAATAACTTTATTGCATTCGAAAGCAATGGTTCCGTTGCATGGACAACTCGGCTTAATCATACTTGCCATGAGGATTTATCTCCGGTTCGTGATGCTACAGGAAAGGTAATAAGTTGGAACTTTTCCTTCTCAGTTAATTGAGAATTATTAGTATTTTCAATAGATATTTTATCTATTAAGAGTTAAGACGAATTATAAATTCACAACAAATAGGATTCTTAATCGATCCAATATGGTTTAAGGGCTGAATCTAACCAAGCTAGAGGAAAGCGAATATGGGTCGGTTTTCCTTGCCTTATCATATTTTCTAGTTTCATGTTTCATTTAACATTTTCTTTGATATGAGGGTCTTTTAATTAATTTCTTGATTTCTTCCATCCTCTGCCTAAACATGTCTTCTGTAAAGAATATGAATGCATTTTGTATTTGAATTTTGCTTTTATTGATTTTTATTCACATTATTACTTGAAATTTTAGAGCTCTATCCAATTTGAAAAATTGATCTCCTAGCCACATTGATAGCTTTTCATAAACTCAACAGCAGGGGTAGAAGGTGGAATTTATTCAATTTGGCTTTTAAAACAAAGGCAGTTGTGCTTCAGGCCTATGCCTGTTTGCTTTGTGCCATTGCATAGTGAATTAAAGCAAATTTGTTTGACGTGAACTGGGCTGGTTATTTCACTATTCCTAAGAGACGAGCTGGATTCATGAAGATAATTTTTGGTGTCCTTCAGTTATTAGTTTTATTATCTTATTTTTAATTTCAGTGTCTCAATGGTTTTGGTGTTTGGAGCTCTTAATTATCACAAGGAATTGATATTGAGAACATCTACTTTCATTCTGAAAGGAGGCGTTTATGCTTTTGTCATTGAGTTTATGTATTTTGGGGTACAGAAATTTTTTGTAAGTTAGTCAATTAGGTAAATTAACTTGAGATGATCTGAATATCTGCATACAATTGTTGTATCTTGTGGTTTGCAAAGCTGTTCATTAGACCTGGCAATTTCATGAGTGACATGTTTCAGTGGTTTTTTTATTATGTTCACTGAAACGTGATCTTTCTATTTAATAGAATAAAGAACCAAGTGTAGATTCTATGTCAATTAACATCATTTTTGGCAGATATATGTGGTTGCCGAAAATCAGGTTGTGGTAATTAGCCCCCCAAGCAATAGGACCTCCCAAACCTTTGCAGAAGATTTTTTTAATGATGAGCAGTCGTCAAATGAGATAATTGGGCTTGCAATAAGTTTTTGGGGTTCATCTTTATTTATTAATATAAAAATGCTTGGTCTTTTTGCATTCATGATTGATGGCACCTCTCTGTGGAGTGTTGGACCTGTGTTGCATCAATCAGGTTATCCTCAAGGCTGCAAAAGCAATGAGACATCTTGCTATTTTGCCTCAACCCCTGTTGTTGATCAATGTGAAGGAAGTGTTTATGTAAGTTCTACTTCTTATATATTTCCTTTTGTGAGTCCCATTGTATCATGAATGTAGCCAAAAACAACAAAAAACAAAAGGAATTTGATGATGCTGCTCTAGAATCAATAGTCAGAAACTTGAACTCAGTTGATGTGATTCAATTTAACAAAAGTCAAAACCTTGTCAAAAATTAAACTTTCAAAACTAGATAACAAATGAAAGATTAACTTTGCTTATTTAGTGAGACTGATTCCAAAAAACTTGATAAAACCGATGTTAGTTTAACTTGACCAATTGGTGAGCTAATTAAAGTTAGGCTCCTGATGAGTTTTTAGATAATGTTGGCGATGATGTTCCATTGCTTCGTCTTTATTTTGTTTGTTGATATGTCATTATCTTTTTTCTTTTTTGGTAGAGTCATGGCTATGGTTCAAACCCATATTACAAACCAAAAAACGTTCATGTCACAAATGCATCTTGAATGTGCATGTATCTTCTATGGCATGAAAATTCTCCAAATGGTGCTTGTAGATTCATGGATGTCATTTATCTAGATATGGTCAATATTGATCATGATTGTGAACAACAAGCCTCTCGTTTGTCTAATGTTGTCTTTGTCAATTACTAATTCTGGATCAGTCATCTTAAGCAAAGATAGCAAAACACAGACACGGAAAAGCCCATGAACATATGATTATTTTTTTAGCCTTAACAATGAGTTTTCAATTCCTTGCTAGGGAAATAGATATGGGGGGACTGGATTCTTAATGTGTGTGTTTGGCAGTCCTCATCTTTTGCTAATGTATCAGCAGATCACAAATTCAGAAGGACAAGTGTATTCCTTTTCTGCTTTGAAGCCATACATCAATTGGATCCAAGATTTTAGCACTATAGACAAACTTATCACTGTAACATCTGGAAACAATGGTCGTGTATATCTTGCATTCCCAAGAAGGGCAATTTTGATGGCATTGGATGCTACTAATGGATACATTTTATGGGAAGAAACAATTGGTCCATTAAGAACCCAGGATTGCTCTCCTGTTGTCGATTCTTCAGGTAAATCCATAACCATCATGATATTATTTGATTGTGGTTATGACTCATAAGTGAACCAATGTTATCTTACGTTCATATGGGTCTATATGGCTATTCTTACTCTTCTAGTTATTGTTTACAAATAGGGTGGGTGTCTATTGGCTCACTGGATGGATTTGTGTACGTTGTATCACCAACTGGTGTTATCAAGAAGCATCTAGAAGAAACTGCCCCTAATGCAGTGGTTCAAGTGAATCCTATCCTTGATTGCTCTGGACGTGCAGTTTATGTTGCACAATTAAGAACTAAGTCAAAGAAAGAACACAACATTGGTGGATCTACTTATACATCGGCTTTGCAGCCTGTAAAGCTGGTGTTTAGTAAACTTCTTCCAGCTACTGGAAAGGTTTATTTCACAGCAGAGTATCCTGGTCAGTAAAACTTCTATATTGAGTTTAATGCATAAATGCGTGAATAGTTTTAAAATTTTATCCCTGAGAGATCAAGTTTTTCAAAGTACAGTAAACATATTCTAACGTATTTTAATTTTTTTACCTCACTAAATTTGCACCTAGGTGATTGAATCAGGTCATATATCATCGTTATGGTCTGATAGCTACTTAAGGCACTTTTTGCTGGATGCAAGGGTTCTTCTTGCTTTTGTATCTTCGGCCAGTGAGTAATTCATGGCTCTGCATTCAGATATTCTTTTATTTATGGTGGGCATAATTTTTACTAGTTAAATGCTTAATGCATATCATTCTGTTTCCTTTCCCCATGGTCATGGAATTAATACGAATGCATTTGTATTACATTACATATACATGCATGCATCACCAATAAAAAATAATATTTGCAGACTTGCACATGTAGAGATTCATATGGATGTGTACCCAGAGTGTTTGTGAAATTTGTATTTTTCTGTACAATATAGTTTTCTGCTCCAGAGTGTCAAGCTTATATAGAAAATGATGTGATGAGAAAAGATGAAGTTGGTGTTGTAGAAACCATGACTGAAGTTCATAATATAGCTGAGAGTTCCTTCTGGATGAGATCTTCTGTTGATTGATCAAGTTTTTACAACCCTTGCATCATTTACTTCTCGGACTAATTAGGAGGCATCAAAATGCAGATATCGGCAACCCATTTCCATGCAAGTCTTCATGTAAGATCTTACTGTTCAAATAACATTAAATCTGGAATTTTATCTATGTTGTCTTTTCATCTTACATTGGTATTTCTGCTCTGGCCTTTATTACCAGATGAAAAGCTTATGTGGGGATGTTCTCATGCTAAACCAAACACACTGAAGATTGCTTTCCCAGGTGACTAAGCTTTTGATAAGAGATATAGACCTATTCCTTTCATCACCTCTTTTGGTTTTGAAGTTAGTGTTGTCATGTGCTCTACAGGCAATGAGAAGAAGACACTTATCTTTCTAGGCTTTCAGTTTTGTGTCGTTATAGTACTTGCTGGGTGTGTCTGGTTCTGTTGCACATTTTGGAACAAACAAAAATTGAAGAAGCAGGGCCTAGGAGGTTTCCTTGAAAAGAGAGTAAGTAATCACACTCTTATCTCATTCCTTAAGAAAGCCGGAATGTTCAGTAGGTTCTTTCCTAATATGAGAACTCTAGACTATTGTCACTTGATTTTCTCATACAATACGAAAAGAAAAAGAAGTAATAGTTTTTTTTTTTGTTCTTTTGATAACTTTTCTCTTTTTTTTGGAAACTATGGACTTTGTATTAAGAGTAAGAGTCTGTACATGTATATTTTGTTTGAGTTATGCCATCCCAATCTCTGATTTTCTCTGCCTTTTTTTGGAGCTTTTTTTTTTCTCTTATCTGAGTTTTTCGTTTGATCTTTAGAAAATGCCCCAAAGGTTCCAAATGTTCTCCAGTTTTTTACTTGAGAAGTAGTTACCAAATGAAAAAAAGATGTTAGGATGTTACGGTCTCATAAATGTTAGAATTGCAGCGCTCTCTCCACTTGAGAAAGAAGATGTGTGATAGGATGATATCAGACTTGGAGAAGAAGATGGATGAGGAAGGTGTGGAGGAAGAACAAGTGATGGACAAGTTAGGAGAAACCATTGCTGAAAGGGAGACAATAGAAGAGAAGTTATCAACAACATATAGCTTGGGAAGAGACACAAGTGGGCGTAGTAATAAGGTTGTTGACAAAGATGAGAAGGGCTACACTTGGTCTCAAAGAAGGGACCAGTCCATGTCCATGTTTCATACAGTGAGTGCGACTTCTTCTTCATCAGAGAAGAATGAACCATTGGTTGAAGAAGAAGAAAGCCAAGATGAATGGAGATCCTTTCCTCTTTGGTATGATGTTGGTGACAAGGGATCAGCGGTGAAAGGCAAGGCACCTGTAAAGTAAGTGTTAAGAGATTAGTTGTGATTTTCATTGCTGTATAGCCAGCCATATTCTTATGTCCCTTAGCATGAGACTTCTTAAATCTTCATTTTCCATTCATAGGCATTGTTAGCTTTCTACTATGCTCTCTCTCTCTCTCTCTCTTTCTCTCTCTCTCTCTCTCTCTCTCTCTCTCTCTCTCTCTCAACTAGTGACACAAAACTTGGGTGAGTCACTTGGACTTGCCCAGCCCAAGTCACTCGGACTCAGCAGGGTGCCAGGTCTGGAGCAATTCACATGGGAACAGACTGAGATGGCTGGTATCCATTCTTTTAATATATTTTTTGCACAGACTCCGCCGACTCTGTCCGAGACTCAGCCATGTCTGTCAGTCAGACTCAGACTTGGCGAGTCCCGACCCAAGTCCATATTTTCTTTCATCGCTCACAGCTAACAAATAGAGTATCAATGATCTCATTTCTGCTCCATCCTGGCAGCGATATGGCAGAGAGCTCATCCAGATTAACAGACTCAACAGGGTTCACAAATCCCTTATTTGAGGAGCCCCAAGAAGTGGTGGATGAATATTTTGAAAAGGAGTTAAAGAATTCGGGCTCATGCTTGAAAAGGAGACGAACACTATCCTGATATGAGAGACTGAGGAACATGACCATTTTCACATGGCAACCTTGTTCTATTTACATGATCTTTGCTAGGATTAGTCATTTCAAATATTTGAAAAGTTTTGTGTACGTCTACTGCTGTATATATGTTTGTGTACATCAACTACTGTACATATGTTCTTACATGGTTTTGTTAATAAACACTACTTGCTAGCTTCTTTTCTAGACCCTGTTTGATAACCTCACAATATGGTGTTGTGGGACTTATATTAATTTTGATGTAAAAGACTCAGTGCCTTGTTTGATTGTCTAAAACATTAGGCTTCAAACTCCGTGATATGCAGCAACAAAAAGAAAGTTAGAACTGAGCATCTGTTAGGATGCTTGTTTTGGGGCCCTTTGGTTATTAGTAGATATTGGGAACCATGAACTGACTTTGTTGATTTTGGTGCTGTAAGTTTATTTAGATATATATTTTGTAACTGGGCAGCTCTTAGATTTATGGGGAACTAAGGTTCATCAATTTTGATCAGGAACTTGGGATGACATTGAATGAAGGTTCTTGCTAGTTTGGAAGAGTGCTGATTAGGTTTCTGAATTCAAGAGCCTAGGTCCTTTACCAAGGAATCTACTATCACTATCCCCATTTACTGGTTGAAAGTTGAAACATTTCCCCACCATATTACAATGATAAGGTACGGCAAGATTTCCAAAATGTTTTGCCCAATGGCAGTAGTATTGAATGTGGAAGCCGCTTTGATTCTCATGACCCCCTGCATCCCTTAGCATAATTTAAAAGCAACAGCTGCTGAATGTTAATTTATTAGTTATTTATGGTTCAATCCTTTCTACAGTACATTAAACTTTAGTAGGAGGACCAGGTGCACGTGGCTGCCATCATTAGTTCGGCTGTATTCATTTCCCTTGGGCATTTTTGTTTCCGTTGGATTAGGATGTTCACATACCAACCACATGCTTGATCTCTTCTCTATATTCTCATCACTTTGTGGATCTTTTCAGATATTGATAATGGGTAATCTAAATTTTCCAGGCTGCAGTAGCTCGTAGCTTCAGCAAAAATATGGACATTTACGACCAGGATATTCATCTTCAACCTCTACAAACGCAAGTTCTTGGTGTTCTGGTCTATTAACTTCCTTCCTGATTTTTTTTTAATTTACTTGAATCAAATTGTGCCACACATTTTCTGACATCGTATCCAATTTGTAGCATATCTGATGCCTTCCTTATTGTCGTTTAGAGTTATGTGAGATTTACTGGAAACATTGTGATTAGACTGTCTTCAGTATTCAACCACTGTCCTTTACAACAATTAGAGATGCTTAAAATCTATAGTTCACAAATTTCTTGTTGGAAAAGTAATCTGCAGAAGTGATAGGCAGGAAACTAACCTGGAAAGGATAAAAAAAATACCACAGCTTTGTGTTTTTGCTCTTTCTCCTCTTTTTCTCACTGCAAGCACTCTCCAAGTTCTCTTCTCTGCCTCTGTGCATCTTCAATGCACTTCAGCTTTCTCTCTTTTTCTCTCCTTTCATCTTCTTCTCTCTGCCGTTTTTGGCAGCTGCTTCAACTTCCCTTCTCTATCTATCCTCCTCTAGCTTCTTTAGTTTCTCCTCCTCCATTTTGTGATTCTTCTGCTCAATCTTTGCCGTTTCTTGCTTAGCAGCTTCTTTCCTCAATTTACGCTCATTTGCCTTCAGTTCTTCAAACCGTTTTGCAGCGTTTAGAGCCTTCACTTTAATGTCCTTGAACAAATTAAGAGCCTTTTCTTGCAACATTATCCAGTACATTCAATGTGGATTATCCATAAACTTAAGGTAGATGGCCCTAAATTATCATGCTTACAAAAAAAAAGTTCGAGCTCAGGTTCTAGCATGAAACATTGCCACAAAAACTATTACCAAGGTTCTTAACTGACAGCCCCATCAACAATCCAAATTGGGAGACAACTACAATTTTCTTGCACAATTTGCAGCTTTCACGCAGTGTGTGTCAGAGACCGAAGGTGCAGGAAGTGTACGAATGTGAACCCCTTATTTGAGGAGCCCCAATAAGTGGTGGATGAATATTTTGAAAAGGAATCAAAGTTGGTTCGTGCTTTAAAGGGAAACGAACACCATCCTGACATGAGAGACTGAGGAACATGACCATTTTAACATGGCAAGAAAAGGAGTCAAAGCATTCGGGTTCATGCTTGAAAAGGAGACGAACACTATCCTGACATGAGAGACTGTGGACCATGACCATTTTAACTTGGCAACCTTGTTCTATATACATGATCGTTGCTAGAATTAATAAATTTCAGGTATTTGAAATGTTTTGTGTGCATCTACTACTGTATATATGTTCTAACATGATTTTGTTGATAGACACTACTTGCTAGCTCCTTTTCTAGACCCTATTTGATAACCTCACAATATGGTGTTGTGGGACTTATATTAATTTTGACATAAAAGGCTCAGTGCCTTGTTTGATTGTCTAAAACAATAAGCTTCAAACTCTAGATAAGGGCCCAATTTCTGTATCCCACAAAATTCAAGTCCCTCTTGAATGACTCCGAAAACTCCTATCTTGTGGCATATTGTTTTTCTTTCATTTAATTGAACGGGATCCAGTATTGCCACTCCCTCTGTCTCCCTCAGAGAGGCTCTCTCTCTCTCTCTCTCTCTCTCTCTCTCTCTCTCTCTCTATCTATCTATCCATCTATATATATATATATATATATATATATATATATATATATATATATATTTGTCTTCTTCTGTTCAAAACAACATTCTCAGTAGAGCCCTTCAAAATTTTTCAAATTAAAAACAAATACCATGCAAGTTGCTGAGAAGGCCCTGATGGTCAACCTGTTTCCTCTCATTAATGATGGGTTCAGCGCACGTCTACACTTTTAGAAGATCCAAATGGTGCCTTAAAACAACATGGCAGAATCATGAGACTAAAACTGTGGTGCTTCTTTAGATTCAATAGCAGATTCCAGCTTGGACCAGCTCCCTAGTAAAAGGGTTGTAAATCAATTTTAAAGCAGTGACCTTTGGTTACAGAACTTATCCTCTTGTTTTCCAAAGCTCTCAATGCGAAGGTAAAAATCAGAATCAGCCCTTTATTATTCTATATCTTATAATAACTTCATACCCACTTATTCGTTTTCATTGTTATTGCTTGTTTTGCTTGCACATCAAGGCCTTTTCTGATTGCCTTTATTGATTGTCTTAATGGAGCATATCTCTTGATTATGATGCCACAAATTTAATGACTGAGTTATTGCAGTGCATTAATGTTTATGGGTGAAACCAATTTATGGTAAAAATATGTTGTTAGACGAAGCTGTGGTTGAACTACAAGAGGATCGTCCAGGTTATTTTCTTTCTTGAACCATCATACATCTCTTGCTAATGAATTCATTGTTATCTAGTTTGGGTTCATACTGTAAGCAACCATTTTTCCTGGAATTGAATATTTCTACAATTTGAGATCAATAAGTACAATGTGAAGCTCACAGGACCACTTTCTATTTCTATCAAAGAATTTCAATGGAGGTTTCTCCTTTACTTTTGACATTGTTCCTAAACAAACTTGCATAAAAGAAGCGAAGTTAGATTTTTGAGACTTGGGTCTGTAGTATTATTTCATTAGGATTACCAAATATGTTGGCAACTCATACTGGCATGAATGACAACATTTTTAAGCATTCTTCAAGTATTTTAGAACAAATATATAATGAATTTGGGGTCTGAAATTGTAACAAAGAATTATATAATCCTGTTAGTTGAAATTTGCAACTTTATTTTTATTAAGTGTATTTGGTTGATAACAGAATATCCCTTATTGTATCTTTGTCTCTCTGAGAATGGCCTGTTTTGATTCCACTTTGAGATAGAACCCACTCCATCACAGCACCCTTTCTTTCTGCCAGAAACTCCTTTTATATTGCTCATTAATCTGGCAAAGTTCCCTCTTTTCTGCAGAACTCCTGAACAAATGGACTGATGGAGTTCTATCAGTCTTTTAGAAGATCAGAGTGCTTTTAATAGGATAATCTGCCCTCTAATTCTTGCAAGGAAGGAATAGGGATTCCTGGATTATTATCCACAAGAGAGCCTTCCATGGTGAAAATTCTATAGAAGGCAAGGAAAGGGTCTGTTGCATCGAAAGTTGAACTATGTTCTCATCATCGTGTTTCATGGCTCTGAACCAAAGTTCACGTTAGTTATATAGCTGATAAGGAAAAGTAAAGAAAAACACATGGACCTATCACCTTTGAATTTTGGCAGAGAGACAAAAGGGAGTTCTTTTTTTTTTTTTTAATTTGCGAACTTATACTGTTTTCTTTCTTCATAGCTATCAATGAATTCTGATGCAAAGAAGATCTTATCTAGGACAATTGTGCATGCTTTTCACTTTTGGATGGTGCAACTTGGGCTTTTTGTTTTTTTTTGCAGATGAATCAAACGGTTGCTATCAAAAAGCTCGATTGCGGAAGCAAGGGAAGGCATAAATATTACTGCACTAAGAAAAACTAAATAGCTCAAGGATCGTAATGTAATTGAGTAATAGATGCTTATACTCACAAAGGAAATCTGCGTCTTATCTTAAAGTTCATGGAGAGTGATCCTGAAGCTGTCATTTTGAGATCACAACATTGACCTTTAACCAACTGATATAAAGTCATGCGTGCAGATGATGCTTAAGGGCCTTGCTTATTGTTACAGAAACTGAGTCGTGAACAGGTGATTTATTTCCATGGGAATGCGTCTCTGTCAAATGTGTTATTGTAATAATTAAGTCAGAAATTAATTGTATTTTGACTATTATTTTTGCCTCAACTTATGTTTTGGAAGTAACTATTGAACTATCTGAGCATGCAGGGACATGACTTATTAATGGGAGCTGCCGGGTAATTGAAACTTGCAGACTCCGGTTTGGCTCACATAGATGTGAGCCTGGATTGCAAATCCCTTCAAGGTTTGAATTTGCCTTCCTCAGATGAAATATGAGTTTGTTATTTTAAAGATGACAGTGCATAGATTTACTGTGCTCCACTGTACAGATTTTATTGGCTTTCCTCTGTGAACTCTTATTACTATTGTATAGAGTGGGGCCTTAGACTTGTATGCCTAAAATTTTGGAAAACTGAACAATTAATTGACAAAAAGATGTCCAATTGCTACTTGTTCTACTCAACATGCATGGATATGCATATCCAATAAAAATATTGAACCGTATTTTTGTGTTGTCAAAAGACTATATCTTTGCACAGGAGCATATCGTCCATTCATTCACTGAAGTAAAATCCTACATAGGAGTATGTTTATGACCCCAAATTATGAGGATGTAACCTCCTTACCTAGTGACTAACCTCAACAAAGGAAAAAAAAAAATGCACTCCACATGTCGCTTGAAGAAACATCCTAAACTTGGATAGAGACCATTCAATTTTGGATAGGCAAGTCAAGCATTCAGGAACTCAACATCCAATTGATTTTTGTAAAAGATACTTTTGTAGTGATTCTGAAGTGGATACCAAATTTTTTTATTAGAAAAGATCCTCTAAGCTAGTATAGGGGGTAACCATATAGCGTGCTGCAATAGGAGTAACACATATGATTTCTTCAGTATTTGAGACCATTCACAATGTCATCTCTAGGTTATTCCTTCCTTGAATCAAGCAAATCGAGGCGTAACCATGACTCCATTTAGAATGTCATGGTCTATGAGGAATACAAGAAGGAAAATCCAGCCCAAGCATCTCAAGAAGGGGACAGTGAAGATGCAAATGATTCATATCTTCGTTCTACAAATACCAGCCTCGAGCTGCATAGTTTGTTGGATGATTAACGGTATTAGGTTAGATTATATAGGTTTATCATGTCTCCTTTTGTTATTTTGATGGATAACATTTACTCTTTAAACCCGAAATACCATTCTTTCTAAATACTTCAACCTTTGTCAGTAAACAAACTCTCCAAAATACAGTGTCAAATTCTATATTTCTACCTCTAGATACATTTTAGGATATTGAGGTTGAAAAATTACAAGTATTTCAATCTTCAAGTATCCAAAAAAAGAACCACAAAGCCTTCAAGACAACATGTAAATCCACTTGCCTGTGCTTTCACAGTTCTCCATGCACACTGTGTTCATGCTTCAGGAGTCTCAGCTTGGGTAGTTGCTTGAGAACAGATCATGTCTCTCATGCTCCACTAAACTGCTGCTGTAGCTGCGGAGAAGACTCGTACCATATATTTTGCATGCAATTTGATGACATCCAACCAGTCAAATCATAAAATAAGAAACTTCCCAGATCTCGTACTCTTTTTGTTACTCTATAAGCAATCATGGCTTTTGAAGTCTCGCTTATTGACATTTGCATACTAAACCAGAGTTTATTACATATTGCTCGGTTTTGATTTCTGGTAATGTTCAATGGTAGGTCTAATTGCGAAACACTTAGAATCTTCTTTTCAATGGATTCTTTTTTTAAACCAGAGCAATATTTTTAGTTTCTGTTTTGAATATATCTAGCCAAGCTATTAGCAACGCATGCATCTTGCCCGAATTAAACAAACTGAATTTGATCGAAAGTCTGATAAACATTTTACAGAACAACTTAGTTACTCAGTAGCTGCACAAAATCTCTCTTAACATACAAGCTAAACTTTTTAGAACCTGAAAACCTGCACCATCTTTATACTATCTCTACAAATTATTGTTTAGGTACTATTATGATTCATGTTTATATAATTCTGACTATTTGAGTAATTAAGCTCATGTCAAGCTTTTCTGTTTTTACTTTCTTAAGCATCTTTTACTCCACACTTGTTGAAGCCTTGGTTTGCCATTTGACAAATTTTTTAAGAAAAATTGTTGGATCAATTCAATGCCATAATTTCCACCATTTAAGAACCACTTCCATTGCAAATGAATCATGCTCAATTATATATGGCCTTAAAACAACTTTTAACAAAAAAGAAAAGAGAGTTTATTGCTGAGATTTCAATCTTTTATGAGTTGGGGTACAAGGACATTACACCGTTCGTGGTTGTGGACAACGGAAGAGAGGGAAATGAGGGATGGAAATTGTTTTCATTAATTGACGTATTTGATAGTTTGTAAAACAAAATAATGAAATTTGTAAAAAAAATAAAGAAAATCGTAGTTGGGGGGCTGGCGGTCCTAAAGCTTTAAACCCGAGGAGATCTAAGGGATTTCTGTAGACCTGAGGGTTTAAAAGGGCTGAAAGCTGTTGGGAGGGGGGTGCTGGTCATTTTCCCTAACAATTAATCCCCAATGATTATGCGAGAAAAATTGTCTTAAATAATGTTTTGCAGGAGAAAAATCAGGTGGACTTCAGAGTAAAATAGGCTTTGAAAGGGATCTATATGAGATATTTACTGCTTAAGTTATTTAATTTGTATTGTTAGTATCATGTACTGTTGGTTTCAATGAGAACCTCCTAAATCATAATCATCATCCAAGTCTTATCCCAACTACTCTAATAAAAATCAAGAAAAGTTGGAAGTGGAAATTATTTTATTTATTTATTGATTTCAGGGACATAGATGGGCTTCAAATTACTGTTGCACATCCTTTAATTGCCCTACATTTTTCAATTGCCCAATTTTGTTAGTAACATATAATAATATCAAAATAATTTGATTATAAATTTACAAAATGCTAACATATTTTAGTAGGTGCTGAAATATTCAGTGGGTGCAGTGAGCATAAGGCCTATGCTTTACAATAAAAACTTAAAAAGTAAAGTCATTTTTGCAAAACCAACAAACAACCCAGTTTTGGTGTTGGAAAACTTATTTTTTACTCGTGATTATGAAATTTGAAGTTCTAAAAATAGTACATATCAAGAAAAGATCTTGAACTTAATTGGGAGTGCTTGACACCTAGGCTCAATTCCTACAAAAGGTAGGGGCCCACTAACTCACCCAAAAAAAAAAAAAAAAGTACATATCCAACCGATCTCAACAAAAAATAGTAAGCTACACGAGCAATAGTAAGGGGGCAAAATAGATAAATACATAAATAATAATTAATGGGCAAAAATTAACATGAGGAAGAAAGACATACCTATCATTTCATAAAAAATTAGAATGTCCTATTAACCATTGAAATAGAAAGTTTTCAGCTGAAAAAATGACGAGCTTTTAATTTCTCAAGCTCGCTATTTCAAATTTTTTATTAGCCATTGTACATCATGGAGAGATGAAGATTTTGTAATAAATTTAAAGTAAATTTAGTAAAGAAATAAGAAAAATATGAAATGGTGCGTTTTTAATTTCTCAATCTCGCCATTTAAAATTTTTTAATAGCCATTGTAAATCATGGAGAGATGAAGATTTTGTAATAAATTTAAGTAGACTTAATAAAGAAATAATAAAACAATAAATTACATAAATATTCGTTATACTTTCCGTTATTATCAAAATACCAAATATTTTTCGGTTTTACTCGCATGTCCGTTTCTTTTTCACCGCATAGCGATTTTTTTTTAAAAGACAGTTTTACCTTTTTTCGGTTTTTGAACTACCGAAATGACCATGATTTCGGTTTTTCAAAAACCGAAAATGGCCTCGATAGCTCGACCACTCATCTTCCCTGCTCTTTGCATCTATGCTATGTGAATGCTCAAAAAGTCAGCTTTGGGTACACACTGCATTTCAGAAATGAGTATCTCCCAAGTAACCTAACTCTGTAGCTCTGGACATCCTTTATGATGTTTTTTTGCTTTACTTTTTGGTTGGTCATGAATGCGGGCTTTAATTTTTTTGCCACCCAATCACTACGAGCTAGTGGCTGATTGACCCTCCCCATGTGACCGCTATATGTATGCTCCTTAAACATGGACTTCACTTTGAAGTATGCCGTACTGCTAACTCATAAGCTTCGCACTTGCCATGCGCATCCCTCTGACTTACAATTTTTCCACACCCACCCCCTTTCGCTTTTGTTAATTTTCAGAACAAAATTATTATAGACAACAAAATCAACCAGATCATACTGGCATTCATTGACATTTTCAAAAAATTGGTCAATTTTCTATTGAACCTTGTTACCAACTCCTCTACATGGGCTCTCAATTTGTTCAATATCCTCCATATCATGCTATTGTACAAGCTCAGGCTCGGGCACTACTTGAATGTTCTCATATCGATTAGGTAAAGAAGCGTTACGGCAACTGTTGACAAAAGATAGAATGTAAGATGAAGCAACAATTTGTGCACATAAAATATTTAAATAAAGCAAATTAGAGATGAAATGTGAATTGTAGATGTACCTATTCCTTGTAGATGGGCAATCACCAATAGGTTCTCCCATTCGAAATTCTATAGATCTCCTCTTCGATACTATTATAGAGGCACTGTATACAACAATATTTGAAGACTCCCCTCCCAACATAAAATATACATTTATATCATCACTTACATCATTCAATTCAAGGTCACTAGATAGACTTGTGTTGTGATACATAATAGTCAATTTGTTTAGATCACACGATATGTTAAATTCCCAAAATGACTTTTTAATTACTCCAAAAAACTATTTCCATTATACTTTGTAACATTCAATTTTCTCCCTTTATAAACAATATGTCTGTCATCTGGATTCGTCTCAAATGACCCCCTATATCGAAATACCAGTTGCACTCCCTTGGTAACCATCGTCGATACTACCGTATTAAATGAATACCAAAATTTATGTTATAGAAAATTAATACATTAAGGAATATAAAAAATTGGGATATATCTAATTAATTTAAGGTTCATAAAATGTTGATCAAAATATTGTACTGCTAAAAAAGTCAATTATTCAATAAACTACATAAAACAACCGATAATAATACAAATACAAAATAAACAATAGATAAACAATAAATAACAAATATTAATGCAAACAAATAAGTTGAACAATATTTGCCCAAAACAACAAATATAATATAGTGTACTACTATATATATCAAGATAATGTACTACTAAATAAATCAGTTGTTCAATAAACTACCCAAAACAACAAATATTAATACAAACACAAAAGAAACAACAAATATTAATACAAAAAAACAACTTCACCAATATTTAACCAAAAAAAGTAAACTTCAACAATACACAACAAATATTGATACAAAAATAAAATATTATATTAATTTTAAAAAAATTAATCAACAGTATAAGGCAAGAGAAAGAAAGGTACCAATCACGACGAGGTTGAGAGCAAATATCTTCAAGTTCGTGGAAAATTGTATTGGGAGACAGAAAAGTTCGTAGGAGTATTGGGGGGACACAAATTTTTTAGAACCCTAAAATATCATAAAAATGCACCTTTATTCTCATATGATGGGGATAAATTGTTTTTTTCAGGGGAAAATTTTTGGTTTTTAAAAAACCAAAAAAATTTAATTTTTGGTTTTTTTAAAAACCGAAATTCCAGCCATTTCAGTTGTTCAAAACTGAAAAAGGGTAAAACTATTTAAAAAAAAAGAAGAAAACGTTATGAAGTGAAAAAAACGGATATGGCAGTAATAAAAGAAACTATTTGGTATTTTAATAATAACACAAACTATTACAGATATTTACTTAATTTTCCCTAAAAAATATGAAATTTTTGTATTTTAACGTCGTAAAGCACAAAAGTAAACCGAGGACAGGTCGACCACAAGAGGTGGCAACTGGTCAGGTCGGGTCAAGGACCCAAATACGATCAGACCTGGAGCAGGATCCGATTGGACCTGGACCTGAATCCGATTGGACACGACCCAAAAATAAAACAACCCGTGGGGTCCAATTTTTGAAACCTTACACAAAGTCCCAAACCTAGGTCGGGTTTGGTTGTCGGGTCTTAGGTCCTGTTCGAATCCATTGCCGCCCATAGCATAATAATATAAGACTGTCAGCATTTCCAAACGTTATTAACTCCCAATATCTTTTCTTATATATGCAATCCAAACCTCTCTAGCCCTCTCTAAACATTGTTCTCCCTCTACCTTATCGCCCACTAGCTCGTCAAGTCCAATTCTCTCTCTTGATTTTAAAACCTATGTTCTAGCGTGGCTCTCCCCTTCTCTGACCCGTTTTACTTAATAGGGCTGAAAATGGGCCAAGAGACGCGGCCCGAGTATTGAAGCCAAAACTTGGGTCTAGATTATAATAAAAGGGGAGCCAAATCAAAACCAGGACAACATGACCTAAGAGCTAAATGTGGGCCATATGGACCAAGTTACCCTAACTCTTCTTTTTTTTTTTTACGTCTTTTGTTAAGTAATCATCATCATCATCATTCATATTTTTTCCAACTAATTGGGATCGATTACATTAATCATAGTTTATCATTCTACTCTATTAAGGATCATATTCTCAATGAGACCATAAGTACTCATATATTTTCTCATTACTTCCAACAATATCATTTTGGGTCTACTTCTTATGTTTTTTTAGCCTTGTACTTGAACAAATTCGCACCTCCTAACAGATGTTGTACCGAGTCTGTGCTACACATGATCTGTCTATCCAAGTCTATCTTCTCTCATTTTTATCGCCTATTGGTGCCACACCTAAAAATTTTTATATGTATTCATTTCGAATTCTATCCATTTTTGTCTTGCTACTTATCCATCTAAACATCCTCATCTCCACTAAATTCATTTTATGGATATATTGGTTTTTGGCCGCCCAACATTTCACCCCATAAAATAAAGCTGGTCTCACAGCTGTCTTATAGAACTTGCCTTGAACTTCAATGGCACAAGACGATCATATAAATTCTAATTGCATCTCCACTTCACCCACCCAACTTTAATCCTATGTGCAACATCTTCCCCAATTTCTCTATTTTCCTGGATTATAGACCCAATATATAAAAAATGCGCTCTTTTTAGTATGTGGTGTGGGTTTTATAAGGTTGCAACCTTAAACAATCCAATTAAGGGCATGCCCCCAAATTTTATCATCACATGTCATTTTGGTGTAAAAAATTCATAGGATTATCTCAAAATCCATTTTCATATCTAATAATGAAATTTTAAACTCAAAAAATTGTTAAAATCAAGTAGACGTATAAACATATGATAATCTTGAAAATCGACGGTGTAGTTAAGGTGTTGAAAGATGCACTATTTATGGGATTTAAAATCTTTTTGTTTTCCATATTCATACATGTCGAGATGATCAATTAGAGGTTTTTTCAACATCGAAACAACCTTTACCGATATATTTTTGAGGTGCATCTGTACTTCTACATTTTAAGGTTGCAACATTATATAAACTTTTTCCATTACTATTTTCGTGCCATCAATTTTAATTACTTCCTCCCCAATTTTTCCATTTCCCCAATCTTTATATTTCCTTTGAGTATAGGATGCAATTTCCATAAGACCTAAACTTCACCTCGAGATCTTGTTTGCCATATACAAATATTGTGGATATGTGAAAATGAACGGTCTAGACTCTGCGTTAAAATACACACTAGTTTTTGGATCTTGAAATCTTAATTATTATTTTTTTAACAACTATGATGATCAAAATCAAGATTATCAATTTGAATATTTTCCAACGTTAGATCTGCAATTTTCTATGCGTACTAAGGTGGGGATTTATTTATGTCATAAAACCTAAGCTTTATTCTAACCTTTTCTTTAAATATATTAGAGTAGGGGTGGCAATGGACTCGAACCCGAGGGATAGACCCAATCCGGATCTAGGTTTTGCTATGGATCTAACAATTGGAACTCCACGGATTGGGTCCGGATTCGGGTCCCACACTATATTTTCGGATCGGCCTTAGACCTAACCTGAGCCGTTGCCACCCCTAATTAGGCCAACCCTTAAGCCCAGATCGGGCTGGGCTTTGCTCAGGGCAGCCAGGGCCCTCCTAGCCCAAACCGCAGTTGTTGCCAATCTTACTCTCTCACTCTTTACGTTGCCTCAAAGGGTGGCAATGGGTCGGGTATTGGTCGGGTCCGGTTAGACCTAGACCCAGACCCGAATAGTATTCAAGTCTAGGTTTTGGATTCGGACCCAACAAGTTGGGTCCAAAAGTCAAACCCATATCCGTACCCATCGGGTCTCGGTCCAATCGGGTCCATTGTCACCCTCACTATTTTTTCCTTTTTTGCTTTCTTTTTACCTTCATATACTCATATTATTGGCAGTAAGGTCACAATCACCCGCTATTAGATTTTAAGCCGTCTAATTTATCGTTTAATAGCTAAATATGGCTACAAGTTCTTATCCTTAATACACCTAACCGAATAGGGCTTGAAATATTTTATCTCTAACAATTTACAGGTACGAGTCGGGTTCGACCCAACCTGGCGAGTCCAAATGTCGGACCCATACCGAACCTGTGTTGGGTATTCCTGACGGGTCATGGTCCATTGCCACCTCTACTGGCCTCCTGTTCAATGCTCAAGCTTTAACTCCAAAGCAAGCTTTCTATGCTTCCCCAATGGCATAGAAGATCTATCCTCCCCCCTTATCCAATCGTCCATTCTGAATGAAGGGTACGTCTTTACACTATTTTATTTTTAAATTTTTTTCTATAAATTAGTTTGACACCAAATTTTGGATGTCCATTCCTCTATTAAACTCGTACTAGTGAAAAATAAAATAAAAATATTTTTAATAAAATAAAATGACCAAAATATATTTGAAAGTTTTAAGGGGTTTTTTTGTCATTATATTTTATCAAAAAAGTTTTTTAATATTTTTTATAAGTGCGATACAATGAGAAGATGATACATACAAAATTTCATATTCATACAATTTGGATAAAAAAACTAAAAATAAAATACTTTAAGATGTCGGATCTAAGATCAAACGGTGAATAGCTCTCTTGATTAAATTGGACAGCTGGATGATAGGCGGAGGATAGAACTTCTCTCTTGATAAAATTGAACGGCTGGACGGTAGCGGAGGATAGAAATTCTATGCTGTTGGGGCAGCATGGAAACCTTTTCCTCAACTCCAGCGCCCAATCTGTTTTTTAAAGCTAACCCTCCCATTCCTTTCCTTGAACCCCCAACCTCTCTCCACCTTATCTCTCACCCCCTCTCTCTCTACCTTATTTCTCACCCCCTCTCTCTCTTCCTCCTATCCAAACCCTCACTCTCTCGTTCGCTCTCACACATACTTTCTCTCTCTAACATTCTTTCCCTCTGGTTTTTGCTACCCCCATGGCGGAGGAGGAAGAAGACCAGAACCCAAAAACGTCTGATTCCTCATCCGACTCTGAGTCCGAACCTGAGTCGGAGTCCGCCGAGTCAGAGTACGCCTTGGACGAGTATAGCGACTATGCTTCGAGCGACGAAGAAGAGGACAACTCTCAAGAAGCGGTGGTGAAGCAATTCAACGACGTGCTCAACCTCAAATCGCTCCGAAAGATAGAAGAAGAAGAAGAGAGGAACTACGTCTCTCATGAAGACAAATATGATTTCCCTCCTGATATAGAGCAATGGAGAGAAGAGGATTTGGGTGAGTACTGGGCCAATGCTCCTCTGGAGATGACTAAGCCTGGATGGGACCCTGTTTTTGCAGATAATGAAGATTGGGAAGCCATGCGTAATGAGAAAAAAGAAGGAGGAGACCCCCCAATTGCTCCTTTCTATGTTCCATTCTTTAAGCCATATCCAGCGATTCCAGAAGATCACTATGATATCAGGAATGCCAAAGATGTAGTCGAGGAGTTGGACCGAATTGAGGAGTTTTTGACTTGGGTTAGCTTCATTTTTGCCGATGGGAGCTCGTAAGTTGTTGAATCTAGTTTCTTTTTTTCCTTTTTTTTTTTTGGTGGTTCTGGATGTGATTTTGGGACCTTGAATTTGATGCTTATTGGGTGTTTTAGTTATGTTTTTGGAGATTGAATTTTGATGCTTATTGGGTGGTTTAGTTATGATATGGGAGCTTGAATATGGTGTTTATTAAATGTTTGAGCTTGAATATGACGTGATATTCAGGAGCTTTATTTTTGTGCTTGTTCGGTGTTTTAATTATGTTTTTGGAGATTGAATTTGATGCATATTGGGTGGTTTAGTTATGATATGGGAGTTTGAATATGATGTTTATTAAACGTTTGAAGGACCCCAGTTTTTCTATTTTTGTTTGGGTTAACTTGATCATGATTTGGGAGATTGAATTTTGAAATCAGTTTTCCAAAAAAAATTTTGGTTGTTTTTGTTATGATTTGGGCAATTGAAATTGATCCTTACTGGGAGTTTTGGTTGTGTTTTGGAAGCTTGAGTTTGATGTTTATTGAATGTTTGATGGAACCCAGTTTTTCAAAATTTATAGGGGGGGCTTTGGTTATGATTTTGGAGCTTGCATTTGATGATTGTTAAATATTTGAGCGAATCCAGTTTTTCATTTATTTATTTATTTATTTTGTGTGGTGGTTTTGGTTATGATTTGGGAGATTGAAATTGATGTTAGTTGAGTGTTTGGTGTGTATTCCATGTGATTGTGAATGTTCATGAATTTGTTTTGTTTTAATGTGTTTGAGCTCTTAGTTGTGTTGAACAGTTTTTACTGTTTTTGAAGTGTTTTCACCTTGCTTGCTTGAATTTGATGTACATTGAACGTGTTTGAGGTTCGGTAGCTTTAGACTGATATATTGTGCACATCTCTTTTTTATTTTTAAGAGTCAATTCCATTTCTTTCTTTCACTCACTCACACTCTTTCTCTCGGTCTCTCTCTCTATGAGTTTTACGTGTTTCTCTTTCGCTCTCTCTCTACCAGTTTTTACTGTTTTTTATCTATATCCTTCACAATGCTTGTCTGGATAGAATAGGACTGAGCTTTGTCATTAGCTTTTTTTTTTTAAAAATCTTTTTGTTATTTTTTGTTTTGTTTTAAATTCATTTCTATCCCTCACTCTTTCTTACTGTTTCTCTACCAATTTTGTTGTTTTTTCTAGTGTTTCTTCATAGTTGGGTGCTTGAATACATGTGCATTAAATGCATTTGTGGCTGGGTGGAATTGGACTGAGAGCTAGTGAATGCTAATTCTTTTAGACTCTCTCTCACCCTCTCTCTAGCAGTTTTACTGTTTCTTCAGTATTCTCCTTCATACTTGGGAGCTTGAATTTATGTGCGTTAAATGTGGTTATGCCAGGGCAGCATTGCACTGCGAGAGTGGGAATGCCATTCTCCTTTGTAGGTCTTCTCGAATACTATTTGTGTGTGCATGTACTTGTTTACTACGATGTTAGTGGATTCTCTGTACTATTTTTTTGTGTTTGTACTTGGTTGATCTGTGGTTCGAAGGATTGTGAGTGTTACAGCCCTTCTCAGTATTCGAGTACGTTTACTCTTCTTTCCTGTCTCACCATTGTGGGGTTTACTTTTCTTATTAATTGGGAGGGGATGGGTAACTGAATGGATTGAATGAGGTATTTGGTTGAGTAGGCGAAGAAGGTAGGTACAAACTGGGCCCAAGAGTGAGTGAATGCATAATGAACTGGTTCGCAATCGCATCTATGTAGAACAATGATCGATATTCCTTCTCTATTCCTCTTAGTGCTGGTTTGCACTTATGTACTGTTCATTTTCGTGTTCTCTGGTTCAGTTATTCTTTGATTCAGCCTAAAGTGCAGCATGATTTTCGTATTCATTGTGTGCCAAGTGATCAAGGAAGCAAGACGAGGGAATGATTAAGCTTAATTTAGTTCACCAAGTAGTGAAAATGACATTCAAACAATCCAAGTGGGGAAGGAGGTGAATCTGAGGCCTCTGTTTATATTTGAAAGCATTCTGCTCAATAAAGTCCAACTTTGGCTTATCTAAGCAAAATGAGTAGCTATGCCTGTCTCATTACTGTGTAAAACAATTTGGCTATATGCTCCAGTCTGCGTTAGTTATCACTTTGTGTCTTATTTATCAAAACAAGAAACAAGTTCATCAGTGTTATGGATTGGATAAGTGAATGTGCTACTGCTCATGTCAAAGTAGTTGGGGACCTTTTTCTGCTGACAAACCAATAAGACAAAAGAATACCACTGTAATAGGTGCAAGATGAAATGATCTTTTGGCACCTAGAAAGGAAGAGCGGGCCTTCAGGAAGTGAAAGGTAAGCACCCATCAGTTCCTACTTCTCCTACTAATACATGGTATAAGGTGCTATTGTCTTGGAATGGTATGCTAGCTAAGATTCAATTAGACAATTTGTAATTCCTTGTTTCATGCTTTGGTAGATCAAGCTAGCTCTCTTGGATTTTATTCCACCCACATGGGAGTGAAGAGTAGTCTTCAGAAGAAGACTGGAAAAGGAGCTTATCCTATGGAATAGAGTCATGTATGTTCTCTTAGCTGGAAGCACATGAATGAATTATGGATCATGGGCTCATTGAGAAGAATTTGGAGAAAACTAACCCACTTTTGTGCATCTAAGTGACAGGTTTTACTTGAAGTTATATTTTGCATTATGCTACGCAAGGTTCGTTTGGCTTTTGATGAGTTTCTCTGATGAGTCTAATGGTTTCTCTCATGGCTTAGTGGTCTATTTATACATTTAATTTATGATAACTTTGATATCACGTAAAAGTGTGCGTTGAACAACACCAAATGTATGATGGGCTTTCTGCAAACTATTTCTAGGTTGCTGATCTCTTTTTATCTGACTGTTGTTATAGGTATGAAGGGACTGTTTGGGACGACTATGCTCATGGAAAAGGGGTTTACGTCGCTGAGCAAGGGCTTGTCAAGTTAGTTGATATTGTGCTCTTTAATTTTATGCATTTTCACTGCTCATGCTTCAAAGTGTCATTTTTTAACTAGTTTCCCTGTGTTAAAAACAAGTTCTCCCTTGGAAAACTCATTGCGAACTTGCGTTTTCTCTAGTTCATAAGTAGAGTATGTAAGATCAAATCAATATAGGACTGCAAGCATGTTATGTACCGAAGTATTACTTGTCAATAAATAAAATAAAAGAATTATTCAATCTTCTAATATGCTTTCTGTTAGTTCACTCGTTTATATAATATATGGGAAGACTTAGTTATGGAGGTAGACCTTGCATAAGACATGCATAAATTGTTGCATGAAGTGAATTTTTGCTACATGCAAAGGTAATGTGATCGAGTTCCTTGAGCAATCATAGACTTGTACTTTTAAAATTTAATTTATTATGCTTAGGAAAAATATAATTAATGGTGCCTACACCAATAATCAATATGCCTAGCAGCAGTTTAAATTTGTAGAACTCACAGCAGTCATGTTTTTCCGAATTTTGCCTAATTTGCGCTTGCTCCTATTCTTGCAAAACTAAAGTAGGAGAGAGCAGGACCGGTCCCTCTAACACTGAATGGCTGTTTTAGCCTTCCTAATCCATTGTTTGTAAAATGGACCAAGCTGAGGCAACTTAAAAATTTATAAACAGTAAAGGGTAAATCTGTTAAAAAAAAGTACATATATGTAAACCTTGATGCATTTCCAAATATACCTTTTTATATTCGTGTTTTGAGAGGGTGGAGAAAAATTGTCAAGGTGCTAGTGAATGTTCAAGGTAATCTTTACTGTTTTTTTTACTTATATTATATGCAAATGCCCTTCCCTGTCCTGTATTTTGAAGGCTGGACCAAAGTAAAATAGGCATTAACAAAGGGTATAAAAGGCAAAAGAGGTTTTATGGAACACAATTTTTCACTGTGGGCGGATTTTTACATCTCACAAAGGCTTCAGCATACTATGCATATTGATGCATGCTGAGGCAGTGTTTGTGAATCTCCCCTTAGGCTTATCATTTCTTGTGTGATTTTCATTGTACTGTTCATCTGGGCTTGCTAAAAAATCTTGGATGCTTTGCAGGTATGAGGGTGAATGGTCTCAGAATACAATGGAGGGCCATGGGGTTGTTGAAGTAGACATTCCTGATGTAGAGCCTATTCCAGGTTCCGAGTATGTTACTCTTAATTGATTATATCCGTTTACATTATTTGGAAATGATTAAAACATTGTAGAGATGGTACTACCATCTTATGTAATATGCCTAATGCATCCAGACTCGAAGCTAAGATGCGTGCAGAAGGGAAACTTCTGGCTCTTGATTTCATGTCCCCAGAAGATCGTAAATGGATGGTAATGGATATTGAAGACACTGTTGCAAAAGCTGATGGTTGGCGTGAGATTCCATTCTATGAAAATGATGAATGGATCCGGCAATTTGGAAAAAAGCCGTAAGCTTTCTTGTCCCCTATTAATTGGAAATATACTCTTTTTTAATTACAATAAAGGGCTAATAATACAGACCCATCAAGAAAAATGATAGTAATCTTTCTCAATAACTTTTGATATAGCTGTGTACTGGATGGATGCATTTACCTTCTCCTTCATGTTTGCTGTTTATTCTTACTCATATATAGTCGTCGTCCATTCCCATGAAACAGTTTGCTAGCACGCCATTATAATCATGTGTAAACCCTTCATTTTGAATACCTTGCAAGAATTCTGGAATAGAGTCTGCATGTGACTCACTCCTAGATTTTGTATCCAATGAATCGAGTTGAATGCATTTGCTTTATATTCTGAATATTTGGTTGTCGATAAGGCTCAATTGGACAATTGCTACAATTTATTTGCCTTTCTTTGCAGGGAAAAAGGTAGATACAGGTATGCTGGGCAATGGAAGCATGGTAAAATGCATGGCTGTGGTGTATATGAAGTTAATGAGCAGCCTATCTTTGTATGCCCTTTAACTTAACTCTTCACTTGCATAAAAATGTCTTCCTCTCGGATTGGATGTGATTGTTTAATATGTGCACTGTATCTTGATCCTTTCAGTCAATTAATCTGTAAAATAAAAGGTTGCTTTTGTATTTGTGCAGGGCAGATTTTACTTTGGGGAGCTTTTGGAAGATTCTACGGGGTGCCCTGAGGAGATAGCAACTGTATGGCATTATGACAAAGGAAAGTATACTATGTTCAATGACACCAATGGGCTATGGAACCATAGTTCATTGGGGCCATCACTGTCATTGAAATAATGGACCGAGATGGAGAGATAGTGGGACCCACCATTGGGGTTTTGTCCAGTTCCACTCTCTCTCTTTCTCCATCACTGTCCATAACTTGAATGGATGATGTTAACCCCAATTAATTATGAGTATACCACAGTCCATTGGAACATAGTATGCTTTTACCTTTCCATAATTACCAATCTTACATTCCTTTCTTGTTTATTGGCTTACATGTGATCAATTTTTATTTCCAGCTCCATGCAGGCATAGCCGAGGTGGCTGCTGCAAAGGCTAGAATGTTCGTCAACAAGCCTGATGGAAGTACTTCTCCTAAACCTTCTTGAAATCCACCTTGTACAGTTTTAGTCTTTGAGGGTGTCATGCATTTGATTGAAGACTCTAAGGGATGAGGAAATATGTTGTAAATTGCTGAAAAATGAGCAGAGACACACAAGACATTAGCACATGTGTCTAATGAATTTTCTTGAAGTTGTTCATCTCTTATATGCTCATTTTATGTATGCTGCCTTCTACACTAAATCACGATGTCTGTTTCAGTTGAATATTTTCATAAACACTCTTTTTGAACCAATCTATTTACTGATAGGTCTTGAGATACTCAAATGCAACGGTTTGCAATTTATTTATGGCCTGATGTTGTCCTTGCAGTGGTGAGGGAGGCAAGGGGACCATATGGTGACCCTCAACATCCTTACTTGTATGAGGAAGAAGATGTGTGGATGGCTCCGGGGTTCATTAATCAGTTTTATGAGGTAAATAAGTTAATCGTGTCTATCATTTATAGATATTCCTGTTATTCGATTGGTCACTTTGGACATGCGGTCTATGAGAAAAACACTTTAGGTGGGATGTTGCAAATTTTGATGGCAGGTTCCTGATTATTGGAAAGGCTATGTGGAAGATGTGGATGAAGAAAGGCAAATGTGGTTAAATTCCTTCATCAAAGCACCACTGCGGCTTCCAATGCCTGCTGAGCTTGAACATTGGTGGTCAAAAGGTATGATGATATAATTCTCTATATAGCATAGAAATGTCTGAATACCCCAAGTTGTGGTTCAAATGGTAAGAGTATTTGCTTTATCACAGAAGGTCCAGTATAGTTTCCCACTCAACAAAGAACTTTTGAGATCTATATTATCTTTTTAAAAATACTGAGGATTCTTGTACAATTTTCCTGTCTTTCATTAAACAACCTATGATTCTTCTAAGCCTGAGACTGATAGATGATAAAATTTGATGGCTATGACTATATGTTGGAAAGAATAAAAGGATACAGAAGATCGACCTATAAACTGCAATTGATGAAAATTATCAGATCATATATTTCTTAACCATCTCTCTCTCTCTCTCTCTCTCTCTCTCTCTCTCTTTCTCTCTCTCTCCTCCCCCCTCTTTCCTCTTCTTTCCTCTCTCTCCTCTCTCTGCCTCTGTATGGAATTTTGAAACCATTTTAATGCTTATCAGATGAGGACCCAGAATTTGTACTTATCAACAAGGAGCCTGTGCCAGACCCTGACAACCCATCAAAGCTAATTTATACAGAAGACCCTCTCATTCTTCACACACCCACCGGTCGAATAATCAATTACATTGATGATGAAGAACATGGGGTGCGCTTATTTTGGCAACCACAACTTGAAAATGGTGAGGTAGACCCTGAGAAGGCTGAGTTCCTACCACTTGGCTTTGATGAATTCTATGGAAGAACTGATCTCGCTGAGAAGAAAGAGAAACTCATAATCCGCATATTAAATGCCATTGAGAAATTTTGCCTCCCCTTGTTTGAGAAGTGGGACAAATGGTTGGAAGAAAAGAAGAAAGCCAGCGACGAGAACCTCAAGCTCATAGAAGCAGAGCTTGAGTTCATTGAAGCTGAACTTAGCCTGAAAGAGACTTTGGAAGACATGGAAATGGAGCTTAAGATGAAGCAAAAGGAGGAGGAGAAGAAAGAGAAAGAGGAAGAGAAAAAGAGGAGAAGTATGGGTAGGAAGAGAGAGCAAGAGGGTGCTTCTGATTTAGCTGAGCAAGAGGATAACAACGAAGAAGATGATGAGGCTGAAGACCTTCCAAGGAGTTTTGGGCCAGCCCAGCCAGAGCAGGGAAATTCTAAAACTGATAAAGATGACAATCAACCTGGAAATTCCCCTTTCGCTACTACTACGATGTCCTTTACTCCATCGAATGTGGCTACATTGGTGAGTACTGTTGAAATCATTGTCACTATTAGCTCCAATTTTTTGATGGTCATGAGTTCATGACAAGATGTTTTTGTTGACGTTGTAAGATCCTCTCTAATTTTGTAATTTTTCCCATGTGTTTTGAAACACAAAAATATTTATGCTTAAATGTAAATATGATATTGAGAAAAATACGACTCCTAAGTTCATGGAAATATGAGTTCATTGAATATGGGATAATATTTGCTTATTCATTTTTCTTAACTATTATAACCTTTTTCCGTTTATAAGTTTCCTAGTTTTGTTTTCTTGCTCCTTGTAACTTCACCCCATTTTTCTGCACTTCACTAAGATTTTTCTGAAGAACTTAAGAAGAAAACTTAAATGTAAGAAACCTCCCATGGGATGCCTCTCCGAGGAATTCCCTAGAATGAAAGTTTTCACTTGGACTCAGCTAGCTTTTGTGATGTATTCATATGAAAACACAGTAAAAAGTACGACAGAAGTGAAATTTTTTAAGAAACACTTTTACAAGTTTGATGAACTATGAAACCCAAACGAGCAAAATTGAGAAATTTGCTGAACTGTGTTCATGTCACTACTGTTCCATGTGCAGGTTCTGCCAAAGTTGCAGGTGTCCTTGCTTTTATGGAAGAGACAAAGGGGGCCTGAAACTACAAAGCTTCCTAATTCATGCAATGGAAGCTGCATAGATCAAGCACATATGATTCACTCAGTGAATTTTCCCTATTCCTTGGACAAATATGCAGGCCTTAAAGTGGGTCAAAAGAATAGAGAATTTTGCCATAGACAGAGTAGGTCTTCTCCGTTACATTCTTTAGCCCGAGTTTTATCGGGCAGTGCTTCGAGGCCACGGAATAAGCAGGTTAGGGAAAGATCAAAAAGTTTGAAGGCTGTTGATGTTTTGTGCCTGCAAATACCTCTGCAATGCTTGGACTAGTGATGCTACTTGACAATGTTCCTCTCTCTCTTTCTCTCTCTCTCTACTCTTGTGACCAAGAGAATATATTGTGATGTGCTTGAGTCATCAGCAAGAGTGTTGGTGCACATGCTCAATCTCGGTGCTCTGTTTGCTACCCTGTTGTTTGCAGTCTGGTGGTTCTTGCCTGTGTTTGGAAAAGAAAAGATGGACTATAGTTGTCATTACTATGGCAAAAATCTGTAGTCATGAGGATCACCAGCTGAGATCCATGGTTTGAAGGTGATGGAGTGCGAGTGGGACACATGATTGGACTCAAGTGATCAAGCCCATTCTCACCATTGCCATCCAGCCACATATTGGATGTAAATGATCCTCGACCATGGATTTGCAATAAAATATTTTCTAGAAAATATTTTTATGTGAAAACATTCTCGTGTCGTTACGTGTGAGAATATTTTGATCGATTTAGTTATCATCTAGTGTGAAGTGAAAAAATGCACCTGGGACGCATTGCTGTGAAAATATTTTCACTTCTAATCATACCGCACAAGGAAATTCTTTAACTCGAAAATGTTTATTGGAAATATTCTCACGCGAAACAAATGTGCCCTAGATTACTCATATGGATTGGATGGGTGGTTCAAACGTCGAAGGTATTGAGAGAGCAATTGCTCTGCAAGACTTGTAGGAGACAAAACAAGCCCTACTCTTTTCAAAAAGTTTTTAGAGTGAGGAACTGAATGGCCACCTGGGCAGGCCAGCACTAGTCATAGCTTGCCATGGTCCCTACAGAGCTAGCCCAAGCCTGGACACGCCGAAAAGGTCCCGGTCTAAGCTCGGCACTAGTCATGTCTAGGCCAAGCCTAGTAGATCCAATGAAAACAAAAACCAACTGGTCCTGCAGTCATGGCTCAGGCCAAGCCTGGCCCTGCCCTCAGGCAAAGGTAGCCCAGCCCTGGTTGGTTCCTGAAGCCACATCTTTTGGTGTAGGTCCGAATTTTTCAAGGCCAATTGACTAGGCCGGGCTAGGCTATTAGGCCAATTGTGCAAGAGTGTGTCCTTTGAAGAAGGGAAAGAAAGTCCAAAATCAAAGGGATTGTATGTAATGAGACCATTTATCTTTAATATAAAGATATCACTCTTTGAATTAAGGAGATCGTGACTACTTATAACTATCCTATGTAAAATCTGATTGTTTGGATTTGTTATAAAGTTCAATTTTTTTTTTTGAAGTTTGAGTTTGATCAATGGAATAAATATACCCATCAAATTTTACTTTCAATAGTCAAGATTAATTGTGACTACCTTGTGTCAAAGGTAAATAGTCTCATTATGCTTTTCTTTTCTCGATGTTGAAATCTTTTGGAAACAATGCGGTTGAAATCCAACATAAAGGATGAAAGCCTATTTTAGACTCTCAGTCACTATCTTCTATAAATCCAGTAAAAGAAAGAGAAAGGCATTTTAGTCAATTTATAAAGGTATTTAGGCAACTTATCTCCTATTTAAAGGATATTTAAAGGGATAGGGCGTTTTGGCCTTGTGCATGGCCCAATATTTAAGGCAATTTTGACACTCGGTCGTTTTTAAGCGTTATGGTCATATGCATTGCGTTTTTCAGCGTTGTGGTCATATGCATTGAGAGTTCAAATCTTACAAAACTCTTAATAAATTAAATGGGAATTTTTTTTTTAAAAAAAGGGTATACAATGATATTGTTAATTTTGGGATGCAAAATTAGATATCGAGTTATGTTTTTTTTCAATAAATATTTTTTTTTCAAACTTTGAGCCTAGTCAATAGTACAATTTTAACAGTTAAATTTCGCATCTAATAGCTAATAATAATTGTAAAATTGCATGGTTGGTGGTATTTCCTTGGAAGAAAAACTTTTGCAAACTTCATTAGATTAGCCATTTGGACTAAATTGATTAATTTTGTTATGAAGGTAAATTAAAAAGGGAAAGTATAAAATAAATAGAACCATTATTTGAAATAGTTATTTGAATGAAGTGGAATTGCATCCAGTAAATTTGGGGTCATATTCTGATTTTTCAAACACTGATATAATTTAAAAAAATAAAAAAATCAAATACTATTAGTTGTCGAAATATACGATGTTCGTTTTCGGTCAATACAATTTGGTCAACTTTTTAGAGTTTACAAATAAGTTATTAGTCATCCAGAATTTTCAATTAAGCCTCAAAATATCAAAATTCATACTAATATTAGGGAATTTACCAAATTGCCCAAACGATTTGGCACTTTAACCATATTTTTTTATTTATTTTCAAAATATCACAAAAATATACATTGTTGTAAAGTATAGGAATAATTGCAAAGAGTATAAAAGAGTAAATTTTTGACTAGTTTAATCTTTTATAAATATAAAAAAAACGGTTTGATAGGGTTGTAATAAGTATAGCCTCACCTTCTAACTATTAGAAAATTTCAAATGAAGTATTAAAAAACCTTCATATCAATCATCTCAACATGAATGTTATGGTTGTAAAACAAATGAGGATATCCTACTCTAAAAAAATATATATATACTGTAATAAATTTTTTAAACTGTCCATTTCACCTTAGTAATAAATATTGACATACCCATAAAATTTGTACCATTTTATGAGTTTTAAATTTTATTGTTAGTATGAGAAATTCATTTCTAGCGCCATCGTGAAGATTTACGTTACCAAAAGTGCTTTTCAGACGAGGATTTGAGGTGACGCTTTATTTGGTTTTCATAAAGACTAGGCCTCATAGAAACTTCATAAGATAAATAATAGTATTTAGCCTTGGGCTTACGTTTCGTAATTTATCTGCAGGACTCGTGATTTGCCCTAATTCGGGGTCAATTACAAATCCTTCTATAAATTACGGAGAACATCTCTCCCTCTCTCTCCATCTCATGATTCTCACTCTCTTTCTCCAACAACTCTATCTAACGAGCACTCAGCCAGCATTCTCGCTCTGTCGCATTGGCAAGCATTAAGCTGGTGAAGTAAATTAAACATTTCGTTTAAATATATCAAGACAACCTGCATTTTCCATTGAGGAGCTTCATCAGATCAGGGGAAAGCTTCTTGGAAAATGGAAGATCTTATTCGACAATTTATACCTTCTTTGAATGCGGTAATTTCTCCGATTCTCTAATTCTTTTCTGCTATATTTATCGTACTCTCAGGAAACATTATTTTCTCTTTTTTTTTTTTTTTTGCTGTAATTTTCAAGTTTTTCAGACTGATGATCCGTAGGAAACAGTATTTCATCGCTGCTTTAGCTGTGATTTTCTTCCTACTGATGTTTATTAGCAAACTGGAGTTTCTCATTTTCTGCTGTATCAGCTTTTGCAGACTGATAATTCGTAGGAAACAGTATACCATCCATTATTTTGCTGTAATTTTCAAATTTCCTGCTGATGATTCTTAGCAAACAGATTTTTTTCCATTTTTTGCTGTGATTTTCAACTTTCAGACTGATAGTTTGTAGGAAACAGTATTTCATCTATTGTTTCTCTGTATTTTTCAACTTTCATATTGATGATCTTAGTACACTGTCTGCTCTCCTTTTATGAATAATATTTTTTAACTTTCAGGCTAATGATTCGTAACAATAAGTATTTTCTCCGTATTTTTGCAATAATACACACATTTAGACTGAAAAGTCTTTCTGATAATGTCTTTTGGGATGGAAACGATGATTCTAGCTGATATTGAACCTGCATTCCTTTGATTTAGTTGTCTATTCATTTATATATTTTTTATTTTATTTGATGCACCAGGCTGTCATTCTTCTATCTTACTTTGGCTTCTTCAGTGTAGCTGGAGCCCTAAGTCCTGGTAAGATTATACCTGGAGCACTTTTACAAGATGGCACCAGAAAATACTATCGTTGTAATGGTGAGATTCTCGTTAATTTGAATCAATTTGTTTCAATTCTCAGTGGATACAAAATTATAAACTTTTTCCTGTTTCTTTTTAGGTTTTTATTTCACTGCTTTTGACTTCACCTTTTCTATGTTGTCTGTTATATTCTTGAGAAATTGACTTATTGAATAACATGCTTTAATGTATTCAGTTCAATTATGCTAGTATCTGAGCCTTGGATTTTGTCTCTGCTTAATCATATGATCATTAGTTGATTACTTCCGTCCCAATCTTTTAGCACTAGTTTCATTTGTTTTTCTAATTGTAAACTCTCTATATGCAATGAAATATTTCACAGGTTGCTGCGTGTGGCTCACACCAGATTATATTTATGCTAGTTCTGTTAGGGATGGGTTTTCTCTTTTTGAAAAGAAAGAGAAGATGTGTGAGGAGTTTTGTTTGACTTGAGAATTTTGTGTGGAACATAAAACTTGAGCTCACATGTGGAATTATAGAAATCTTTTCCATAACAAACGTTTATTGTCTATGCAAGCTCTTTATTTCATGTTAACAACTGCCAGGTTGTAGTTTTTTTCTGTTGGTTACAAGAATTTTGTCAAGTCGGACAGTACATTACGAGAAGTGGCAATTAAGTTGGGAATGCAACTGATTGCTCTCTTGAGACAAATTGGGCATCTGTTCTTACAACAATGGCCACTGGTTGGCCTCAATATTTCTGAGGAAAAAATGTTGTGATCAAGTACTCTAAACCAGTGGTTGAAAACTTGGCTCGGGCTCGAGACTCGGCCCCTGCCCCAGCCGAGTAACTCAGGCAAGTCTGAGTGGTCTCGGCCGAGTAGTATATGAGCCCAAAAAGGGCTGAAAAACTCAAAATAGTTTTTTAAAAAATGCTAAAAATAAAAAACAGTAAGAATCAAAAGAAATTATACAAAGCATTAGATATCTATGAAAGATGGACAAAACTATCTAGATGGAAAAAATTGATTACAGCTCAAAACAGTTCAGAAAAGCCCAAAAATGGGAAATAGAAAAATAGCGCATATAATAAGAAAAACTCACAAATTATCATGAAAGCATCAAAACTTTGTATAAACATATTTATAGTGTATATTTTATACATTCATTTGATAAAAAATATAAATTCTATGGTTTTGATTTCCGAGTTTGTACACAATAACTCAGCTCAACAGGTGAAGATTCCGAGTTGACTCGGCAAAGTCTTCGAATAATTCTCTACACATATCCATTATTTATGGCCCCTGTTCTTCTTGTCTTGCTTTACTTTTTCAACCAACTTATCATCTTCTAAGTTCCACCTCTTGGCTCCCATATAAGGATGAACTATTCTTCTGTCAACAGATATGAACATGAAAAATTAAGTTTACATTCTTTTAAAATTAAGATTTTAAATATTAGCATCAATTTGTTGGATGGTCCCCTTTATGACTTCCATAGGGACCCATATAGGGTGGTCACTGACTCCTTACTCAAAGAAAATATAAAGGAAAAAGTAGGTCCATGGCTCCTTGCTTAGAGAGTTGATGGATATTGCACAGCTAACCATTGGATTGCCATCTCATTTTATTGATACGAACAAAGACTTGAGTTTGACTCAGAAAAATCCACCTGAGTCAACTCGACTCATCCAGTTTACCTTGTTCTAGAAATTAAAAATTGGGATCTGATGAGTTTTTTAATATATATATATATATATAGGAAATGCTGGCGTAGGCCCACTAGCCTACAACTACATATAGGCCCAACGGGCTAGATTGAATCTGGGCCGATCCAATGATCACGATTGCATTTCGTATTTGAATTTTATTTTTTTATATAAATCCAAATCTCTTGAAATTTTGGGCGTGTATTCTTTACAAATATTAGAATCCAATAAAAATATCAAAAAAATATTTCGTGAAAAATAAACGACTAAAATACCCCCAAAATATTGCAAGGGTATTTTGGTCAATTTATTTTTTACAAAGTATTTTTTTAATATTTTTATTAAGTGCACGTTGATGAGAAGAATAGACGCCTAAAATTTCACATGATTTGGATTTGTAGAAAAAAAATTAAAATTAAAATACAAAATGAGGTTGTGTCCATCAGATCGGCCCAAATTGAATCTAGGTCGTTGGGCCTATATGTAGCTGTAGGCTAGTGAGCCTACGCCAGCATTATATATATATATATATATATATATATATATATATATATATATATATATATATATAGTGCCGAGGCTCTAAACAATCAAATTTGAGCCTACCTCAAAAAATTTACTAGAATTGTTTTGATGTCCAAATATTATCAAATTGATCATCTCAACATCATGATGCATGGACATGAGAAAAAAATGGATTTCAAGTTTTGAAAATAGTGTATTTTGTAATGCATTTTTTGACCGTTAATTTTCAAGATTTTCAAGTTTTCATAGATCTGTCATTCTATACTATTTTTGAAGCTTTAAACTTTATAAATAGAGATAAAAATGTATTTTAAAGCTATCACAAAGATTTCCAGTATTGAAACTACATTTCTCGACACTATTTGAAGGTAGTCTCTAATTTGATTGTTTAGAGCCTAGGCTCTATACAAACTACACCCTATATATATATATATATATATGTTACCTTGTCACGTAAATGACATTTGGTGAGGCAGTAAGAATGCATTATGGACAGTGTGAGAAGAAGGTTCGTATTCCCAACTTTAATTTTTAATTTTCTTTTACTACAAAACTTTAAAAACTCATCCAAGTATTTTCTGATTTCCCTGATAAGCTCTGCGAGTCAACTTGATTTTGACACTGACTGAGTCCACCACCGACTTGGACTTTTTAAATGCTGATTGCTACTTATCTCTTTCTCTTGTCAATAAATGTTGGAGGTCTGGGATAATGAAAGTAGATTAACTTGACACAGCCTGTTTGAAACAAATGCTCAATTGTAGTAATAGTAACTAAAGATAATTTTTAATCTTCCCATACTGGTTTCACAATTATGCCTAAGGCAAGCAGAAAATCAAGCTCTTACTCCATATTGTGGATTCTAACTATACACTTTATTTCCAGGTCTGGTATCACTTATTATGCTGATTGTTCTTCTAGGCATTGCTGTTAGCATGCGATTGATATCGCCTACGGTATTTTCTTCATTATTTGTGGCAGTTCTTTAGTTCAAGTGATGTATTCAATTCATATGTAATTTATTTTTCCTTCTTAGAGAAAGCCATGCCTTCTTCCTATGCATCTAAAAGTATCTGTCTTATTTGATGTCTCAAGGTGAATTGCACTTTTGCAATAAGTCATTGTTGTACTTTAGTTAAGCTGAAGTAACAACAGACAAACCTTCAAATTACACACACAATTTTTCACATGCCGTAGCAGATGGGGTGTAATACGTTACTTCAACCATGATCCTCTTTATTGATGATGTTAGTCAAGATCATATCCTTGGCCACTTAAACAAGTTTAAGATCATTACAGGCTTTAAATTTCTTTAATACATATCTGTTTTTTAATGTTTCAAATATTCAGAAAACATAATCCTTACGTGATTCTATTTGCTGTTGGCACTCATTGTCCATGTTTATGCTCTATTCATATTTTGTTACTACAAATATGATATCCTGAAGCCCAATATGCAAATCCTCGCACAGTTTGCTATAGCAATTGTAGTACAGAGGATTTGCATTGCTCTGGGCAGGAAATTTAGAGACGAAAATATATCAAGTGTTGTAACACAATTGTGCTTCTAAGTTCTAATGAGTATCCTGAGAAAAAATTCTTCATTGGTGTTTAATATAGAGCATATTCTTTTTCATATCATGCCTTGTATGCATACTTATGATTGCTTAGAGAAACATCTTTATTATTGCATTTAGATGCTCTTGTAGTGCACTTGCACTATACGTGAATGTTGGTCTGGACAAAACTTATTAGATCTAGTCTCTATGCATGCATACCTGCAGAGATGCCAGTGGAATTTTTTATTTTTTAAGAGAACTTACCATTGTCCCTTTCTCAAGAGAATTCTACTACAAATATGTAAGTTCCATTAAGATAATGAAATAAATAGTTCTCCAGCAACAAGCTAATCTTTTGACATTGTTTGTAGTTTATTGTTGATAGAGGAGCTCAACTTCTTTCTACAACACTTGCCTTCAGCTTAGTTGTAAGTCCAATATGCGCTGGCATTGGTTTAAATAGTACTGAATTGTTTGCAAATTGCACTTCAGGAGACAGAACATTGATGTTTCGTATCAGTATTATGGAGATTTCATGTGATAAAATCTTTAGCTATATTCATGAACTTTCGGACTGTGATCACAGCCATATCATTTGCTTTTTAGTCTTCATTAAATTGTGAGTAATCTAGCTGGGTTATTCAAGGCCTGCTTGCAAATTGGGCATTGTGTACTTAAAACCTTGTTAGGAGACTCTCTTGCTCATTACGTGAAATGTCTTATTGTCCATTGGCTCTGATTTATTAGAATATTTTAAAGTCAGCAGCAACTTGGTTTCAGTTTAGGACAAATCTGTATTAACTTGGAAATTGGCAAAAGTTCCCGCAGTTTTTCCTTTTTGGTTTGCTGGAAAGCAATTCTCAAAATTTTTAAAGTATAACAAACAATAGGTGTCTAGGCTTTCAACAAACATTTTCAGAAACCAGTTACCCATCTGTAGAATTCAGATGGTCATCTAATTGAGGAGTTGTATGTCATGGGCTGGACTGCATGAATGCGTGCAGCTGCCAAAAAATTGGGTGTAAAACCTATTCCCCCCAAAAAAAAAAAAATTACTTTTGTAATATTGTTGCCTAATTAAACAATTAACACGTTCTCTCTTTTATGAGTAATCTGTAAGTAGGATAGTTTTGTTAAGTTGCATAAAGTATACAACCTAGGATATACCTGGAAATGAAAGAAATAATAATAGAGAAAAAGAATGATGAAAAATTAATCCAAATAGAATCAACTAAAGTGATAAGAAGTTACGGAGCAACTGAGTCCCATATCATGAATCCCTCTTAACTTCCTCCAAGGGAGGGGATCTGACATGTAGCTTGTTTCTTATGTGTACAGGAGAAATAGACAAGCATCCTCTGGCCTTTCCTGAATATCTCCTCCATGAGATCAGCTTATTGACAGGGTACCCTAGTCTGTGTACCCGGACATTGAGTTAATTGCCTTTCATAGTCTAGAGGTTTGGAACTTTATGGGTTGTCACTGAATCTCTCAATTTTTCCTCCGAAGAATCACCATATCCATCATCCCTGTGAAGGTTGTAAGAGACCTTCTGATGTTGTCTCTAGTTAAACTGCTTACTCCAGAAGAACCTGGGCTTCCTTTGGTGCCTTTGAAATTGAATTTTACATGACCATTTGACACCATAAGGACCTAGGATTGTCTTTTGCCCTTTGAGCTATTTGCATCTATTTTCAGGTCTGGTCCTCTACTCTGGATGCAAAGATCCTTTTGAGGCTAGGTGCTGGCAAGATCATAGAACCTGTAATATTAGTGTTCTCCTGTTCTATATAAGTGCCTTTGAATATCCTGCCCCAAAGATAGCTCATGGCACATCTTCTAGAGGAGGTTGACACCCATCACCTGAGACTAGTAATCCCTGAGTCCACCAATTAGTGCATGACCTCAGAAACCTTGGGGACAAGTTTAGGAAGAATCTCAAAATCCTTTCTAAGTTGGCAGTGTTGGAAAAGGCGGTCTATAGGTATTCTTTCTTCTGACACATTAACTAGGGATCACTGCTTTCTCATAATGGGAATCTCATGTAACCTAGTTAGCCAACCGAAGCACCAAGCTTGGGAAGGATTTGTACACCTCGGAAAGGCACTTGGGAGTTGGCAGAATTCCCTTCATCCCCTGTTCAGCACTTAGGTGGTATTTCATTGAAAAAGTGCCTATACTGGCCTGTTTCTACAATTCATTATCAGCACCTTAACAGAGGTCGGAAGCATATATCACGTTCATGTAGTGCAACATAGAATCCCTCATCATCGTCATCAACAAAGCCTTTGGTCCGTCGTTCGAGTCTATTAAGAGTTATACCCTCAGTGAGACCATAACTGCCAATATTTTTTCTTACTACTTCCAACCATGTACCTTTGGGCCTACCCTTTTCTTGTTTTGAGCCTTTCACTTGAACTAACTTGCACCTCCTAACAGGTGTTGTATTGAGTCTGCACCACACGTGGCCAACCCATCTAGGTCTACCTTCTCTCATCTTATCCCCCGTTAGTCCCACACGTAAATTCTCTCAAATGTATTCATTTTGAGTTTTATCCTTTCTTGTCTTGCCATTCATCCATCTCAAGATTCTCATTTCAGCTACACTTATTCTATGTGTATGTTGTTTTTGACCGCCCAACATTTTACCTCATTCTCATAGCTGTCCTGTAGAACTTTTCCTTCAGCTTCATTGGTATATGATGATCACATAAAACTCTGGTTGCACATCTCTACTTCGTCCACTTAGCTTTAATTCTATGTGCTACATCTTTCCTTAATCTCTCCATTTTCCTGGATTATTGATCCAAGATATCGAAAGTGTGTTTTTTTTGGGAATTTTTTGCCATCAATCGTAACTACTTCTTTGTCTCTATTCCTATTATTACTAAACTTGCATTCTATGTACTCTATCTTTGTCCAATTAATTTTAAAAATATTAGATTCTAGATTAGCTATATGGCGAATCTTTGCTACCTCCCCTACATGGTAGTTAGGGAACACAAATAGATGAACTTGGACAGTTCGTACTTTTTAATTGTCCATACATGGAGAGTCTCTTCATTGGATAATAAGATAAATGAATTATTCTTTTGAGTACATGATCAAGTTATGATGGCATAAAGTCCGATTTTTTCATTAAGCATGCAAGACATTTTATGTTTGGTAACTCATTTTCCAGTCATGGGATTATGTGTGATTAATTTGGAACTCATGTTTCTCTTTGCTGTTTCTCTCTTTTGGTCTGTGTATTAACAGTTTTCAATAGTTTTGTATGCTGCTGGATGCATGTCTCATGAGAAGGGTTCCTCTTTGAAGCCACACACAACAGGAAATTTAATTCATGACTGGTACATGTGCTCATGCTTCTTTTCTTTTTTAGTAATTCCATAAATATTTGGATCATTCGCCAATGTAATACTCCTATATTTGCTTGTCTTTTTTACTTCACGATAGTGAAAGCATAAGTAGTTGGTATTGTTATTGGATGTAACAATTGTAATCTTTTTCTTGCCCTTAATGGGTACACTCACATTTAGTGACCCACTGAAGCATTTGATGAATTCTATATTTTGAGGTAGATTAATTAATCTTATATTGGCCGCTAAATTCTATGGCAATAGTCTACTCAGTAAATTGCAAGTGTCAATATTTGTTTTTCTTTCTTGGGGAGGTTGGCTGTGAGGGAGAAGTAGGTTTGTGCACAAGGCAGCTGTTTGGGTTTTGGGGTATCTAGAATTTAGGCCATGGTGTACTTGTTGGCTTATCTTTTTTTTTCCATTTTCTATATCTATATGTTTTGTAATAGAGAGGAAGATAATGGATTTTCTTAAGAGCTCTACTACAGTTTCCCTTCTAACATGCATACCTGTCTTCTCCAAGACCTACATGAATCTATCTGTCTTCAATAATTTAAATCCACATTTTTTTTTGTTGTCTTTAACTTCTGAGATTTTAGATGTTACCATCACATGATCATGTATTGGCAATCTCACAAAAGCAAAAACTACCAATTCATATCAATTATAAAGGCCAAATTAGAGACAACTAGAAATATGTGTGATAATTGTATAGAAATGTGTGCCAATGGCTGAAATTGACCATTAAGAATATTCTCTCAAACCTCTGGCCTTAGGAGAATATTCGGTTTGTGTGGCCATTAAAGACCTTATGAGAGCATGTAATCAATATCTGATATAGTGGAACATAAATTCAGTGGGAATGTGGTCCTTTATGAACCATGATAGGCAAATACTAGTTTCGATACTCATACTTGGCTTTATGTGCTAGGCCAGTCGAGTTGGAAAACCCCTTATTCCTGGGCATGAAAACAAACTAATAAAGATTTTATAGGTCATCCCGTGATGAGGTCGGAGTTGCCCAGATGAGTGAGCCAAGGGACTATGTGACTCTTGTATGTGATGGTTGGTCTTTAGAGACGAGGGACAAAACCTTATCACTAAACCATCACATGACATATACATATGTAGCCGTATCGGGAAAGCGAACCACATTTTGGGATGAAGCGTGTACATGTGCGAGAGATTACCCCTATGCACCACAGAGCTGTGGTTGCACCATAGTCTGTGTGACCTTAGATTCGTCTCTAGGGGAGAACCTGTAGTCTATAGACTGGGATTGTGTCCTTTTTGCCTAGTGGCTGACTTTGGTGGCCCAATCATGAACCGTTTGTGGGTCATAGGAACCGCTGGGTCAATTTGAGAAAGCCAGTGCGGATTATAATCTACAGTAGAAGGTGGAGTGCTCAAGCGATATTATAATTCCTAGATCTTGTCAGATCCGATTCCCATTAAAATTATTTGATTTTAATTATTTTAATATTATATGATTTTTAGATTGATTATTTGAATTTTTATTTGGATCTTTTATTTTTACAGAATGGATTTATAAAATAAGATATATTCATTTTTTAATATTTAAATAATAAAAAAAACTAAAACTTATTTCTAATATTTTAAAAATCAATTTAATAATTTATTAATTCACTAAAAATTTATTATTTCACTAAAGTATGGGGGCCCACCATGAGATGTGGGGGCCACCTTAATTAAGCACATGAGGGAGTTGAGTGGGGCCCACATGTGGCCACCTAGGGTGGCATGCCCCACTCAAAGGGAAACCCCCTTTTTCTATTAAGTTGGCAAGCCATCTTGGCTTGTGAATCAGGATTGAATTCTTTTGGAATGTTTTGTATTTTGAGAAGTTTTGATTATTCAAAGATAGAATAAATTAGAGATTTTATTCATAAGATAAGAAAGTATGACATTATTTTCTATATTCAATATTGATGGGATTAGGTTTAGGAAGCTGGAGGATAAGGTTCTAGCTCCTTCTTTTGAATCATGATTGCTGATCTAAGGATTGGATGACTCAGATCTCTCCCCAATAATCTCTATACTTTTCTCTTCTCTCTCTACTCTCTCTCTACTATTGGGTGGCATGCCACTCTTAGGAAAATTCTTCTCTCCCTCTTTCAAGGTTTCTCTCTCATCTCTCAAGGGTAGAGGAAGGTGGCATGCCCCACCTAGGTTATAAGGAATGGCATGCCCCACTCAAGTCAGGTAAAGCTTGGGGGTCTTAGGTTCTAATAGTTCCATGCTCTCATATTAAGGGGTGTAGCTTTGAGCTTTCCCATACTTGACATATCCGAGATTGACCATTGATCCCATGTGCCATTGGAGGAGGAGACCCGTTGTGGGGGTGTACTAAGCCAGGTTGAGGTAATTTTCGGCATCTTTTACTTTATGCTTTGCAGTATTTTCTTTCATGTGCCTTTCTTATTCCCATAGTATTTTATTCAATAAAAGGAGTTGTAATTAGTGGTAGCAAGAGAAAACTACTTTTATTTATTTGTTTATTTCAAGTGAGTTTTATTGTACTTGGACAATTGTAAGTGTTCTAGTTGGTGAGAAAAAGAAAAATTTAAAATTACATACACCGTGCTAGATCACCTTGTCCAATTTTCATTTGTATAATGAGTCTGAAGATCTGCAAATATCCATTATCACCCGAAGAACATGGCCTTATACTCAACTTATTGGAATTGCTCAACATAAAATTAGTCATAATAGAAATCACATGTATCATTCTTCGCTCTCATGCACTTTCTTAAATTTGGGCTGAATCTTTTCTTGCTGTTGTTCATACAATTAATAGAATTCTTGTAGTTTTGTGTAATATCTCTCTTATGGAATGGCCAGCAAGGACGAAAATAATGACAAACATCTCAGGTTTTCTAATGGGTGTCTTCATTGCTTGCTGAGTCATGAGAGATCTCAGCTGACATCTAATGTTTGTAGATGTGCATTTTTAGGCTATGCAGTTCAAAACAGTGACTGCTGCTCTTGTCTTGATATTTGTAAATTTACATCTTGGACTTCTATTCTCTAGTATTCCGACCCCTTTTTCTTTTGAGTCCGTTGTCTCAAAACCTTTCATTGGAGGTTTCTCAAATGGAGGTTTCAAACTGTACTGCAGCCCCTCCTTGTTTTTGAGATACCCTGGCAGCTAGACGGCTCCATTGTTACTTTAGACAGTTGATGTAGTTATTTAGTGGTATTTCTGAATCTACTTATCCTTATATAGCAAATTTTACAGAAACTATGCTTGCCCTTATAACTTATTTAAAATAGTGATCCTTGTATAAGATAGTCGATACTTGTGAAGAAAATTAATACTTGGCAGTCCAATTCATCCCATATGGATTCTGCTTTATCTAAGTCAAGGCTTTCTTGGTCCTCTGATTTTCTCAGTTGTATTTCTATATATGCATATGGTTGTTCCAATGGGCGGCATAGTTTGGTGGCGTAACTTAGCCTCTGATCCATATATATTCTGTTCAAATTCTGTTATTTTAAGATGATGGTCGCTGTTTCTGAGTTACATACATGGAAACAGTCCTTTTGTTGCTTGAGTTTTACTTATTAGTTACTTTTTGTTAAAAGAGAATTTATTTTGATTTTGTGTTCACTGATTCGTTCTATAGGTGGCTTGGTATCCAATTGAATCCAGAAATTATGGGAGTTGACCTCAAGTATGTAAAGCAGTTTATAAGTTTGGTAATTGGTCTTTCCTTTTATATTGATTATGGTTTTCATTTAAATTCTCTCCCGAGGTCATAGTTACTTTTTAAAAATATCCTTTCACTTGGATTTGTTATTCTTGTCCGGGTTGGATACCATTATCTAGGAATCCTAGACAGTTCTAGGTCAGTGTCCCAGTCCTTGGCTCGAAATCATCTCTCCAAACTGCTTAGCCACTTATTTGTTACCTACGTGTATATCCATTTTTAAACAGAACATTTTCCACTAGCAACCAAAGACAAAAAGTAGAAGAACTATTTTTGTAGTCAGATAGCCATTCCATGTTCACAAAATGCTGCTGTACTTAAATCTCATTTGAGGGTTATTTATTCTGTAATATTGATTAAAAAAGCCATCTCAGCTTGCCGATTGCATCGCAATTTATAGTGAAGTGTGTTACTGTGGTAGGCCTCCTTTGTATTAAGCAGTCTCATTTCTTTTGCAGATTTTTCTTTGTTAGAGCTGGAATGATGGCTTGGCTTCTTATCAATCTCTCTGTTCTTGCGAAAAGTATTAAAGATAACAGTTTAGGCATCTCAATGATCCTTTACCAAACATATTGCATGGTAAATTTTCAAATGTTCACATTTTTTATCCTTGTTATATATACTGAGTTGTCACTATCTTTTCTATTTTTATGTATATTTTTCATCTGATAGATTACTGACTGATGCTATCTAAATACTTGTCTTTCTAGTTGTACGTTCTGGACTACTTCTGGTATGAGGAGTGCATGACATCAACGTAAGTAGTAATTTTCTTACTGGTTTCATTTATGTTGATTTTCTAAACCCTTTCTCGTGCTTTTCTATCCTCAAGTTTCTCTCATTTGTTAACTTTTCCTTGCCTTCACAATCTGAATTGTCAGAATGAGGAACATCCATTGTCTTTTTAAGTTCCATTCTAGCCATGTCAATCTTATGAACCCTGATCAATATTCACCCTTCAAACATGCAACTGTGTCTTGTTTAATAATGTGTTATGACTTTATTTTCTATCCATTTTATATGGAAAATTCATTAATGGGATATGGTAATGGTAGTAGATCACTGGATCATTCAATAAGCTTATGGGAAACTAAATTGGCAAAATGAACATTTTTTTTTAAAGTAAAATTTATTAGTTATGACCAAGGTTTTAAAAAATGGCGATTTGGGTCACAATCGCCCGATCTAGATCCCTAATTGGTGGGGCCTGTTCGGTTCCCAATAAATATCGGGATCCGGCCAGTTCTGTCAAAGAATTGGCGCTTCAGTCAAGGAACCAGCCCAGATTCCCTGGTTTCCCACATTTGCTTTTGCAGTACTTTTTTATTTTCTTTTTTCTGTATATTTTTGTATATTTTATTATATAGATGAGGGCCCACCTCCTTTAAACAATTTTTTGTTACGTTTTATCTTCTTTTCTAAATTTTATACTTCATTTCATAGTGGGCCCATCCTTTAAAAGAGGAGTGACCAAACATCTCGTCAAATGGGCGACCACCATTGAATATATTTTGTGCCTCTATATCCCCTTTTATGAGGGTTTGCCTTCCCACATCCGTCCCACATGCCCAATGTGGGATCTTTTTTTTGATTAAAAAGGGAGGTTTTGCTACGTTTTTTATTCCTTTTATAAAGTTCGAAGAGATCCATTAATTTTAAAGAAAATTTCATATAGAACCCTAATTCTTCATATTATTTCATGGTAGATTCTCTTTCTATTTTTCTTTCAAGTAGCAAAAAGAAATCCCTAAGGATTTCACCATACCCTGTCATCTCTTATCTCCATCTTTTATTGACTTTTGACCATAAAAACTAGCCCCAACAAATCTTTTTATACCTTTTTATCTCAAAAATTTTTTTAACCCTCTTTTTCCCTTTCCACCCATTAAAAAAGTTTTTGTGTTGAAATGATATAAAAAGATTTATTGGGGCTAATTTTTATGATGAAAAGTCAATAAAAGAGGGAGGTAAGAGATGAGGGGTTATGGTGAAATCTTTAGGGGTTTTCTTATGCTGCTTGAAAGAAAAACGGAAGGAGGGTCTACCATGAAATAATACGGGGAATTAGGGTTCTATACGGAATTTTCCCTTAATTTTACTCTCAGTATCCTTCTTACAGCATCATCAATCTGGCTCATTAGGATGAACTTGCTGTTGACTTGGTCAGTTAAATCATCAATAAATTGTGTAGTTATAAGGTACCATGGTCTGTCAATGAAAAAGAAAAGACGATTATTAATGAAAATTTCTGCACAAAATTTTGTCTCATCTTTGTCCAGGATTGTTCTTGAAGTGTCTAGAGAAATATGTAGTAATAAGTCTTTCTATCAAAGAAAATGTACTATCCAAACAAAACAAGGTAAAATGTTGCTATATCTAAAAGCACTAGAACTCTAGGTCATGGTTTGATCTGTCTATGAAATTCAATTTTTATCTGAAATTTTTGGAGCATCTATAGTCTCCCACGAATAATTTAAAAACAAACCCATACATGAGCTCAAAAAATGCACCAAATCATCCTTAGGATCAATTCTGAATCATGCCTTTGAGGACAATTTATCTAGATCTTTCTTTGAGTTTTATAAGAGAAATTTTTTCTTTTGTGAGAAGGCACGAAGCAACAAATTGGTTTGTGCATTGCATATCTTTTATAATTATATATAAACCCCTGTAAAATAAAACCATTTCATGTCTTTGGAGATTATAAAAAAAAATTGAGTTAGAGAGATCCACTTTTTAGAAATTAGTCGCATTTCAAACTTTGACTGTAAAATGATTGTAATGGACAACAAACACTTAGAATGAGATAGGGTCTTAGTATTTATATATTTTCATAAAAATAATGAAAAACCATAGTGCAATACCATTTCTTTTGTTTTTGGAAACCTAATCAACTAGATTTTTAAGAAATTTTAGTTGTTTTTTGAAATTTTTTATGGCTGGATCGGGTTGATTCACCGACCCCTTACTGCCAATCTGGGCCGGTTTTCCAGATAGGCAATTTGGATCACTGATCTGTTTTATTTAAGCATTGGTTGTGACTGTAAGGTATTACTTGGGCTCAAGTTTCAGTGAGCAAATGTCATTTATGAATAGCTAGTAGATGGATTTTGCTGCCTCAGATGGTTAACAAAAATTATGGGTTTAACGGATTGTGCCACAATGTGGTTTCTTATCGAGCTGTTCATCTCAGATTGGAGGTTGTATGTTAACACTATGCTTAACAACTGTAGAAAGAATGTGATGGATAGCTGTAGTTGTTCATATGTGTAGGTATTAATATCATCATCATCATCATCATAGCCTTTCTCAGTTAATTGGGGTCGGCTACACGAATCTTGGTTCACCATTCTACTCTATTAAAGGCCATACCCTCAGTGAGGCCATAAGCCCTCATATCTTTTCGAACTACTTTCAACCACATCCTTTTGGGCCTACTCCTTGCCCTTTTCAATCATTCCACTTGAACTAACTCACACTTCCTAACAGGTGATGTATTGGGTCTGCGCCACACATAGCCAGTGCACCTAAGTCTACTTTCTCATTTTATCACCTATTGGTATCACTCCTAAATTTTCCTGAATGGATTCATTTCGTATAATATCCCTTCTTGTCTTGCCATTCATCCATCTCAACATCCTCATCTCCGCTGCTCTCATTCTTGGGGTATATTATTTTTTGTCTGCCGAACATTCCGCCCCATAGAGCAAAGCTGATCTCACAGTTGTCCAATAGATTTTGTCTTTCAGCTTCATTGGTATGCGGCGATCACACAAAATTCCAGTTGCACATCTCCACTTCGCCCACTCAGCTCTAATTATGTCTGTGACATCTTCCACAAGCACTCCATTTTTCTAGATTATCGATCCAAGATATTGAAAGTGCGGTCTTTTTGGTACTTTCTGGCCTGAATCTTAACTACTTCCTCATCTCCACTCCTATTATTACTGAATTTGCATTCCATATACTCTGTCTTAGTCCGGATAATTTTAAAACCTTTAGATTCTAGAGCATCCCTCAAAAGTTCTAACTTTGTGTTGACGCCGTTTCGGATCTCATCAATCAAAACTATGTCATTTGCGAACAACATGTACCATGGCACTCAAGTAGGTGTTCATATATTTTTAGTCTTTTAAAAACTTCACCATATTTTGTTAAATTTTTTAAAATCATCCAATAGGTTATTTCACTCTATGTGGATCCAATTTATCAACTGGGTTGCATCCAGGTGTCTGCCCTTCTAAGTATTGCTTTGCCTTGTCTGGGTAATTATTAACCAGACTTCCAATGATTTGCCTTCTCTGATCTTTTTATTATGAGGATAGACTTCAAGATGTTCTCTGGTATTTTTGGATATTTAATTCCACCAACTAGAACTTTTACTCTCACAACACTTCATATTGACAGACTAGCTAGTCTTGTTCAGCACATACTTTAATTTAAAAATTGATGATCCGACTTGGAATTTCTTGAGTTGGATTACGATCTAGGGGTGGACTATTCCGGCTCCGGGTTTTTCTCTTTTTATTAATTGTAGCCTGTTCTGTCTCGAGAATCACCCAAGCCAGACTGGGTGAATGGGAATAGTGCCCCTCCAATTCCAGATTATGATGTTCACTCACCGGTATATATTCTTTTCAAATGCTCATGTTTTCTTCTATCTGTTCACTTATGAACTGATCTGGACATTTTCATCTCTATTGTAATGCAGTGAAAATCTTGACAATCTTGTCATTTGGTTATCTATTCTATTTTAGATGGGACATTATTGCAGAAAGGTTGGGCTTCATGTTGGTGTTTGGAGATTTAGTTTGGATTCCCTTCACTTTCAGCATTCAGGTAAGCAACTTTCAACTTTAGTTGGATACCATCATCTTCCATGCATTTTTTGGCCATGGAATAAGGCTATAGTACCCGCTTTAGTAGCTATGGTACACGGAATATTCTAATTCCATCAGTGTGATATGGAATTTCATCTCATTGCTGTTATGTGCTGTTCTGTTGTTTTTGATTATGCGATTTTAAATCAAAATCATTTAAATAGCTTCAAGTATTTTATGGACCGAAAGAATAGTTGAATATCATGTGGAAAAATATTTGGAGAGTCTGCCAACTCATGCATCCATACTGGTTATTGAGGGATTTAGGACCAAAACACATCAAATGTCACCGTAAATCCATTTTCGCCTCAGTTCCATGAATTTGGAGCTCCAGGATCCTGGTGATCTTTGAGGAATTAAAACGGGCGGTCTGGAAAAAAGTACAAATAAACCATTTTTAGGGCTCAAAATGCATATTTTCCAGATTTATTGTCACTGTGGTCTAGATGCTAGAGTTTCAAAATTTTGGATCCAAAATCCGTCTTGACTTGCTGTAACAGGTGCGTCTCGAGACGCACGTAAACCATACCCTATCATATTAGGGAAAATATTACCGACTTTACCTACGCCAACTTCATGCCAGTGTTAGTACATAACGTGCAGTTAAATTTTCTTAAACTGCAATGCTCCCTTAGTCTTGTCCATGACATAATTGAAGTTCTCATTGATGAGTTGTCATGTGGTCCAGGGTTGGTGGCTTTTGAGAAATGAAGTAACATTGCCTACAGCAGCTGTCATTTTGAATTGCGTCATTTTTTTGATTGGGTAAACCTTCCTTTCTATGTCGTATATTTGCAATATACATGTCCACATGTACACATGTATGCACACGTGTATGTGTGTTCGAGAGAGAGAGGCTGTAGGTTCACACAATTCAGTCTTTTCTGAAGTCCGGTCTACTTCATCCATTTTGCAGCTATCGAGTGTTTAGAGGTGCAAACAAACAGAAGCACATTTTTAAGAAGGATCCAAAGGCTCCCATTTGGGGAAAACCTCCTAAGGTTATAGGTGGAAAATTGCTTGCTTCAGGTTACTGGTATGATACCAACTCCACCTTCATGCTTTTGGAGTTCACATCTTTTCAAGGGCTATTACCATGACCAGTGGGAGTGTACCTGCACTTTTCTATTATTTCCTGTTATTCTACCCATGGGATTTTATAAATTTAAATTTTCTGTGGGTACAATTTCATAGGACAGCTCTTATTTCAAGTGGGTTCATGTGGTTAGGGAATCATTTCATTGTTTTTTATATAATTTATTCAATTTTTTGCATGTTTCTCATATTACTGTAGCCCACAAAAATGGACTCTCTTTTGTTAAAATAGGGTAAAAACTGTCTTCAGCTTAAATGTAAAAAGCCTTTCAAATTTTCTGCTTACAATATGCATTGAGATTCATTATTGTATGGTATTCAATTATTGCAGGGGCATCGCTCGCCATTGTAATTACCTTGGAGATATATTGCTTGCTTTTGCTTTTAGTTTACCATGTGGCACTAGGTAAGTAGTCTTTACCTTTATGATGCTTTATAGACACATACATGCATACGTTAGTGCATGCATGCATCCTTACAAACATATGTACGTACATGCATACTTGTGGATATGTACTCGAAATCTATGTTACCTAGGCACTTCATTCTTGTGAAGTATCACATGTCCACGCTGTGTTGACACTTCCACACGGGGGATTCCATACATATATGCATACTTAACATTGATGCACATAAAACCTGTGTTACTTAGACACTTCATTTTTGTTGATGTATCATGGGTCTATACTTCTAGACACGGGGATATCAAGAAAATATTCAAGAGCACAAATCTGGGGTTTGAAACCAAGATGTTCCGTGCCATACCCCATGATCGCTTTGTCTACAACATTTAAGTGTAATAAATATGAACTTTCTATTATATATTAATTGAAAGTCTATTATTTTATGATAAAGATGTAATCACATTTAAGTGTAATAAATATGAACTTTCTATTATATATTAATTGAAAGTCTATTATTTTATGATAAAGATGTAATCATACTGTTGTAAGGACTTGTCGTGGTGTATTGGCTTTGTTGAACCAAAGTACTAGACCCTTGGACACCTGTTTGTCTCGAGGTAACATATGATAAAACATAGCAGCATACAATGCTGAAATTATTTGTTCTCTATGCAGATCTGTCGTTCCATACTTCTATCCAATCTACCTTTTCATTCTGCTGATATGGAGAGAGAGAAGAGATGAAGCGAGGTGCCAAGAGAAGTATAAAGAGGACTGGGTCAATTACTGTAAGGTTGTTCCGTGGCGTATATTTCCATATGTTTACTAAATGTATCAATCTCCACACATTTGCCGTTATTCATCAGCCAAGGAAAATGGAGCACTGACAAAGTTTTGCTGGGAGAGAGGACTTGCAGGTTGGAAAACTTATTAAATGGTGTTGATGAGAGAGAGAGAGAGAGAGAGAGAGAGAGAGATAAGGCGAGCAGAAAAGGTGGTGGGTGAAGGGGCTAGTATTTTCCAAGTAGAGGGAATTCTTACCAAACTTTACTGTGCATTTTATTATATATAAAAACTTGGGGCTTGTATTTTCCATTTAGCGAGAATTTCACCGAACTTTCCAGTGCAATTTATTGAATAATAACTAGAGGCTTGTTCATTGTGCTAAGACAGGTAAAAGAGTTGTTCTTCTCCAATTGCGAGAGGTTTCACAGTTCTTTGTTAGAGAGAGAGAGATATCAGGGGTGGCAACGGATCAGGTTGGGTTGGACCCAGACCCGACCGGATCTGTCCCAAAAATTAAAATATCTATGTATTCAAATATATTATAATGTATTTTCATAAATTGGGAAATGTGAGACCCGGACCCGATTAGTGTACGGTCCAAAATTTGGACCCGGATTCGACCTGTTGGGTCCAATTGTTGTGGGCCTAGCCGTAGGGTCCGGACCCATTGTCAACCCTAAGAGAGATTATTGCTTTAGGCACCGAGAGAGAGAGAGAGAGAGAGATTATTGCGTTAGGCACCGAAAGCAAAAGGCACAATATTGTCCTCTTTTTTGTTTGTTTGTAATTGTATTATTTTTTGCTACGTTTGTTTGGATCTGTTTTTGTCGCCTTATTTTTGTTAGAAATTTAGCCTGAATAGGTACTTGAGTACTGCTGTTAAAAAAAAAAAAAAAATACATGAATTCTCACCATCAATGAGCGAGAGAGAGAGCTGCTTTAGGCAAGCAACACGAAAAGTCACAATAGTCCTCTCTTTTGTTTGGAACTGTAGTGTTAGGAATATAGCATAATTAGGTACATGAAAACTCAACATCAGAGAGTAAGAGATTTTGTTGCTTTAGGCACTAGGAAACTAAGGGTGCAAGGGGCCGGGCTTGGCTCTTGCTTGATCTTTCTCCCCATGAGGCTGACCATGGGCCATTCGGGCTAGGTCGGGCCAGAAACAAATGAAGCAAAAATAAAGAAAAAGCAAGAAAAAAAGAGGGCCAGGCTGGGCCAAACTAGGTTGTCACTAGACCTGGCCTGGCCCTTGGGCCACAATTTGTGGCCCATGCACTACTTTTTTAGGGCCTGTCCGCCTAGCCCATTGCTAGCGAAGGAAAACAAAAAGCAGTCCTCTTAATTTGTTATAAATTTAGCCTATTTTGGTGGATTTCACCATGTGTGTATGCGAGAGAGATCACGGGCTTGGGCACTGCAAAAAAGGGGTACTATGATATGTTTTTTTTCTGTTTCTTTCTTCTCTTTTTCTTTGGGAAGAACTATATGTCCTCCCTTTTTGGCTAGAAATTTAGTACAGCGTGTGTTGTATGCTCTAGCTGAAGCATAATGTACATCATTTTCCTCGGGCAAATGAGTTACTTGGGAGGATTTATCAAATTACAGTATTCACAGAAGTGTCACTGGATGATTATTTTCAGAAAAAGGAAAAAAATTTGGATTTTCAGTTCTTCAACACTCCCGAGGAACAGTCTTTATTCAATCTTGGGACATTAATTTTTCAGTTGCTTGCAACAAGAAGTTACATCTCTAAAAGTTGACCTCGCTCGGGTTTGCCGGAGGAAGCAAATAAACAGAGTTTGCCCCCGAGGGAGTAGCAAATTTTTCTACCTGGATGAGAACTTCCCATCGTGGAATCACTCTTAATTTCTACCTGGATGAGAACTTCCCATCGTGGAATCACTCTTACTCATCTACTAAAGCTTTATAAACAGTTGAAACTCTTGTGTAGTTCTTGCCAATTTCAATTTCTTTCTCTGACCGTTAGATCTCAATTCTTTTTGAGGTTTATTAAGTATCCACAAGTGTAAATTTGTCCAATCGTGGGGATTTGGGCTCCTACCCGTTTTTTATTAATAAATACGAATGACACAAAAGGATAAAGAGTTTATGATACAGTTGTTTCTGGAGAAGTCTTGATTATATCAGAAAAAATTAGAGGAGAAATAAAATTAGGTGGTCGGGCAGGCCAAACTGTGGCCTCAGAGAGACTTGTAGCATTCTTGGCCAAGTGATCGGCCACCGAGTTGGCCTCTTGCTAGACATGCTTAATACTCCAGGAGTGACTGTCCAAGTGGTAAAGGTACTTTGCTGTCATAATCATAATGCGAAGATTCCAATATGGCTTATGGCGGTCGTGAAGGGAATGCACTAGAATTTGCGAATCACTCTCAATTAGCAATGGAAAACAATGCAGTTCAATAGCTAGCTGAATGCCCCTTTTAAGGGCTGGAAATTCAGCACCATTGTTGGATGTGTACACTAAAGGAACAACAAAAGCAGCACAAAATCCTCCTAAATCGTTTTTGATAATTCCTCCAAAATCAGTTGCTCCAGGTTTGGCAAGGGATGAGCCATCAATGTTTAGTTTATAGAGACTTGCTGGGTGTGGGGACCATGATACCAAAATCAAAGTTTTAGGATGCATTGGGTGCCACTGGATTGAATAGAATTTTGCTTTCCATAACGTTGAGTTTTTACCTCGTGGCCCTAAAGAAAGAAGCCAATATGTTACTTACCGCAATTGCAACCTTAGGGGATGCCTCGCAGAAAATTAGGACATCATATGCGTATAGGAGTTGGGAAACCCCATAATTCGAGTCAGAGGGAAAAGCTGACGGTAGGGAGCCATTTTTAAAGGCCGCCTCCAGCCGCCTACTAAGTAAATCCATAATAATTAAGGCCTGCTTAGAGTCACAAGCCTTGGTTGCTTCTAAAGTAACCTTTAGGCGAGCCATTAACCAATATGGAAAAGCTAGGCGTACTAACACAATGCTTCACCCAAGTTATAAACTTATCAGGAAACCCCGAAGCTGGCAACCACGTCAACACAAAGTCCCAAAACACCCTATCATAGGCACTACTTATATCTAATTGGAGGCACATTTCAGGTCTGTTAGCTGGTTTGTGGCACATTGAAATAATTTCATTAGCCATCAGTACATTATCAGAGATGAGTCTACCCTTCAGAAATGTCGCTTGATAGGGCATAATAAGAGCATCCAAGATTATACGTAGTCTGCTAGCTTCAATCTTGCTCATGATTTGTGAATAACATTGCATAAACCAATGGGCTTAAAGTCCTTCATGGTATGAGGTCACTTGCTCTTTGGAATTAAACAAATAAAAGTAGAGTTAACCTCCCTTAAGAACATACCTTTGTTAAAGAAATCCCTGAGTGCTGCAAAAAGATCCTGGCAAATAATATTCCAACTAAATTTATAGAACTCAACCCCAAAACCATCTGGATCAGGTACAGTTTCGCTCTTCATACTCCATATACATTCCCTAATTTCTTATATCAAGATCTCTCTAGATAAATCTTCTCTTTGATGATTGGAGAGTAACCCCTCTGGTATTAAATCAGAAGGCAATGGTACATCATGTGGTGGAACTTGATCTACCGGTGCAAGGAGTCCTTGAAAAAAGGACAATATATGGGATTCTACCTTGGGATGACAAAAAATAGCATTCCCCGATGCATCGTTAGAAATAAAGTCTTATCACTTTGACGCCTCACCAAAGTACACATATGAAAAAACATAGTATTAGAATCATGTTCTTTGAACCAAAGTTCCCTCGATTTCTGATGCCAGAAGATTTTCTCAAGGGAGAGAAATAGTTTAGAGATCATCTAGTTTTTAGATGGTGAAATATAAAAGCAAGAAAACTCAAGATTTCATTTTTTTTTAGAATAATTATATTAATTCTTAAATGGTTCCCAAACTTTTATATTGAAAAAATCCTCCCAAATAGGTCTTCTAACCAAGGGGGTCGATGTAAATTATGCTCATGAGGGAGCATAGTATATGTGCTCGTCATATATTGGGAACGGAATTGGCCCATTCGGATCGAGAAGCAAAGGTGTTGGTCCGTTTCTACACAAATATCAGGAACTAGTCCCCACTTGTATCTGGATCTGATGCAGATTATCCAAATTTTAGATTTGGGTCCGATCCGGATAAAATCTAAAATTGGGGTGTCAGATCCATAATGGATAAATTATAAGCCCTACTTCTAACGCCCTTTCTCTCTCTCTAGAATTCCATGATATGACAACTTCCCCACTCTAGTGTTTTAGCACTGTAGTAAATTTCGAGTCCTACGATGCAAAGGAGTCTAACATCTCTCTCACTTTAAGACAGACAAAACCTAGAAAACGGAAAATAAGATTCTCTTGCAAGGCTTTATACCATTTATTACAGAGATGCCTCAATTTCTTTATGGTGACTGACTGCCCGCTAAACATGAAAAATGAGGATAAGATTCTTTGGTCTTTTAAACCGAGAAGAAAAAAAGTCATTTTCCCAAAACGAATAAAGAAGAGTTCTTTATTTTATTTTATTGTTTTATTTTGTATTATTGAGTTGCATTAGCTTAATAAGAACTAAAAAGGTTATTATTGCATGTTTCTTCAATTCAAATTTGGTGTGGTTCTTATTTTGAAGGGTGTGGTTTGTATAAGGTTGAGGCCCTAAACAATTAAATAGGGCCCACCTTCAAATAGTATCAAAAGATATTTTAGTACTCAAAATCTGTGATCGTCTAAAAACTTGTTTTTATTTTTCGTTATAAAATTTAAAGCTTCAAAAATAGTGTAGATCAAGCAGATTTATAAACACTTGAAAATTTTGAAAATTGACAGTCTAGAAAAAATATTACAAGATACACTATTTTTAATATTGAAATCCATTTTTTCTCATGTTCATATAACTGGATGTCGAGATGATCGATTTGAAGATTTCTTGGGATTAAAACAATATCTTCTAGCGAATTTTTGTAGTGTGCCTTAAGTTCATTGTTTAGAGCATTACCCTTATATAAACTTTTTCATGAATTAATCTAAAAAAAGTAAGGATCTTAAATTTCCCTTCAACTCATCCCAAACACATTTAAAGGATATGAGTTGTGTTAGGTCTGCGGTCAATATAAAACATTCAAGTGCAAGTAACGGTGATGGGTTGTGTTATGTAAATAACCATTATAAAACTTCACCAAAACTTTCGAGCAAAATTATGGATCAATATTCGTGTTGCCATTCTCAAAAAAAAAATTAAAAAAAGAAACTATGATGGTAGTAATTGTACCATTATGTACATCACCGTTTTTTTTTTTTTACTTTTATTTTAGTAATTTGGTTTCCCCAAGCCCATATGGAGCCTACGAAGGTAAAAGAAGTTGGGGCCCACCGTCTATTTCCTAGCCTTTTCTCTAACACCGCTCTCTCTCTCTCTCACTGCCAATCCTTTTTCCAACCCTCTCTCTCTCTCCTAACAAGCCTTTTTCTAACCCTCTCTCTCCAACCCTTTTCCTTTTCTTAACCTTCTGACAATCGTATCATCTCTCTCTAAGCTTTTTACTGACGCTCTTATCTCTTTCTTTTTTAGAGAAGGAATCAAGATCATGACAGGAAAAGTGGTTATTCATGCTGTGTGGTCCTTCCAAAACTTTTTCTTTCTTCATTAAGGGCCTTCAGATTTCCGGACTAAAAAATATCCAGCATCCTGCCTAACCTCTTCATGCTTAAAACTTTTTTCTCTCCAACCATCCATCATTTCCTAAATTACCCAGCATGCTATTTATGTTTACTCCCTCTCTCTCTCTCTATCTCTTGGTGGTGGCAGACCCCATTGGATTGAATTGGATATGATAGAAAAAAAAAAAAATATATATATATATATATATATATATATATATATATATATTTAAATATTATATTAAATATATATATATATATATATAATTTAAATATTATAATTATAAAATATAGTTATATTATTAAAATATTATCAATTAAATAAATACTTAAATATTAACAATATTCGGATCGGGTCTACATGGTCCCAAACTCTAACTCAAATAATGTTTGGGTCCAAGATTTGTACGTAACCCAACCGGCCGGATCTAAGTTTTTGACCTATACCTGGACCTGGGTTAAATCCGGTCATTGGATCGAGGTTGGGTCTGGGTCCATTGTCGCCTCTACTCTTTCTCTGCCATTGATATTGGAATCCTATATATTTACTCTCTCTCTCCCATTTATATTGGGATCCTTTATATTTGGGTGAAGTTTGTATAGAGCTTAGGCTCTAAACAATCAAATTAGAGCCTACCTTCAAATAGTATCGAGAAATGTGGTTTTAATACTGAAAATCTTTGTGATAGCCTTAAAATATATTTTCGTATTTATTTATAAAGTTTAAAGCTTAAAAAATAGTGTAGATCCACATATCTATGAAAACTTGAAAATATTGAAAATTGACGGTCCAAAAATGCATTACAAAATTCGCTATTCCGAAAACTTGCAATCCATTTTTTTCTCATGTCCATAAATATTGATGTCGAGATGATCAAATTAAAGATATTTGAGCATCAAAACAACCTCAGCTATTAAAAGTTTTGAGGTAAACGCAAATTTAATTGTTTAGAGCCTCGGCTCTATATAAACTTTTCCCTTTATATGTACCCTCTCTCTATTTTTCCTACGACCACAGCATGCCATTTATATTTTCTCTCTCTCTCTCTATGCCAACCCTTTCAAAGCGACAGTCTTTTGACTAATTTGTGGACCATTTTAAACCTCAACATCAAGTTAGGCAGTGCTCTGTCCTTCATTTGTTGTGTGGTCCTCCATCCTTCAATCGTTGAGCGATTATCGGGTACCAATGGGAACAAAGCATACCTGCTCCCTTGTGTCAAAAGAGTACCTTAAAAGGATTTTTTGGATCTAAAATTTTAAGATCTACTGATATATCAGGTGTAGCCTAATAGTTTCTCTTTTTTTTTTGTGAGGGTGAGGATTGTGTACGGCATCCACCTTATAATGTATAAGTAAGGTGCACTTCTTAGAAGATGTAGTTCCAGTCTCATAAACTTTATGATGGTTTGAAGATTATTGTTTAACCCTAATTATAAAATTTAAAATTTTAAAAATAGTGCAGATCAATCAGATCTATAAAGACATGAAAATTTTATAAATAGACAGGCCAAATAATTTGTTACAAGATACACAATTTTTAATTCTTGAAATTCTTTTCTTTTCTTTTCTTTGTAAGTATAGATCTAGAGATAATCAATTATTAGAAGGTTACAACTTCAAAACACTCTTTTCTATTGATTTTTTAGGTGTACCATACTTCTATAGTATAAAGTTGCATCCTTACTTAAACTTTTTTTTTTTTTTTTGCGATAGATCCCCAATATTTAGTGCTTTATAAACTCCTAGATAGCATGGGTAGCAACAGGCCCGATCCATACCAAAAAAAAATGATATGGGACCCAGACCCGACCCAAAAAATAATATATCTATGTATATATTGATATCCGAAATATTACCCTGATTCGACCCACCAAGTCCAATTTTTTGATCCAAATCGGTTCTACCCCTCAAGTCCCGGGTCGGGATCCATTGCGACCCCTACTAGTACTAGATAGGGTATCGCCTAAGGGGGCACATGCTCCCATGGGAACGTTAACGCTTGTAATATCTTGGCCGAAGTGTTTTCCATGCTCATATCACTAAACCCTCTTCCCTAAAGAAGCCATGATTTTTATCTTTATTATCACTTTTTCTCCCTTCGATGTTACACAAACCCAACAGAGAAACAATATGCCAAAATTGCTTGAACAATCCATGTGTATCCTCTTAGATATCTCAAGATCCTTATACGGCCTCCAAATATGGATGCTTGGGGGTTTGCAATTATTGACAAACTGTGATCTTTTTACATTTTTCAGTATCCATGTTCCCACCATCCAATATGGATGCTTGGGCATTTGCATTAATTGAAAAAACTTTGTATCATTTATACTTGTCAATAACTCTTTTAAAGCCTCCACATATAGTTGCTTGCTTGGGCATTTGCATGAGTCCATAAATTTTTGTATCTTTTTTTTTTGCATAAAGGTTATCTATTTTAAGACCATTTATTTTTTATACGAGCTTAAAGTCACACTAAAATCATTAGATGGGTAATATGTCACTTTTTCTCACAAAGTCAGAAAAAACAATACTTCTTCTCAAAAAGTGAGAAAAAATGTTTTTTTGACATCCCTAATCACTGGATTTCATCTAACAGTTACAAATAATTGTGACCTTTTTTTTTTTTTTTTTTCTGGACTAAAAGTAGACATGCCTTCCAATTGCATATCTCAATATCCCAATTTTTAAAGCCCCTAAATTTGGTTGGGTAGATGCTTGCTTGAATTAAAATATTCATTCATTGCAAAGTATGTCAAATCCCCAATCTACTAATGGGAGATTCCTTTTCTTGTTCTCACTTTTCTTTCGGAGTCCTTATGTGGTCCTTAGAGCTGGACTACCAAATCAAAACCTTCATAAAATATTTTGTTCATAAGACATTAATAAATAAACACAGGGATTGTATACTATAAGACCGTTCATCTTTAACACAAAGAGGCCATAATTACCTAAGAGTTATCAAATATGAAATCTGAAAATTCGAGAATATAAATGATATTATTATATATTCTTCCTTTAAAAAGACAAGTAGATTAACGTGCATTGTACATAAAAACATAATGAGATAGGAATATCTCTACAATCTCTATAGAATAAGGGCTCCTTCTTATTTTCACAACATGTGCCCACCCTTTAACTCTGGCTTTGTTTTTGGGAGAGTATTAGGAATGGATCATAAAGATGGAGGTGTGGGAAAAGAAATATATATCTTTCTCTCTTGAATTTTATTTCTCCTATATATACTATTATAATACGATAGATTTTTTTTTATTTCTCCTATATAGATTACTATAATGAAATAGATTAATTTTACTTTCTTAAATTTAGATTGTGGGTAATCTCTCTCTCACTCTCTCTCTCTCTCTCTCTCTCTATCTTTTGTGATTAGTTGGGCACAATAGGTTTTGAGTTAAGGATAGGTACCCATTTTAGGAGGTTTGAACCAAAAAATAGAGGAAAAAAATTGGAGATGACTTGCATGTACAACTTTTAGGAAAATGGTTTGATAAACAATTTTGGGGGTATTTTGATCAATTTAGATTTTATAAATTATTTGTTTCATATTTTTATTAGATGCGCATATTTTTTATAAATAGACGCTCCAAATTTCAGATCATTCAAATTTATAAAAAAAAAATGAAAAATAAAGTACTACCAGACAATTGTGACCATGCGATGAAGTTTGGATGGGGATAAGGGTAGGCGAAATCACTGTTCATTTTCGCCTATAGGCATTGGGAAGACTTTTTTTGTTAGGGAAATGACCTTGTGAGACACTCCTACACCCATGTGTGTAGGACCCCAAAGGATTACCATTAAATTTGGTACAGATATCTAGAAAAGTCAAATCTCATATCCATGCAATAACTTTTCTAGAGATCTGTGCCAAATTTAATAGTGATCATTTGAGGTCGTACACACATGGGTGTAAAAGGGTCTTATAGGATCATTACTATATATATATATATATATATATATATATATATATATATATATATATATATATATATATATATATATATATATATATATATATATATATATATATATATATATATATATGTAGATAATACAAAATGCCTACAGGCGAAAATAAACAGTGATTTCGCCTACTCTTATCACTATCCAAACTTTTTCGTACGATCACAGTTGTCTAGAAATGTTTCATTTTTCATTTTTTTTACTAGTCGGAATGATCTGAAATTTGGAGCGTGTGTACATTTTAGTGAGACGCACCTAATAAAAATATGAAAAATGTATTTCATAAATATAAATTGATCAAAATACCCCCCCTAAATTTTTGGGGGTATTTTGGTTAATTTATATTTTACGAATTATTTTTGTCATATTTTTAATAGGTGCGTCTCACTAAGATGTATACACCCTCCAAATTTCCAACGATTTGAATTTGTATAAAAAAAATGAAAATTGAAATACTATCGAATAACTGTGACAATGCGTTGAAATTTGGATGGTGATGAGGGTAGGTGAAATCACTATTCATTTTCGCCTATAGGTGTTGGGAAAAGTTTCGGGGGGATATTTTGATCTTTTTTTTACGAATAATTTGTTTTATATTTTTATTAGGTGCGCATTGATGAGAAGAACACACACCTAAAATTTCAAGTGATTCGGATTTGTAGAAAATAAATAAATTTCAAGTGCTATTGGACATCCATGATCGTCAAATCGGCTCAGATTCAATCTAGACTGTTGGGCTCATATGTTCATATGAGCTAGTGGGCTAACCCTAGCTTTTTCTTTTAAATAATTTTTTAATTAAAAAGTAATGATTGTTTTGATAAATATATCCATCACAGCCCCTTCTAACTTGAACCTTGGTATTTTGAGGGCTTGTTAACTAGACAAACAACATATATATATATATATATATATATATATATATATATATATATATATATATATATATATATATATATATGGAAAACATGACCTTGTCCTTTATTTTTAACTTCTATATCTCATGAGACTCAAGAATTGAAAATATTACTTGTAAATAAAAGGTCTCCATCTTTTATATCTTACAACCCCCTGGACCCCTTTGATCATAAATTTTTAACCCAAACAAATATTAAATGACACCCTATTCAAACTCCATCTCACTTTCTCTAAAACTCCATATCTCTCTCTCTCTTCACTTCTCAGTGACTTTACCACCCAAGGGGTTTAGCTTGAGTTCGAACACAAGCACACATTCTTATGTGTGAGAGAGAGATGGAGTTTTAGAGAGAGAGAGAGAGAGAGAGGCATGGAGTTTGGGTTTTAGAGAGAGAAAGAGAGTTTTAAAGAGAGACAGATGGAGTTTGAGTTTTAGGGAGAGAGATGGTGTTTTGAGAGAGAGAGAGAGATGAAGTTTGGGTTTTAGAGAGAGATGGAGTTTTGAGAGAGAGATGGAGTTTTAGAGAGAGAGAGAATGATTGCATACTTTGTTATGAATGCTTTGTTTTTAGAACTCGAAATTTGATGTGTTGCTTTGTTTTGAATGCTTGCCATATTTTTCTTTATATTGTATTATGTGTTAACTTTAATACTCTTAGATAGTTTTAAGTACAGATTTGTGATAGATTTAGTGATATCTTAGGAAATGGTTGATTTGTCTTGTTCATAAATTGAGTAGCTTAAAAATGAAAATTTTTATGTGATTTATGATTCAAGTACAGATTTTCCTTGAACATTTTGCAAATGATTGTGGTTTTGGGAGTACACAAGAAATAAAAAAACTTTATGCTTCAATATTTTGGATAGAATAATTCGTGACTAGATTTATTTGAGAGCTCATTCGATATGGAAATTTGTAATCACCTATTTGGAGGTTTAATTTGTGACTTAGCATTGTTTCATTGATTGTATATATAAATGCGTGATGAGTTCTTGGTATCTCGATATTCATTCCTTTGTATTATCATATTTTTTTCATAGATTAGTACTTGCTATTGTAATGGTTAATGGTAAAGAGAGGAAAATAATTATAAGCTAAGTATGAGACTTGTATTAGAATCTATAGGTTGAGTTGAAGAGCTCCATAACACTAGGTTATGGTCTAAAACTGACCATCTATTCTGTTTAATAATAGCACGTCATTATTGTTTATCAGTTATTCCATCAAATTTTGCATATGTAACCTTATGATTAGCATGGTTACCATATGGGGTTTCAGTGAATATGAATCGTGTCCATCTAGATAGAGGATATCGAGGAGGTCCTCAGGACCCTAGTTTGCTACAGTTGTATCCAGAACATTCATCCTGTTACATTTGGGAAAGATATGTATATGTATATGTTCATCTTCTCTTGCCATTAGTTCATTATTTTTTAACAAATTGTAGTTTGTTTAAACATCATACAAGAAGTACATGTATATGTATTGTGACCTCATATGTTGTCTATTTGTTGTATTCCAGGAAAAACAAAAAATAAAAATCGATTAAAAAACACATCAATTGCATGATTGGCATCTAACGAATGAGCAAGTTCAACTAGTGGATTCTTTTGGATTGGGTCCTCTATGTATTATCGACCCAGGTCGAATAGACCATCCATTGGTCGTAGCCAATGCAGAGAGGTGACGTTCTGAGACCAATTCTTTTCATTACAATGAAGAAATTGGTGAGATGACACGGACACTATTTGATGCTTATGAGATCTTAAGTCTGGCAGTAGATGGCGAGCATGTTATCTGTCGTCCAATCAATAATGTCTGAAAGTTTATAGAAAACCAATTGGGTGAAGTCCCCACTGGAGATAACTTAACAGTCATCAAACACTCATGGTTGAAGGCCAAATTTCAACAATTTCCACCTGAGGCAAGCCTTCATCAAGTTCTTATATACACCCTACCTACTCTTCCTTATTAGCGTCATCATTTTCTCAGATGCATCACAAACATCAATGTCAACGAGGTATTTGCAATTTTTTTAGAATATTGAGCAAGCCAACATATATGTTTGGGGTGTTGTAGCCTTCACTTTTCTATACTGCTCCCTTAGAAAGGCTTGTACTTTCAAGCAAAGGTATTTTAGTTGTTCAACCACTCTTATGCAGGTAAATTATATTTTTTTCACATCTTACATAGGTATAATAATTTAGACTAGTTTCCAACAATAATTATAACTTATCACATCTTGATATAATGCGATGCTGGTCCTATGAGCATATCATGCATATGAGGCCCATACCACATATTATTCCTCCAAATTTGGCTAGAGAAAATAGATGGGAGCCACAAAAGAAATATTTTGACAATCTACATAACCTGATGCCTCCCATAAGACAAGAATTCGATAATCTCCAACCTAATGAGGTTAGACTAAATTATATTCAACAATAATTATTATGGATTGATTTTGATTGTTTTTAAGTACTTGTAGTTTTGTACAGACTGATTGTTGTATGTGGTATTTTATATCATATGACAGGTAATATGGAATTCTTATTTCAAGCCCAATGATATTATTTCAAAAGATAGGCAGCAAGCATTTCAAACTACGATGTGCATAATTACACTGATATTTAATGATATCGCGTAGCCATATATGCCAGATTGTGTGTGCCAACAGTTTGGAGCTAAACAGGGATTACCAAGTAATCTCATTTATGTTGGAAAGAGGAGTAGTAGACAAGGTGGAAAGCTTGATTTGAGTAATGTTAATGTAGACAAAATCCGACATTGGCTGACTCGACATGAGTGCATGATGCCGGGGATTGAAGTTGATAATAATAATGGGCTGCCCTCAGAGGAGTACAATGCATGGTATCGTCAAGTCAGTCGTCTTATGATCCACAATGTCGTTAACCCACCAAATGACATAATGCAATATGTTAACTAGAAAAAAGAAGATGTGGTTCATGCACATGAACCACAATATATAATGAGACATTGGGGTCATGACGACCAGATAGTATGTTTTAATGCTATAATTACCTATTAATTATAGTATTATATTGACCTATCTTGTTTTTGTAAATTAAAGTAGTTCATGCTAGTACAACCATGTTAGGAGAGGCACTTGCTTTGAGGCAGAAGAGGTATCTAGAAGTTTTGAATTGTGTTAAGGAGACATTTAAAATGCAATCCAAGTACACTCATGTGGACGTACAAGATATAAAAGCCAGAATGAAATATTTACAACGTGAATTAAATGTTAAAGGGGTGCATGACGAGCCCAGAAATAGTGTAGTAGGTGAAAGTAGTCGTACTACAGAAGACATGGCCATGTCCACACAACCCGTGGTTGAGGAGCTTAGAAGGCATAATACCCAAAAGAAGCAGTATCAGCCGAAGAGAAGGAGATGACTCCTAATCTACTATCTGTTAGGGGGCGTTTGGGTACCTGATAATCTATTACATGGAAACATATTACAAAGAAAATATGAGATTTACCATGTTTGGGTATACTTCAATAGTAAAAAAATATAAATATATTACACAAGATTTTCCCAAAATACGTGAAATCTATTACGCTCAGAGTGGATGTGAAATCCATTACGTGCTTATCAGGTAATCTAACTAGCGTCTCTTACCTAAAAAAATCTTCTATCTCCCACGATTCTCCCTCTCTCATGTACCCATCATTCTCCCGCCATTCTCCCTCTTTCCTGCGCACATCCATTACTACTTTCTCTCTCTAAACTTCTCCCTCTCTCTAGTGCCAATCTATTCTCCCGCCATTCTCCTTCCCTCCTGCTCACATCTATTTCTACTTTCTCTCTCTAAATTCCACTTATAAGTGTTTGCTCATACTGTGAACCTCCAGCACCTCCATTTCTACACTCGTACCTCCATTTGGGTGGTAGCCCTCATCTGAAGCCATCAGCTCTCATATAAAAACAAAAATAATAAAAATAATAATTAGTAATCAATGAGAAATTATACAACACAATCATAATAAAAAATTTCACACATTATAAGGGAAAGCTTTCTATATTCCCCCTACGCCATAGAAGTTCTATGTTCCCCCTATCCAACCGTCCATTTTTTAATGGAGAGCTAAGATTGTCTCAATCACAATGTCATGTCTCTACTCTGTTTTATTTTTAATTTTTTTTTTTATAAACTGTTTTGATACCAAATTTTGGACATCCATTCCTCTATTAAACTTGCACTAAGGAAAAACATTAAAAAAATATTTTTGATAAAATAAAATGACCAAAATACCCCTAAAAATTTCAAGAGGTATTTTGGTCATTATGTTAATCTAAAAATTATTGATAATATTTTTTATAGGTGCACCCCAATGAGAAGATGACACGTACCAAATTTCATATTCAAAAAAATTGTATTAAAAAAACTAAAAATAAAATACTTTGAGACGTCAGATCTAAGATCAAATGGTGAGTGGCTCTCTTGATAAAAAATAGACGATTGGATAGTAGGGGAAACATAGAACTTTTATGTTGTAGGGGGAACAGAGAAAGCTTTCTCCACAATATAATCCTCATAAAAGATTAGTAAAAGCTCAATTGAAATAAGATACAGCTTTAGTCTCCTCCAATGCCTCAAAATTTTCTACTGCAATTACCAACTTTCAACTTCTTCCCATTTTTTAACTACCATAAAGATTTTGAATTTGTAATCATAAATTTATTGTTTATTTCAAATTATATAGAGAGACTTTTGAAAGATTTTTATAAAAAATAAATAAAAATAATGTTTATCACAATAAAATCATGTTATTTCAATCATATTATTCCAATAACTTATCATGTTGAAGCCAAAGTTCAATCATGTTAGAAGACATGTGATTTCATGTTAGTGTTTCAAAAAGCGCTAGGCGGCACTTAGGCGATCGGGGGTCCAGGCCGCCCAATGCCTAAGCGAGCGCTCAGAACTTCAGCAGCCTAATATATATTTTTTTTCTCTCCAAAATAAGCTCTAATGGGTTTTAGGTTTCAAATGAACCTAAATCTCACAAAATATGCTCTAATATGTTTTAGGTTTCAAATGAACCTAAAACCCACAATTAGGTATCTTTAGTATTAAAAAATGATCCAAAAATACCCTCAACGAGGGGCATTTCCACCCCAAGGCGAGTGCGAGCCCTGGGAGGCCGCCTAGGCGGGTTCCCGGGCACCTAGGTGGGTGCCCAGGGATATCCATTTTTTTTGGGGGCCTAGGCCTGGACGATGTGCTTAGACCCCAGAACCGCCTAGGTGGCAGCCCAAGCACTGGGAGGTCCGCTTTTTAAAACATTGTTTCATATAAGTGCTAAAGGCATACAAAATAAGTAAGAAATGGTATCATGATGACTTTAGAATGGTACAAGTTATTATAATAAAATCTTTTTGGAATGGTGATGATGTTATCATTAGAAAATCTTTTTGGAATGGTGTGATGATGACTTTAATTTTGCATTTATAGGAAATGATAGTTTATAGGCAAGCGTTGGTACAATGTTGGTAACGCATTTCCCATATTTCTTCCAAACAGCCAAACAGTAGCAATGTATTTCCCAGGTTGCATCTAAATAGTACCCAAACAGTGACAATACATTTACAGGTAATGTATTACGCCAACAATATATTTCACAGGCAATATATTTCCAGGTATCCAAATGACCCCTTATTGTACTTTTGAGTGTTTTGTATATTTTTGTATTTTATAGTGTTATGTATTGTTATCTTATTGTAATGAAGTCTCGATCAGTTAATGAAATCGACAGCAAAATCATACTTCATTGACATTTTCAAAATTGGATAGCAAAATCAACCAGATGATGTTGTTCTTCATAGACATTTTCAAAAAATTGGTCAATTTTCAATCGAACCTAATTACCAACTCCTTTACATGCACACTCAATTGGTTCAATATCCTCCATATCATGCTTTGGTACAAGCTCAAGCTCAGGCACCACTTGAATGTTCTCATGTCGATTAGGTAAAGGAGCGTTCGCTGACTGTTAACAAAAGATAGAGTATAAAATGAAGTAACAATTTGTACACATAAAAGATTTAAATAAGCAAATTAGAGACGAAAATGAGAATTGTAGATGTACCTATTCCTTGCATATGAGTTATCACCAACAAGTTCTGCCATTCGAAATTTCATAGATCTCCGCTCGAATACTATTGTAGAGGCAATGTATACAACAATACTTGAAGACCCCCCTCCCAACATAAAAGATACATCTATATCATTACTTACATCAATCAATTTAATGTCACTAGATAGAATTGTGTTATGGTTCATAATAGTCAATTTGTTTGGATCACAAGATGTTAAATTCCCAAAATGATTTTTTAGTTCCTTCAATGAATTATTTCCATTATACTTCATAACCTTCAATTTTACCCATTTATAAACAATCTATCATTTGGATTCGTCTCAAATGTCCCCCATATCGAAATACCAGTTGCACTCCCTCAGTAACTATCGTCAAAGCTATTGTATTAAATGAATACCAAAATTCATGTTACATAAAATTAATACATTAAGGAATACAAAAAATTGGAATATATCTAACTTATTTAGGGTTCATAAAATGTAAGTTTTACATAATAGATAAAATATTGTACCACTAAAAAAATTCAATTATTCAATAAACAACAAAAAAGAACAAATAATAATGCAAACACAAAATAAACAACAGATAAACAATAAACAATAAATATTAATACAAGTAAACAAGTTGAAAATATTTACCCAAAACAACAAATAAAATATAGTGTGCTACTATATATCAACATAATGTACTACTAAATAAATCGATTGTTCAATAAACTACCCAAAACAACAAATATTAATATAAATAAACAGCTTCAACAATATTTATCCAAAAAAAGTCCAATTCAATAATACACAACAAATATTAATACAAGAATAAAATATTGAACTAATTCTGGCAAAATTAATACAGTATAAGGCAATACAAAGAAAGGTATGACGAGGTTGAGAGCACATATCTTCAAGTTTGTGGAATAATATATTGGGGGACAAAAACGTTCTTAGGATACTGTATTGGGGGACACAAATTTTTTAAAACCCTAAAATATCATCAAAATGCACCTTTATGCTCGTTATGATGGGGTTAAGTAGGGTCTTGTCACGGGAAAATTTTTAGTTTTTTTAAATACCGAAAAGGTTTAATTTTCGCTTTTTAAAAAACTAAAATTCCAGCTATTTCAGTTGTTCAAAAACCAAACAAAGGTAAAATTGTCTTCTTTTTTAAATTTCATTATGAAGTGAAAAAAAAGGATATACGAGTAATAACGGAAAGTATTTGATATTTTGGTACTAACGAAAAGTATAATGGATATTTACGTAGGGTTATTTCAAAATAATTTGAACGATTATTTAATTAAATTACAATTACAATAATATTTAAAAATTGTAATACCTCCCATATACAAAAGAAGATTTGCAACAATTTTTGGTTGGCATAACTTTTCAATGTGATGTTACGATTATTGTAATGACCCTTTTCAACAACGTTATCATGAGCTTTTATTATCATCAGAGCCATTTTCCAACAATTTGGGATTTGCTATAACATTTTTGGTTTGTCATTATGCTCTATCAAAGAACATACCTTTTACATACCTTATGTAAGGCCAAGTCCCTATATCACCATAAGGCCCATTAAAGTGGACATAATTGATTTTTTTTAATAAATATGGCTTAAAAATGCCTCTAAAATCTTAAATAAGGCTCCTGAAGTCTAAGTCTCATGAACGAAATCTGCCTACACATTTAACACTCCACTTTTTGAAGTGTCAAAGAATAACAAGGAAGTCTAAGTTTAAAATAGAGATTAATGCTTATGTTCAAACTATTACAAAGATCAATAAAGGAAATTTGGATCACTGTACAACTCAACGGACCCCTTTGCTTCAATGATTTGGACAAGGGGTGGCAATCGACTCGGACCCGACCTTGGACCCGACGTCTAGACCTAACCCAGGTCCAGGAATTGGACCCGGCGGGTCAAGTTCGGGTCCAAATATTGGACCCGATCACTATTCAGTTCTGGGTCTAGATCCAAGTGCGGGTCCATGTGAACCCGATCCAAATATAGTTATTATTTTAAAAATATTTATTGTATATATTATTTAATTAATATTTATTTAAATAATACATTTTATATTTAACATAATATTTAAATTTAATATGTACTATTTTATAATATTTAATTAAAGTTTATAATATTTAAAAGGTGCGGTTTGCATAGAGCTTAGGCTCTAAACAATCAAATTAGAGCCTACCTTCAAATATGTCGAGAAATGTGGTTTAACTACTGGAAATCTTTGTCATAGCCTTAAAATATGTTTTCATATTTATTTATAAAGTTTAAAGCTTAAAAAATAGTGTAAATCCATAGATCTATAGAAACTTGAAAATCTTGAAAATTGACGGTCCAAAAATGTGTAACAAAATATACTATTTCCAAAACTTGAAATCCAATTTTTCCTCATGTCCATGCATCTTGATGCCAAGATGACCAATTTGCATATATTTGGGCATTAAAACACCATCTTCTAATGAAATTTTTGAGGTAGGCTCAAATTTGATTGTTTAGAGCCTCAACTCTGTATAAACTTTTACCATATTTAACTAATACATGTATATATTTAGGGTGTTGTTTGTATAGAGCCTAGGCTCTAAACAATCAAATTAGGGCCCACCTTTAAATAGTGTCAAGAAAAATAGTTTTAATATTAGAAATCTTTGTGATAGCCTTAAAATATATTTTCATCTTTATTTATAAATTTTTAAAGCTTCAAAAATAGTGTAGACCGATAGATCCATGAAAACTTGAAAATCTTGAAAACTGACGGTAAAAAAATGCGTTACAAAATACACTATTTCCAAAAATTGAAATCTATTTTTTTCTCCTGACAATTCATCGTGATGTCGAGATGATCTATTTGAGGATATTTGGGAATTAAAACAACTTCTAGTGAAATTTTTGAGATAGGCTCTAATTTGATTATCTAGAACCTCGGCTCTATACAAACTTTTCCCATATATTTAACATAATATTCAAATATATTTTTATTCTCTCTCATCTTATCGCCTATTGATACTATACCTAAGTTTTCCTGATAGCAAATGCGAAGTGTAACTGCTCTCTCTACTTGAACAATCAAAGAGTAGCAGTGAAGTATGATTTCATACTGGGAGAATTAAGTTAAATTTTGGTGGGAGCTCTCTGGGCATTTCAAGTTTGGCAAGCATTGGGGGTGTGGTGCGAGACTGTTTTGGAAAGGTCATCTTCTCATATGCTGGCCCTATTGGTATAGCCACGGCTAACCGATCGGAGTTATTGGCTTTGTTGCAACGTTTAAAAAAAGTTATCTCTAGAAACATCGGGAATAGCTATATTATTGAAGGAGATTCATTGAACGTAATTAATTGGTACAAGGAGCAACATATTCCATGGGAACTAAGGTCTAGCCGGTTACAGATTATAGATCTGGTGGCTCCACTTTCAATTTCTTTTTTGCCATACTTTCACGAGGCAAATTCTTTGGCTGACTTTCTGGCAAAAAAGGGGCATCTTTGTCCGCTCTAGCTATCTCCTCTTATATAATTCTTTTTTAATAAATTTTATAAATAAAGTAAACAATATTTGTTAAAAAAATATATGATGTCATACTGGAGCTTAATGCTCCAAGAACTATTATGAAGTTCCATTCGGACTTACTAGACAATTCCGTTAACCCTATTGGACCTAAAGGTAAAAGATGCTTCAATGTCTTGAAAGTATTTGATACCCTACAATGAGGTCATGACAAGAAGAACCCACGGATAAAACCAAGCAGCCAACCACTCATGTATTCGTGTCAAAGACGCCCATAGGTTGAAAGCACGCTTAAAGCCACAAATCCCTCTCTTTCAAACCCCTTAGTGCCATAAATTACTAAGAAATTACTCTTCAACTAGAATAAATAAAAGAATAATTGTAGTCAATGTTTAAAAAATCGTTGATTTGGAATGGAATTGTTTGACCCGGATTGGATATCATCGTCACTGTTTCAGATTTTTTAGTATATCGGGATCCAGTCGTGTCCCCCTAGAACCGTCCGGTTCGAGCAGGTCTGTACTGATTCTTTGCTAGAGAACTGGTCGATTCCTAATGAAACGGATTTTCTCAATAAAAGGTATTATGGTGGGGTGTTCCAGATTTCTCAATATATTGGGATCCAGCAGTGTCGCCCTAGAACCGACCGATTCGAGTCGGTCTGTACTAGTTCTTTGCCTGAGAACTGGTCGATTCTTAATGACCAGTTTCAACATTTTTCAGTAAAAAGTATTGTGGTGGGGGTGGGGCCCATAAATTTCACTTACATAAACACCTATCATCACGCTTACCTCGTGAGCAATAGGCTTTTACATCTATCATAAGCATTTAGTGATACGGGGTTCATACTTTCTATGGTGACATTTTCTCCCACAATCCTCCGATGTGGGATATCTCCAACCTCTATTTCAAAGTTAGACATTTTCATGTTTACGTTGCCATTAACAATCTCTCTCTGTTTCTTATACAAGGGCAAGTTCGTTTAGAAAAATGATAGTCTATAAAATAATTTTTTTTAGATTAATAATATTTTTTTATAATTTACAAAAAATAAAAGTACATATAGTTAAGTTTTGATTACATATAATTACCAAAAAAAAAATCATAAATTAATTTACAAAAATTAATATAATTATATTGAAATAGTTATTGTTCATTTTTCTTGATAACTTGTTAAACTTATGTCAGAATAATCATGTGAAAAGGATTATATTAAATTTATGTTAATATTATTATGTTGATTGAATATAATTATTGTTGTAAATATATTAAAAAATCACAGCATTTAATGTACTAAATTACTTATTTATAGAGCAATAAAAATTTAATGTAGTTTTAAGTTGTTATTGTTATATAGAATATATAATAAGTTTGTTCGGATAATTTTGAGGTGTACATGGAACGACTCAATGAATTGTCGAGACAATTCATTGAGTGGCACCAATACGATGAAGAGGAAGAACAACTGCACATTTCATTTTGCTATCAGGTTGATTTTAATTGATGTATGTCCTATTTTAAACCATATATTTATATCTATGTTGATTATTATAAGTTCTTTTTATCAGTGATATGAGTGAATGGTTAACAGACATCCAGACACGACGTCTCGATATACATATATTTTTACAAAATAATGGAAGTACACAATGCGCCTCTCCCAATTTTTTAAAAACTTAAAAAACATTACTTTTAGAGATTTTCAATGATTTTTTGAAATTTTTTTGGGCCGAAAGCTGCCAATCTACCTAATTCTTTAATGTGGATCGCCGATCTGCCGACCGACACGATTTTTAGAGGGTTCGTTCTAGGTTGCCGATCCATTTTTTCAAACCTTGGTTCTAGTGTTAGATTAGCGCTGACAATGGACTGGGAAGCCTAGCTTTTCCAATCGGCCCTGCCCTAAGAAACTATGGATTGGACCACAAAATGTGCATCAAGGGCTGTTGGGCCACTATGGCCCAAGGGTCCGCTAGCTCGGCCTTGGTATTATTGTCGTAAGGTGCCCCTCAAAAGTTGTCTAGCGTGTTCCGATATTGGAGAATCCTCCAATCAATCATCTCAACCTAAAGATGTGTGGATATGAAGAAATAAAACCAAATCCTATAAATAGTGCATCTTATAACAAGTTATTCGGACCGTCTATTTTCAAGATTTTTCAGCATTTAGAGATCTGCTTGATTTGCACTATTTTTAAAATTTTAAATTTCATAACTAAGGATAAAAATAGATTTTAAAGTCACCATGAATTTTTTGACACTCGACTGCATCTCCAAACAAATTTTAGAGGTGCACCTTGCTTCTATAGCACAGATAAAGTGCCTTATACAAAACTCACCCTTATATAAAACCATGTCAAATGAGACCTTAAATGGGGAATATGAAACCATAAAAGTAGAAGAAAGCCTGCTGACTAGCATACACATCATTTATGAATAATAGGACAATCCCAACTATACATCGACATGTTCATTTTTCACCTTTATTTTGAATAATAGCCTCTCATTTCTTTGTAGTTTCAATGCTTGAATCCAAAATAAACTTATCCTCTAAAGTTTGGCAAGGTGGTACATTGTTTTGGTCTTTATTGGGTTCACATTATAAATTCCACAGATCTGAATGAAAACATTTTAGGGTTAGAACTCACCAAACGTGAAGAAACAAATCTAGCAAATGAACATTTAGAGTACAAATTCCAAGATGCATCGCGCTAGGGGTGGAAATTGGGTTGGGTCGACCCACGAACCGACGGAGCAACCCGAACAAGTCTAAGTGGTCGGGTCCAAGTTTGGATCCGACGGATCGGGTCTAGGTTTGGCCCCAATGGGGTCGAGTCTGGGTTCAGATCCAACTCAGATCTTGACCGGTCAGGTCAGATATGAGTCTAGATCAATCCGACCTGACCCAACTTTATATATAATAATATAAAAAATAGTAATAATATTGTATACAATATAAAATAAGTGCCATATTTTTTATATGTTTTTCATTTATTGATCTGGACCCGGCCTGATCCAATCCCAATTGACACGCACTCGATCATTGTCCTAGTTGAGTCCAGGTCCAATTTATATGTAGTCGGGTTGGGTCTAGGTTGGGGTCAACCCAGACCCAACCCAACCTACATCTCCTACATCGAGCAAAGACTGATGCAAAAATCTCTACTTTCAAGAATGCAAGCATATAGTGTGCTTCCACAGGAGCACATTGTATGTTGGACTTTTGATGGGAAGAGATGAAAAACACCAAGGCCCCATGATTAGGTAGGGTCGTGACACTAGGGATAGCAGAGATCAAGAACTCAAAAATTAATTCTCTGTGTGTACCTCTCCATGACCATGAAAGGCCTAGTTATAGAGGGATGGAAGATGTCATTCTCCAACATTCGACTTCTTCTTGGAATTTCTGAGAAACGTGGCCATCTAATCTTAGGATATGGGTAGTTATCATCTACCCGTTAGATAAAGGCATTTTCTATCTCTAAGAAGCCTTTTAAGTTATAAACATTAAAACATTAAGATAAATGATAAGATAAAGAATTATGGGATATGTGGGGCCTCCATGGCCACTCACACGTACCAACATCTGCCACTTGGCCATGAGGGCTAGATACATTAAAATATCATAAAATTTATACAACTTAGTGGTTTTAACATTTATGAGCATATCCTTGTTATGAGTTTTTTCAGGCTAATGCGGTTATGAATCTCATAACATAAAAAATATCCAAAGTCATGTCATGGGGTTTTTCACGCTAATGCGGTTTTTCTTTTCATGATCAAGACATCAAAAAAAAAATCTCATTTGAGAGTTCCTTACTTAGATATTTCCAAGTCCCATCAAAGTTGCATAATATTTCTACACTTAATCCCTTTGCTAAAGGGTCTACAATTATATCCGAAGATGACAAATAAATTACAGTTATTTTATTCATTCTAATAATGTCATAAATATAATGATTATTCACATTATAGATATGTATACCTAATTAGTAAAAAAATCAATGCTCTGATACCAGTGTTGGACTTTTTATGACAAGACATGAAAAACACCAAGCTCTTAGAATTAATGGTAGTGTCGTGACCCTAGGGATCGCAAAGATCAGGCTTTACCATAACAACTGATAACTCAAAAATTAATTCTCTGTGTGTGCCTCTCTATGATCATGAAAGACCTAGTTATAGAGGGATAGAGGATATCGTTCTCCAACGTTCTGCTTCATCTTAGAATCTCTAAGAAACAGGCCCTCTAATCTTGGGAGATGGGTAGGTATCATCTATCCGTTGGATAAATGCATCTTCTCTCTCTAGGAAGCCTTTTAAGTAATAAATACTAAAACATTAAAATAAATGATAAAAGAGACAAATATGGGACATGTGAGGCCCCATAGCCACTCATACGTATCAACATTGTATACTTATTCCCTCTAGTAAAAGACCAATTTAGGAATATTTTTGTAATCTAAAGTGTTGAAATCCACTTTAAATCACCACATCATTTTAGTATTTTTTCAATTAATTGGGATCGACTACATAAATCCTTGTTCTTTATTCTGTTCTATTAAAGGACATATCCCCAGTGAAACCATGAGTTCTCATATATAAGTTTATCAAATTTATAATGGGTTTTGATAAAATTTTACATTGGCTACCTACCTAACATAACCATACCCTTTTACCCGAACATGGGATGGGTTAAAGGAAAGTTTAAGGTCATTATCCTTCTTATACCATTAAATTACCACATGAGTTTTTTAAATAAAATAAAAATAAGGAAAAGAAAGAGATTGAATTTTGATGTTAATTGCATTACTTTTTCAAGCACATAAAAATTCGTACGAAATATTTTTTTTGTTTTGATGTTAATTGCTAGACTAGGAGGTCATATATCTAAAATTTGAGGCCATAAAACTATTAGATAGGTTTAACCTAAGAAAACATATGCGATCATATAATATTTGGCATAAGAATATTTCAATTCCATAAACAAAATGGGTCAAAAAGCATGGTAACTGGCGCCGGCAAATTTTTTTGGAGAATATAATAAGAAAAGGGTTAGAAGGGTTGCAGCCCTATCAATAAAGCCTCACCTAATAAATCATCAAAAATTGTAATTTAAGCATGAAAAACCTTTACATCGATCATCTTGACTTGAAGACTATGGTTTTTAAAAAAATTAGGATTTCAAACTCTAAAAAATAATTTATATTTTTAACAAATTATCTAGACCGTTCATTTTTCCTAAAAATAAGTGTTCAAATATCCGCAAGACCTGTATGATTTTTTGAGTTTCAAATTTTATTGTCGGTGTTGGAAATTCATTTTAGAGCCATCATAAAAATTTTCGTTGCTGAAAGTGCTATCTAGATGAGGATTTGAGGTGAGACATTTATTTGATTTGCATAAAGCCTAAGCCTTACATAAACTTTACAATCGTTTGATAAGGTTGTAGTCCTATCAAAATAAGTAAATTCTCTCTTCATAACTCACTGAAATTTGTAATTATCTAAACCATTCATTTCGCCTAAAAAATAAGCATTCAGATATCCATAAGATTTGTATAATTTTTTGAGTTTTAAATTTCATTATTTTGAAATTTGATTTAGAGTAATTATAAAGATCTTTATTACCAATATTGCTGCTTTTCGAATCAAGATTTGGGGTAAGACTTCATCTTATTTTTATAAAGGCTAGACCTTATACAAACCTCATCCACATATAATTATTAGTGGAAAGAGAGAGAAAAAGAGGGGCCAGTAGAGAGAGAAACAACATACAACGAATTATAAATTACCTAGAACTGCACAAAAGGCGCTTACTACCTACTGCCAACAACTACCAAATCTCCAATCAACTCATGCAATCAACCACCAACAAATAATATTATAATTTGTTATAAATGTCAAACATGATTGTCCACTTTTTAGCATAAAAAAAAGGTCACGATCGCTCTAGCCGATGGCTTTACGCAAAGTTCGAAAAAATTTCTCATCCAATTTTGTGCCAAGAGAAGATATTTTCGATTTTTCTATGACACTGTCCTATCATGCCCAACCTTTTTTTTTAATGAAAAAAGAGGTTGGGGTTGAAGTTAGGGTGATAATATATCCCCTGTGCTTCAGTTGCATGTTGTAACTTCTATTTTGATTGGCATTTTGGAAAATCATTAATTAAAAATTGAAGCCCCTGACCTATCTAGGCTTGGTTAGAGACTACTTTACCTATATCATACTTGTCAAGTCAGATCGGCTCCGGGCCTAGATATAAAAAAGTAATATATATGGAGGACTGATTTTATGTCACTATTATGTTATCGTATAACAACAAATTGCTCTTTTAGAGAATTATGCTCATGGCATTTGTATGATCTCAAATTTCATACTCACACTCTCTCCACCCTAACAGTCTATGTTAAATTTGGATCATGGAAAAGGTCAAAATCAGTCACTTTCCAACTATATTCAGACCGTTCATTTGGTGAATATTGAGATCTAAACCTTTAAGAGCTCAAAATCAATTTTTTATTTTTTAGAATTTTTCATCTAATGCCTATAAGACCATCTACGCACACACACACACATGCAAACAAAAAACCAAAAATAAAAAACAAAACAAAACAGAAGGATAAACATGGACTCTCAAGTATTGATCTAATCATTCCATCAAATCGGCAGCTTTTGTTAGGTTAAAAAATAAGTTTTTGGTACACTTTTACTTCTTCTTCTTAAGTTTTTGGTACACTTTTACTTCTTCTTCTTTCTTCTTCTCTTTCTTTCTTTCTTTCTTTTTTTTTTTTTTTTTTTTTTTTTTTTTTTTTTTTGAGATGGTTCATTATAGTAAATTGAGTATAGTCTAAAACATAGAGTCAAATAAATACTCTTAACATAATTTTTGAAGTTGTGCGTTATTATACTAATATAACACAATTGCATGCAATCATTGCATATACATATACATATAGGTGTTGTTTATATAATATAAATATCTTATATGTTTTACAGTTTAGTTTAGTTGGCCATGGTAGATTTAAAATAGGGTGCCGTTTGCATAGAACAGAGGCTCTAATCTAAACAATCAAAGTGAAGTGCACCTTCAAATAGTGTCGAGAAATGTGATTTTAATATTGAAAATTTTTGTGATAGCCTTAAAATATATTTTCATCTTAAATTATAAAATTTAAAATATCAAAAATAGTGTAGATCGAACAGATCTATGAAAACTTGAAAATTGACAATCCAAAAATGCATTACAAGATACACTTATTTCCAAAACTTGAATCCATTTTTTTCTCATGTCCAAGCATCTTGACGTCGATATGATCAATTTGAGGATATTTGGACATCAAAACAACTTCTTCTAGTGAAATTTTGGAGATGGGCTCTAATTTGATTGTTTAGAACTTTGGCTCTATATACATTTTTTATTTTAAAATGTCTTTTAAGACAAATTCAAAAACTAACACGTATTTTAAAATAATATTAAATCTACACCATCTAAATAAAAAAAAATTCTCGATTAATATAACGTTATTTTTACAAGTAAAGTTGAAACCTTATATTCAAGATGAACATAGTTGATTTCTATCAAGACACATGTATTCCCAAAAAGTACAAGGTGGACCCACACTCCAACCGGACAGAGTTCAGTCGAATGAACCCAAAGCTGACGAGGTGGGGCCTTGTTGCATGCAATCTGATCCTAACAGGCGCACCAAGGCGTTACTAACCCAACATTTGAGGAACGCCTTCAGGTGAAATTTACTCGAAGAATGCGTCAAATTATAAAGCCACAACGCATGAGACCCTCATAAATGTATAATTAAATCAATAAATTATTTAACATTTAAAACCGAAGCTTTTGAACTCTAATAAAGTATTAATTAAGCACTTTATACTTCTACATTAAAACTGTTTTGCTGACATCACTTCACTAACACTTTCAAAACCACTTTACTATCATCTTAAAAAAAAAAAAACTAAAAACTAACTCTTAAACTATTCACTAACACTTTCAAAACCACTTTACTATCATCTTAAAAAAAAAAAACTAACTTTTAAACTATTTGAAAAACCGGGTAGTGCATGTCTTCCCCAAAAACAAAAATAATTTCTAAGAGTCTGGTTCAGACTCTTCAACATAATGACTAACGTCAAAATAAATAAATAAATAATTTGTAGCACTTAATACCCCAAAATTAAACAAAAAGTGTCAACTTTTCAAAAAACAAATTCTAGGCTAGAGAATATCAAAATTTTAACTTTTTAAGAAAAATACTTATCAAAGTAATTCTATAAGTGCATCAAAATTTCCAACCAAAATATTTTCTAAAGTAGGTATTTTGCTAAGAAGTGAGTTAATCCCAAAAAGACGTTATATATGCTTTTTAATTAATTCACAAAATAGCCGATCCCAAATAATTGAAAAAAAAAACAATGATGATAATAAATTAATTCACAAAATCAATTACCTACAACCAATAGTCTTAGTTTTGTCAAGCCCAATCATCGCAATGCTCTCTAAAGGCCCGTCCCATAAAATAGGAGTGACAATGGGCCTAGCAGCCCCAATCGGCCTAGCCACAAAAACAAGTATGTGCCACAAGATGAGGAGAAGCACGGGACTGCCACAGCCCAAGGGCCGGTACGGGCCGGGCTTGGTTCAGCCTGACCTAACCTATTTTGCCTTTTTTTTTTCTTTTTGCTTCTTGGATTATATTTGGTCTGGCTTGACCCTGATAAGGTTAGGACAAGGCCAAGCGTCCCAATCAAGCCCGCTACGGGGTAGGGTCGGCCCTGTAGAGACTAAAGCGGGGCTAAGATCAAGGCTAGCTTAACCCAGGCCCGTCCTATTTACAGCCCTACCCTTAAGGATTCATAACATGGATCGCACAAAGAGGAAAATAAGAAGGGTTTAAAGTCCGAAAATTTGGCAGCATAAAGCACGTGTCACCAAAAAAAAACAAATACTGCAACCAATAAGAACTTGCCACGTCATCCAATAAAGGCGTAGAGAACCTCCTTTCATTTTTTCCACTTTTTCAAAGACCTCAATAACAGGTGGTCCCTCCTGACCTTTAACAAAATTAATCAAGCCACAAAAGTATTGAGGCCCTATCAACTTCTCATGCAACACCCAATCACTTTAAAGGTTCCCTCCATGGTTCTCCTTTTCTCTTTATGCACCCAAATACAAAACCAAAAAGTTTATATAAGGTGTCAACCTTATAGTGTAGGAGTAATGTGCACACAAAATATTCACTCAAGAAAGCTTTTTTATATGCAGTGGAACCCTCAAATCAATCATCTAGCCCTAGAGATTCATAGATATGAAAAAAAAGATAATTTTTAGTCTTAAAAGTAGTTCATCTTTTAACACATTATTCGGACCGTCCATTTTCAAGTTTTTCAAGTGTTTATAGATCTGCATGTTCATCACCATTTCTGAAACTTTAAATTTCATAATTGGGGAGAACAATAATTTTTATATCATCACAAGACTTTGCAGCACCGAAATTGCATTTTCGACATAGTTTTGAAGTGCACCTTACTTCAATAGTATATAGTTGACACCTTATACAAACCTCACCGAACACAAAATAACATCGCTTTCCACACCAATTAAAAAGTAGAAAATGCCAAATACCCCATTTTTTACTAGAATAAATAAAATGCAAAGGGAAATTATATAAAAACATAAAGTATATAACTAGATCGATCACTATTGGTTTTTGGTAGAGGAAGGTCATAATCACCTCTGGCTTTCTGATGTGAAATCAATCACTTCGGGTGTGCCTCACTCAAAGTCTCACGGATTTTCTCAAGGTTTGTTAGGAGAATGATACTCTTTTGTCACCCAAATTACAAACATTAAGGTTAGAGATGATTGTGACATTTTTGTACCAAAAATAAGTTACATCAATCCAATCATTTTTTTCATTGATTTGATTCATAAAAATAATAATTCTTGATTCAGTTCTCCACCAAAGCGTCGGGAAAAAAGATTTGATCAAATTATATAGGGTATGACCTAAGATTATTTGTCAAAGGACTCTAGTATCCCATATGCAAAATATGTGTTTCTTACTCATAGTAAAATACTAAAGCAACAAACAAAAGAAGTATGGGTAAAGGACCATTAACCATATGAAAGGATTTAAGTAGCCCATCTCATACCTCAGTTGCACCGTATAGCTTCCATTTTCACTGACAACTTCAAAAACCATTGACTAATTCAAAACCAGGTATGGAGCCTGACTTTCCCACTGAATTACCCAAAAAAGAGGTCCATTAACCATCACCCGTTTTATAAAAAAACAAAGATCATTAATCCTTAGATTTCAAGTATGCCATTCTGCATACAAGTAAATCAGTTCATCCCCACCATCTGTTTTTTTAGAATAGAAAATGAACGGTTGATATATGCCATATATTAAATACAATATGTACTATGAATAGAGCCCATACAAAATCATCCATGTGGGTCACCATGACCTTATCAAAATGAAGTTTATTAATGTTGGACAAGGATGGAAGAGAGGGGGTCCCACCATACATGAATTGTGTCCTACTCTCTCTATCATCGTCCAACAAGTTGAGTGGACGTGGATAAAAGGGATAGTTTTACTATGACATATAGATAATATTTATCTTTTTTTAGTATTAATATGATTTGAATTATATCACGCTTTTCTTGTAAGAAATAAATTTTTATATATTTTCTCCCATAAGAAGTCGAGTCCCATGCGACTCTCCAAGGGGTGTTAGTGGATCAGGTTGGGTCTGAATTGACCTTTATTGGGACCAAACCTGACTGGGTCCTACTAGGACCAAGAATAAGTTTTTTTATAAAAAATTTATGCCTTTTGATTTAATTTCAAAATATCTATGAAAATAGACATGATAATGACTTGGAATAGTTGCAATTGGGCAAGATATAAAATAGCTGATTTTTTTTTATATTTTGGTAAATTTCTCATACATAAATAATGTCGCATATGTATCTTACATTTTATACAAATACTTAGTAAGATCAAGTTGTTCTTGAAACGAACTCGACCCAACCCGATAATGTCCAGGATGGATCAAAATTACCTTTCATTCAAGACACGTTACTTTTAGTATATAATGTGGGCATCTTATACAAACCACATCAATATATATATATATATATATATATATATATATATATATATATATATATATATATATATATATATGGAAAACTCTTCCCAATGCCTATAGGCAAAAATGAACAATGATTTCGCCAACCCTCATTACCATCCAAACTTCATCGCACGGGCCCGGTAGTGTTTCACTTTTCAATTTTTTTTTAGAAATCCAAATTACTTTAAATTTGGAGCATGTGTACATATTAGTGAGGCGCACTTAATAAAAATATAAAAAAAATAATTCGTAAAATATAAATTGATCAAAATACTCCCGAAATCACTGTTCATTTTCACCTATACGTGTTTTGTAGTATCTTCTTTATATATATATAGCATTCAATTTGACCCAGACCCAACCCAAAAAAACGTTCCAGACCCAAACCCAAGAATGACTCACTTCTCCATGGTGCATATCTAAACCCAAACCTAAATTGGTCGACCCAAAACTAGGGTAGCAATGGGTCGAACCCAAACCTGGACCCAAAAACGAATTATGGGACCCGAACTCGAAGTCACAAGACCTAGACCCAAACCCTAAAATATAATGTGGGATCCAGACCCAATCGGATCCAAGCCAAAAATAAAAATACATATATACTTAATTATATTTAACTATTTTTCATAAATTAGGACCAAAAAGTATTTGTAAGACCCGAACCCAACCCCAAATAGTGTTTGGGTCCAATTTTTAGACCCACACCCAGACTTAGATTGGGTTCAGGTCCATTGCACCCCTTCCCAAAAAAAATAGACGAACGAAGGTTGCCCAGAGCATAGTTAGCAAGTCGGGGACTATCAATAATTCGGCTCATCATAAGTCGGAAATAAATAGTTTTTATTTTAAAAATTCGGATGAAAAAATCGGGTAAAAAATACGGATAGTCAAAAACACTTCATATAAAAATATCGTAAATATATCGGACTAGGCTCAACAAATCGGATTCCAAAAATTGGGAGTTTAAAAATATTAGAAATTTTAAAATACACCTATGGATACACCATGATATATACACCATATTAAAAAAGGCTCCGTTTTAAATGTTCTCCATAAAATCGCAGTTTTTTTGGAAAAAAAAAAAAAAAAAAGCGTTTCAAACGTGGATTTGCTAACTATGGCCCAGAGTAAGAGGGAAAAGGATCATGATTGATGTAGACTGCGGGAGAGTGATGACAAAGAGACGCGTTTGATTATAGGAAAAGTAAGTTCCAACTTTTGATTACTAGTCCTCCCGGGCCCATCATTTTACATTAAATTCCACAAACGCACCCGAAAAGTTTCGGGAAAAATAATTACACTCGAAGAAGAGGTGGATTCCATACAAGATGACCGGTCCATTTATCATATCACCAAGGTCAAAAGTATAGGTGGATTGGGGTGTGCCATTCTTTTCCAAGAAAGTTTTAAAAGATTTCAAATATGTTAAACTTTCTATCCACCTTATTTCACATCTAACGGTTTTTTTTTTTTTTTTTGTGTTAAATTCTAGCTACTCAATTTTGCATCCAGTAGCTAAAGATAATTTCAGGAATTTTATGATTTAGACAAAATTTGAAAACTTTTGCTTTTTTAATAAGATTTCAACTATGACTTTATTTTTTAACCTAGCCACCCAATTACATATCTGACAGCTAAAAATAATTATAACATTTTTACAATGAAAAGAAAATCATCTCACTGATAGAATCTGAAATAGTACCAAAAATCATATGAGTCTTAGTTTACATAAAAATAACCATGGCTAAGTATCAAATCCTACCCACACACTTTCACATCTGAGGGCTAAAAATAATTATAGCATCACAAAATAGTCTTATTGATTCCTATTGTATTCCTTCGTCATACATGTCCCCAATAGTAATGCCCCAACGAGTTCCGATCCGGGTCAACGATCCATACACAAAATCGCTCGAGACTAAACAAATTCCGGAATGCTATGGATCCTAGCCTAGGTCCCCCTTATATATTTTTTTGTTTTTTATGCTTATCTAATTTATTCCATGGTCCCCGTTAAATCCCACACCATAAAGGTCTATTTTAATCTTTATTTTCTATTATTTTGAATCATCGATCCAAACAATTCGAGAATGATCTGGATTGTCGATCCAACGTATCCGAACCAAGATAGAGAGTGGACGATCCGCCCCACCGATTCGTTCTTTTAACCATTAGTAATGTCTAAAATTAAACTGGTCGAACTTGTCTAAGCCTAATTGCCTCACAAAGATCTTTATCTCAACCATCGATTTTCGAAAATCAACAAACGCAGGTGCATTTTATGAACCGTGTTTGGGCTTGAGTGGTTAGATACCACTGAAGTTTAAAAAAAAGAATCACCAAAAACCTAGTCAGCCCGACCCTAAACCATTGGGACTCCATCATAGCCTTCATTGTACACAATCATGAGCTTGTTTAGGGTCAGGCCGACTGGGCCAGGCCGGCCCGTCTCAGGCAACGCCACCCAAGCACATGAGTCGAATAAGAGATTCTTTTGAGATGTAGTTTCATGTATATTCGGATTGCCAATACAAGCTCACAATTTTAACAAAAATATCCCTTGCGTTAATTTTCATTTATTTTCACTGAAATACTTATACATTTCAAATTTCGAAAAGAAAATTATTTTGCTAGTAGAGCTTTACGTACACTTCATATTAGTTTTTAGCTACAAGCACTCATAAATTAAAAAATAAAAACATATTGTGTTTATTGTATGGACTTTTCTGCTATATAGTCCTATGCACGATATAAGGCAATACATAAAGGAAAAATTTATATAAGGAATCAATCTTATACCATAAAAGTGACATGCACCTCAAAAATCCAGTCAAAAAGTTCTCTCCGATGTGGAAAAACTTAGTGCACCTTGCAATATATATTTTAGACTATTTACTTTCAACATTTTTTAAATGTTAATAGTTCTCCACAATCCACACCATTTTTAAAACTCTAGATTTATAACTAAGGGTGAAAATAGAATTTTAGGCTATAATAAGAGTTTCGGCACCAAAAACACATCTTGTAGCAAGATTTAGAAGTTCACCTTATTTTCATTTGTTTAAGGTAAACACCTTGTACAAACTACATCCCAACATAAATACTTAGTCACCATCTACTAAAACAAGTATTTTATGACAGCTCAACAAAAACTAATTGGGTAGTAATAACAATAGTCATTAACAAATAAACAACACAACTTCAAATATTACCCTAAAGTAACTAATTGTAAAAACGGAAGGAGGCTCCAAAGCTTTAGCTAAGACTTCGAAAGATTCACTCCATCCATTATTATAAAAGTAGGAAATCAATAGATAATTGGAAATAATCAAGATTCAATAGATAATTGGAAATAATCAAGATTCAAAAAGCGAACCGCCTAGCTGCCTGACAAAGCCAATCATGCAGCTAGGAAGCCTCACCACACCATGCTGGGTTCCATAGACCTAGTACAGGATGGTGACCTTGGGCATCAGACAAGTCGCCTAGGCGCCACTTGTGAACCCGCCCAGGGCCATTTCAGTGCAAGAGAAAACGGGCCTCGCCAAAAAGGCAAAAGAGGTTCGTTTTTTTTTATTTTAAAAAGGGGAAATAGCAATTAAGGGCATTTTAGCCCTCTACTAATCCAAAACAATTCCCATTTTATTTATAAGATCTGATAATATTTGTCAAAAAAAAAGAATCCAAAACTACTCCCGTACCCCAAAACAACAATTTTTTAGTTCAAAAATATTTCTTTTAGGGACTGAATCTGGATTTTAAGTTAAATCAAAAGGCATTCATTCCACAACTTTTTAGGAATTATAGAGTTTGTAAAATAGAGGTTTTGGCAGCCAAAAGTGACCAATGTAAGCCTACTTCAATTAGTTTTTTGAAAGGTTAGCATTCAAATGTTTATGTTTAGGTTCTCATATTTATTATGAGTATTGTGTTATTCAATGCGTTTTCATCATTTTTTTTAATTTTATTTTTGAAGTTCGGCTTTACATTTCGGGTGCGGTTTGTATAGAGCCTACCTTCAAATAGCTGGTTTTAATATTGGAAATCTTTGTGATAGCCTTAAGATATATATTTATATTTTTTTATAAATTTTAAAGCTTAAAAAATAGTGTGGATTGACAGGTCTATAAAAACTTAAAAATCTTAAAAATTGACAGTCCAAAAATGCATTACAAAATACACTATTTCCTAAACTTGAAATCCATTTTTTTCTCATGTCCATGCATGTTGATGTCGAGATGGTCAATTTGAAGATATTTGAGCATCAAAACAAACTCTTCTAATAAAATTTTTGGGGTAGGCTCAAATTTGATTGTTTAGAGCCTCGGCTCTATATAAACTTTTCCCTGCTGTAATTTCATGAGTGTTTTCTAAATTTTTAGGGTATGCAATTTTTGTGATTATATTGCATTTAACGCAACATTTGATTATGTTTCTACTTGATAATACAAATTTGAAAATTTAAAACATATTTTTTACTATACCAATTTATAATATAAAATAAAAAAATTATAATATACATTTGGCTATGTTTGGCTTTGTTTTTTATTTATGACGCAAAGTCCAAAATATTAAACTGTGCTTGGCTATGTTTCTTATTAATAATGCAAATTTGTGAATTTATAATATATTTCATTCTTATGTTTAGCTGTGTTTATAGTTTATAATACAAATTTAGCATTTATGATCTTATTTTTGAACCATATTGAGTTTTTTCATACTTTAAGGTTATCTGGAGTCTTGTCTATCGAGTAGCCACAAATTCACATGGTCTTCTTTTAGTTCTACTGGGCACAAAGAACTTAAAGAATGTTTCTGATGAATGGAACCAAATACTGTGGTCTACTCATCAAACGGGAAGAAAATATTTGGGATATTATAAATTTTATAATTAAATATTAAAATATATTTTAAATTATAAATTATAATAGAAAATTTTAAAGGGAAAAATTTACATAGAACCGAGGCTCTGAACAATCAAATTAGAGCCTACCTCAAAAATCTCAATAGAAGAGGTTGTTTTGATGCCCAAATATTCTCAAATTGATCATCTCGACATCAAGATGCATGGACATGATAAAAAAATAGATCTCAGGTTTTGAAAATAGTATATTTTGTAATGCATTTTTTGGATCGTCACTTTTCAAGTTTTCATAGATCTATTGATCTATACTATTTTTGAAGCTTTGAACTTTATAAATAAAGATGAAAATATATTTTAACGCTATCACAATGAATTTCAATATTGAAACTACATTTCTCGACACTATTTGAAGGTAAGCCGCACCCGATTTGAAAAGTCTGCTTGGGTTATTGTAAAGAGGAGGGACTCGAAGCATGTGAGGAGTCTCCACTTGGAAGGCAACCATTATAGATTGCCACTCTTAAGGTTTTTTTTTAGAGATGTAATCAATAAACTAATTCCCATTGTAGCAAAGCGATGTGAAGAAGTCTTGAATGGCAAGGGGATCACTTGGCTGGGATCTTGTTATAAGACAAAGGAACACTCTCTCAAGTTTGGTAAATTAAATTTAGCCTCTACATTACAACAAATTTATTCTATTCTCTTAATTATTTATATTTTAAAATGCAACATTGCTAGGTGGGTACGCAATAGACCAAATATGGAAGAAAGTGTTAAAACAGTTGTAACAGATGGTGATATGCATGCTGAATTTGGCATGCAACTCATATGGATACAAGCACAGCTATATTATTTTTGCTACAGTAATATTATTTTTTCCTGATTTTTAACTTTTGATAATGTAATTTCTTTTAAAATTTAATAGATTGATGCATTATGATTTACAAATCATATACACACCAAAAAGAGAAACAGACTTGAGCAAAGAAATTGAATGATCGGGTATACATTTATGTTTATACTCGAAAATGCAAGCAAGGGACTTCGCCCTCGTCATGGTTTCGAGTGCAAACAAATCGTACAGTTGAAAGAGTATTGGTCCCGTCAAATTACGCTTTGAGAGAGAGTCGGATCATAAGAACTTTCCGAAAGGGGTTTGAGATTAAAAAGAGAGTTTTTAACAAAAAGATATTTAGAAAAGCAAAAAAGAGAGAAGAGAACCACAAACAAGCAACTAAGCTAGGGAAAGAGAGATACATAGAGGTAAAGAACCTAACTATAAAATGCAAGAAAAATAAAAAAGTAAAAAGCGTGGAGATCACAAAAACGAAGCCATTATTTAAACTAAACATGCATAACATAAAATGAAAGAGAATGATAAGATTAAAAAAAAAAAAGAGTAAATGTGAAAGAGAAAGGAGAACAGGTCCCCTATCAACGAGAGAAGAGAAATTACAGAGATATATAGAGAGAAGCTACATGGTTTATCTCCCTGAATACATGAGTTAAATCAGGAAAGATATGTTACACGATAAATCTGGAGAGATAGACTTTTGGACTTTTGAATAAGTCTAATACTCCCCCTCAAGTTAGAGGGTGAAGATTCTTGATGCCCAACTTGGCAAGGAGCAAACTGAAATGCCATGGACCTATACTCGGCCTCCCCAGATGATCATGAAGTTGTGCTTTGTTTCTTGCTTTCCAAGAAATTGGAGATGCACCAAAGAAAATGCAATATCCCGTAATAGACTTACGAGTCATTGGACAACTGGCCAAATCAGAATCACAATAGGCGGTGATATGAAGTGAGCTGGAAGCAGATAATAGGATACCTTGACCAGGACTGCCTTTGAGATACCGAAGTAATTTGAGGGCCTCACCCATATGAGGTTTGCGGGGGAGTTGCGTGAATTGACTATGAATTTGAACTAAATACACAATATATGGCCTTGTTATGGTCAAATAAATGAGCTTGCCTACAAGCCGATGATATGAAGAAGGATCGTCAAGCAAATCACAATTTGAATTGTTAGGTTTTAAACGTTGTTCCGTTAGTAAGTCACTAGAACGTGTTCGCCCATATTGTCAAGTATATCTAAAGTGTATTTTCGTTGTATGAGATAAATACCCTTAGATGAACGAGCCACTTCAATCCCCAAAAAATAAAAATTAATAATACATGCTGAACAAGACTTCACATGGAGTACAGTGAGGCAAGCTATAGGAATCAGTCGGACCCCGTGAGGACCACATGTTCTCAATCTCAAAGAAAGGGGCCTTAGTCACATAGGATACGGTCTACGTCCAAGGATAGAAGAGTGAACAGACTAAGGAGGAAGACGGGCCCCAGCTACAAGACACGAAATAGATCGATAAAAAATAATATATAAAATAAAAGGAAGACTTTGATAATGATGGCATGGGAGACTTATTTTTAATTTTTGTTCAATCTTACAAAATGTACATTTTGGTTTTGGTTTTAGGATTTATTTTTAAGATTTTAAGCTTTGTTTTACTTTAGGGTTTTCAATTTTTTTTTTATTTTCACAGTACTTCTCACACATTACCATTCACGTGTTATTGTTCACATCGATATTTAGTATTATTTTTGGGTTATTTTAGAGTCTTGAATGTTTACTTAGATCTCAAGTTAAATTCGGATTTCATAGGCTTATAAAAAGTTAGATGTCACAATTTAGGAGGCAAATGTTAAAAACATGAATTTTATGTTTTGAAAGAAGAAAGTTATTCCCTTAACTTGATTTACAACTATGTTTTTTTTCCATTATTACTTATTTTACTTGTTTAAAGTTCAAAAAATTGATGGATTTAACTTCCCACGTTTTCTTCTTGCATTATGTGGTACCAAATCAAAGTTCGAGGATGGCAAGAGATTGCGATCACTGGTTGTGAAGGTCTTAACCGTAGGGATGCCAAACTGATCTAACTGCACAAAGAAATCAACAACTTCATGGAGAGGGTTACATAGGTATTACTGTGCAAGCAAGACTTGCAACAATGCACCCAAACTAAAGAGGAATTTGTGGTGATAGATCCAAATCGTGGCTTTTTATGTAGAATGGTACGAACTAGAGTCCGACGCAAAAAAGAACCGGAATGATAATGGTGCACTCAACCACCTATTCTACGCACATGGTCCACATTGGGAGCCTCATGCTCAAGAGAATAGATCATAGCATTTAGTTGATTTACATGATTCAAACGAGAGATTGATTTTGGTGTATCACGAATCAACAAGTTGTAGATTGGAATCTACCATTAAATTTTGATACATAGTTAGATGATGAACTAGAACTTGTAAGAGATCCAATCTATGATGATGATCAAGATTATGTAGGTGAACCGATTTTTTAGAAAGAAAAAGATAAATATCTTAAGTATATCAAAGAGGTAAAGCATTAAGGAGATTTTGGGCAAAGGAATCAAAGTAGCGCAGTGGAAGTATGGTTGACTCATAGTATGCAAATTGTAGCCCTGGTTTCATAGAGTAATAAAATAGATGTTTAGAAACCTCTAGAGTACAAAAAATTGGATTTGAAGTTTCACGCACGATTTTCAATGTGAGCTCAAAAAAAATGACTGAATTTAATAAATTTATATCGATTTCTCAATATACAAATCAAGATCCATTTCTTCTAGAATTGTTACCACCACAAATAGTATTTGAGCCAACAAAGAAGAGCAAGGTTGAAATATGCAATTTTGATGTTGAATTCATCCTAGCACACTTTAAAATTGGAGGACGAATTTTCTCCAACTAAAGAAGAACTATGAAGGGCAAGTTACCTTTATGTTAAACTTCTATTCAACTTTAAAAAATGTATATTTTTATTTTAGTTTTAAAATTTATTTTTAGGCTTTTAAAATTTATTTTTAAGATTTTAAGTTTTTCTTATAATTTTACGGTTTTTTTATATGTTTTTTATATTTACTATCCATGAATACAATTTATGGTAAACTTAACATGTTATTATTCATGTGATATTGTCCACAAGGGTACTTTTAAAATTTTAAAACTATTTTAATCTTAAAACTGTACCTAGATCTCAAGTTAAATTAGAGTTTTAAAAGCTTATAAAAGGTTGAATGTCGTATTTTTAAAGGCATATGTTATGAGAATAGATTTCATTTTACAAAAGAAGAAATTCGTTCTCTCAACTAGATTTAATGTCACAGCCTTTAACCATTATTACTGATTTTACTTGTTTAAATATTAAATAAAAAAAAAATAACATAACTTCTTACCTTTCCTTCCTATATCAATCATCATCATCAACCGAAAGAGTGTTGGCAAGAGAGAGGATACGAAAACGTTGGAAGTCATGACAAAAACCAATTGGACCCTTTTCTAGTACATTATTATTAACTTGTACGGAATGTTTTGAATGCTGGGAGCGCTAGATTTTACAACTTTGCAATATGCTGAATTTTAACTTCGTATTTCAAGAAAATACTTGAATTGCTATTAGATGTAAAATTATGTTTCACTTTTTACTTGACTTATATGACTAATGGATATAAAATTTTGAGCAATCTGATAGTCTTAGTTACTAAACATGTAAATTTTAGTAAATAGGTAAATATGTTGAAATATGAACCCCCCTAGCCCCCTCTTCCGAAAACCCCTTTTATTATACAACAACAATTCAATAAACACCGTCACAAAAGCGTAACTCGCAATCATGCCATCACAACAAAAAACACTATAAATTTATTGTGATGCTAAAAAAACACAAAGATCATAGTCAACGATTTAATACTCCATCCAATTTATACATCACACAAGCATGATACCGACAAAAATACAAGATTAAAATGAATATATGCCACACCAATTACTAAAGGTCCACCGAATACATCATACAAATTGAAAACAGAAAGCCCTTCAAAATTAGTTTTACGATTGTTCCAATTGCACATGCAACTGGCGAACATAACAAAGATAACAAGAATCAAATATTGTGGAAGATGTAATGTGATCTACCAAAGAAGTCACGCTCATTAAAGAATATATTTAAAACCATACACGCTAATTACATATTCATGTCAATTGAAAAAAAATAAAAAGAAACAAAATTTTTAAGACAATAAATCAAAAATACTGACGTCAAACAGTGTTTCAAAAAGCGCTAAGCGACACCTAGGTAGCCATGGGGGTCCAGGCCGGCCAGCACCAAGGCAACACCCAGAACCTGGGCGGCCCAGTTGAAAGAAAAAAAAACAGAAGTCGAGAAGAGATGATTATAATCCTTATTTTTATACAATGCTAAAACAGTAAACTTACCCAAGCATACACTGATAGTCTGATACTCACAAAAGTTAAAAAGTAGAAAATATAAAGTAGAAACTATAAATGAAAAAGAAAATATACTGAAATTCAGAAAATATAAAAATAGGATAAGCATCATCATATGCATCAAATTCGAGGCCATCATCATCAGAGTCATCTCCTTTTTCAATATAACGCTCGTCCTCCTCTCTTTTTTCTGAATCTAGATCTTCCTCTTCCACCCGCTTACTATGTGCAAATGAAGCCCTACGAGCTTTGGCTGCTCTACCCTTTTCAATCTTTTTCTGCTTCCCCAAACTCAAATAATATATAATCTCCTCCCTAGTAGCCTCAGGAACACTTTTACAAGGGATAACATCCCCCCCAATACGGACAATGCGTTTTTTGAACCAGTAAATACCCTCATTAGCATCATTTCAAATATTAGTACATTTAATGCGATTTTTGTCATTTAGATTCGGGTAATAACTATACTTCCAAACCGGAATCCCACTTCTAGAAGAACCTGGAAAAAATATTTCCATAGAACAAAACTCATTTTCAACCTTTTCAAATTTTTAAATTCAAAAATTGTCTAATATCATCCCGAAAGCTTTAGAAACATTTTTATAAGAACCAGCATTTTCTTTAATACTTGCAAGATGTTTCTTAAATCAATTAATACCCCATTTGTATCATTTTCACAAAAATTACGTCTAATACAATTGTTATCGTTTGGTTCTAAGTTATGACCATACTTTCAACCCAATCACATCTTCAAGAAAAACCACAAATAAATCTACCACAATGACAGATTTTGTTCCTGTTTTTGTTTATAGAACTCATATATTACATTATCTCCTCCCTAATAGTTTCAATAACATTTTAACAAGAACCAGCATCCCCTTTAATACCGAAAAGATGTTTATTAAAACAATTTACATCTTGTTTGTACCTTTTTCACAATAATTGCATCTTATACAATTTTTGTCATTTAGATTCGAGTTATTCATATTTCCAACCAGGATCTCCACTCCGACTAAATCCTTAAAACGACATTTCAAAATAAAACAAACAATCTAAAAAAAATAACTTTGCACTTAGTTTGATTACTCGAACTCTAAAATCCCACCTCTAAGATGTTTTCTTGTGCTAAAATATTAAAAAACACACTGAATTAAAAACTCTGAAACTAAATCTAATCTACCTAAAGATGTTTAGATCCACTTCTGTAACTTTAAAAAACACTTCGACCCAATGAAAATCACACTAACTTTTTTGAAGTTTCTCTCTCTAAAATGGATCAGTTATTGTAGGCTTCTGTTTAATGAACCTAAAACACATCCTTAAAAACTTTTAATTCTAAAAAAAACACTAGAATAAAATAAAAACTCATTTCAACCCCTAAAAAGAGCAGGCCATGGGTGGCCGCTCAAGGCTATGCATTGAGAACTCATTTCCACCCCTAGACAAGGCACTGGCCCCGGCGGCGGCTCCAAGCTGCGCGTTGAGCACCCACCTAAGCAGGACTCACTGCCTAGGCGGCCGCCTAGGCTTGGGCACATTTGGACCGCCTAGTTTAGCCACCAACTGCAACCAAGACGGTGAGCGGACCTCTTTTTTGAACAATGATGTCAAATTTATATACGATCAAATACTTATCAGATTAAATTTTAAAAGTGTTCTAAGAATAAAATTGTAGCATTTTGTAATGAGAATTGAAACCAAAAGCATTTTGTAATGAGAATTGAAACCAAACATTCTCAAAACTAGCCTCAATTATTATAGCATCTCATATATTAACCTAAAGTCTATCAAGTCCAATATGGATTATAATGATTTTGCAAAACACTATGCATATAAGATTAAATTTTCATCATAAACCAACTAAACAAAAAAACAAACAACTTTTTATCATATAGTAACAATAAAATTATAAACTCCAAAAAAACAATTGACATTTCAAATATTAACTTTCCAATAATCAATATATTTCCAGCTGGTCAGGCAGGGCTTGGAATTAGTCGAACTTGAGTTGGGCCAACCTTGGCCCTAGTCCCTGTGGGGCCAACCCAGCCCCAGCTTAGTCAAGGCCAGTCCACACCAAGTCATAAAATCAAAATAAAAATAAAAGAAGTAAAGAAAAAGAGCTCCATAGTGGTGACCTTAGCCTTGGCCTGGCCCTACCCTCAGGCCGTGGTTGCCTGGCCCAGGATGACCGAGTTGAGCTAGGCTACCCGGCCCATTGCCACCCCTATGGTCAGGGGTAAACTGTCACGACACTAGAGCTTCAGTCATACAAAGGTACAAAAGTATTTCACTAGATCGCTCAATCAAAAACCAATTACAGAATAATAATAACAATCATAAACAAATACTGACATGAATTCAAATTATAATTAAAAGTAATTTGTAACAATGAAAGAAACCTCCAGTACAGTAGTTAAGCATCAACTTCATCATTCTACCACAAAAATTAGAAATTAATAAACAGTACGAAGTTAATAAAAAGTAATTGTCACTAAAGCCTAAGTTAAACCATATTGTAACAATAAAAAACACTCTGAATTCACTCTGACAATAAAAATGAACCACCCCAAAACTGCAGTTAAAACGATGTTGTAACAATAAAAAACACTCTGAATTCACTCTGACAATAAAAATGAACAACCCCAAAACTATAGTCAACGAATTAGAACTGTATTCAATTCATACATGACACGAGAAGGATATCAAAAACTACAAACAAAGCAATAAGATTAAGATTAATATTTCCCGCACTAATATTTGATGTTCACTGAATAGGAGAAAGACATTGGAGAAAGAGAGTCCTTCAATGATAGCCTGCACAATTGTTCAAACACGAGAGTGTTACTGCACGCATAAGAGGCCAACTTACCAAAGATAACAAGACTGAGATTTCATAGAAATTGTAGAACTTGCTCAGCCAAAAAAGTGATGCTCATTAAAGGAGATTTAAGGCCATAAACGCTAATTACAAATTCAAATCAACCTTGAGAAGAAGAAAGCTCGAACATCGAAAAGTAGACAACCACAACATTGATGTGAAAATCTACCAGATACGGACATTACTTAAAGTTCTGAACTTTCAAAGCTTTTTTTGGAATACCTTAAAAGTTAACAACATTTTGTAATGAAAATTTACATCAGACCACCTTAAAATTAGGATAAAAAATTATTAATATTCGAGACATAATCCAAGATTTTCAAATCCAATTAGTATAAAAGATTTTTTAAATTAATATGTATAAAACCTAATTCTAACATCATCCTAAAACATCTACCGACTAAAAAAGCAAACCAATTGTATTGTTGAAAGGTAAAAAAAGGAATCAGTAAAAAAACTTAATTTCACTCCTACAAAGGTCGAGTGATCGACAAGGTGTCACATTGTGTCTTCCAGAGTTTCATTCCAACAAAAAACTATTACATTACATAGCTCAATCAAAAAAATAATATTTACTGACAATAATAGTTATTAACAAATAACCAATAGAAATGAAACTCCAGAACAGCAATCAAAAAACCTCCGTAACAAATAACCAACAAGTAACAAACTATAACCAATTGTAATGAAAAACCTCTGGAACAGTAGCTAAGCATCCAATCCATCCTTCAATTGCAAACATTTGGAATTAATAAATAGTTCGAAATTGATAAACAAACAAAACTTCATTGCATAGTAACTTATTCAAATATAACAGTCACGAAAGCCTAACTTACAATCATGCTGTAATAATAAAAAACACTGATTTCATTGACACAATAAAAAGAACCTCGAAAACCATAATCAACGGTTCAAAAATCCATCTAATTCATACATCCCACGAGCATGATATCAATAAATACAGACAAAGCTAGAAGATTACGACGAATATATACCATACTAACAATATCGCACGCGTAAGGAGCAAACTTACCAAAGATAACAAGAATCAAAGATTTTGTTGAAAATGTACGATGTGTTCTGCCTAAAAGGCCACGCTCATTAAAAGACATTTAAGGCCATACACGCTTGCTACGAATTCGAGTCGATCCAGAAAGCAAATAACAAGAAGAAAAAGAAAATTTCAAAGACAATGGCATTAAGGACATCGGTGTCAAAATCTAATAGACAGGGTCATTACTTAAGATCTTTAAATTTTTTAAGTTTTTCAAAAATACCTTAAAAATTGGAACATTTCATAATGCGAATTAGCACCAGACCTTAAATTGGCATCCAACAAACTCTTCCATTATACTACTATAAGGATTATGCAAAACAATAGGTATATCAGCTTAATTCAAAAACAACTTGTTAATACTAAAACTTTAAGGTAGAAATGGAAGTAGTAATTTCAAATAAAACTTTATGCATGTAGAAAACTAACTCACAAGTAACTAGTATCTAACGTCAAAGAAAATTTAAGCATGTTGAGAACTAACTCCCAACTAGTATCACGGTGGCAAGGAGCCTATTCTATAATTTCATTCCTATCAAGAGTTAAAAGTTAAAACAAATATAGAGCCCTAAGCTAAGATCTCAATCCATATGGTGGCTAATATATGAGGATTTAGAAATAAAAATTATTCTAAAATATAATTTGGTTACTTAAAAAATCAAGACATAACGGGCTTCTTAACTAATACAACGGTTGTCATGTTATATTCAAGAATACATCAAAATGAAGATTAGTTTACAATATGTGCATCATAATGGGCGATATTTTAAAGGGTAAGGTTTGTATAGAGCCGAGACCACCTTCAAATAGTGTCATAGAAATGTGGTTTTAATACTGGAAATCTTTGACTAGCCTTAAATTATATTTTCATCCTTAATCATAAAATTTAAAGCTTCAAAAATTGTATAGACCAAGCATTTCTATAAAAACTTGAATTGCTTAAAAATTGACGGTCCAAAAATGAATTACAAGATGCACTATTTTTAAAACTTGAAATTAATTTTTTTCTCAAATCCATGCATCTTGATGTTAAGATTATCAACTTGAGTACATTTGGGAATCAAAATAACCTCCTCTAATAAAATTTTTGAGGTAGGCTCTAATTTGATTGTTTAGAGCCTAGACTCTATATAAACTTTTCCGCATTTTAAAAGGATATTATAAGGGGTCCAAAGGGAAACAACAAATGGTAACCGTACGATGTTGCAAGCATGACATCTACGTACGGTCCCAAGGAGTGGGCCCCACATTTATGGTAACCTCAACCATCCATCTCAAAGACCTGCGGTTAAGAATGCACCTAGCCGCATTGTAGAGTACAGAATAGTTCAACGTTCATCCTCGAAAAACGTGAGTGAAATTCACAGCGCAGAATAACCACCCACCCATTTTCCAGCAGGCCACCCAAAATGAGACTATTCCCATTAGTATTGCCACCCATAACTTTTTAGGGGTGTCAATGGACCAAATCCGACAGGGGACCTGATTTGTGTCGGGTATGGATCAAAAAATTGCACCCGATGAGTTGGGTCCGGGTCCAAATTTTAAACACAAACACGATTTGGGTCCTAGTCAAGATGGGCCTTGAGGTCCGGATAACATTTTTTAAGTCCCAATATATGAAATATAATTAAATATGATTAAATACATAATTTAACTATAGGTTGGGGTCCGATGATTTCGGGCCGGGTCCGAGTCCATTGCCACCCCAATTAATTTTGTTGCAATAATCAGAATATTAAGTGGATTATTATTAACATGGGTGCGATAAAAATAAATGCACACAACACTTGTTAAAAATAAAAATACACTAGTACAGCCACCCACCTTTTGGGCTCCAATTCCAAAAATAACCCCACAGCAAGCATCTCAATTCTCACCTACTACTAAGAAACTATTATCCTTAAATTTATAATTCCTCTTAGGAGAGTAAAAATCGATGGACAAAGATAAATTTCAAGGTCCCACACTTCTCCTCAAATTCCTAACTGACCCATGAGAAAATCCTTAATTTTATCATCCTTTTTATGACAGAGAAAAGAGAAATGAATGTCATTCTATTATTAGTAAATTTTTCATTATAAATACCTAATGTAAAAACCAGTGTACAAAATCAAAATGAAAAGGGCATAGAAAGAGCAAGAAATCTTACACTCCGTTTGAGTTTTTCTTTGTCATCTCTCTCAAAGCATGGACGCTTAAGAGAACGACTCCTCACCGTCAGGCGGCTGTTACTTCTCCGTTTGCTTATACCCTGCATTGACCGGCCAAAGTACGTTACGCCGTTAGTCCCCCGTCAGATAATTCCTCACTTGTTTCTCTCTCTAGCACTCTCTACACTTTCTACCATTTTTCTCTCTCTAGTACTCTCTCTCTACACTTTCTTCTCCCATTTCTTTTTGTTCCAAGCTTGTTTCTCTCTCTAAAACTCATTTCATTCATTACTTGTCTCTGCTCTTTCTTCTACAATTTTTTTTTTTACTATACTTGTTTCTCTCACTACTAATTGTTTCTCTCACTACAACTTCTCTCTCTACAATTTTTTTTTGTTTTGACTGGAGGAATTTATGGGAAGATTTCTCGGAGATTTGAGCTCCATAACAACAAGGATTTTCCACACGCTCTGCATTTCCTAGCAAGCATGGTTTCTCTTTCCTAATTTTCCATGGCTTTTTCAAGAAAAACTCAGTTTTCCTTTCTCAGTTTTATATTAAATTTTTTCCTTTTCTTTGGGTACTGAAATTGTAAAGATCCATTTGTTGGGTCAAGCTTTTGGGTCTATTTCTCCGCCCCCAATCTCGTGAACTGGGGGTAATGGGGAGCGCAGAGGAAAAGGAAGCTCTCGACAATGGTGGTTTTCAGGCTTGTTGGGTCTCTTTCATGAAGAAATTTCAGCTCAAAAAAGTCTAATTTTTTGCAGGTTTAGCCCAAATGAATGAGCTCTGGTGTTTTCGAGCTTGTTGGGTCCCGTTCATGTTGAAGTTTCAGCTGAGAAAATCTCTCTGTTTCTTTTCTGCAGGTTTAGCCCGAAAGATGAGCTCTCCAGCTATCAGATCTCTCATAATTTGGTCAGGTTTCTCTAACCCTCATCCCTCTTGAGAAACACCAGAAAAAAAGAAAAAACATCTCCTTTTATTCCCCTAATTTTTTGTCGGGTGTGGCTAAAATTCGCCAACGCCATTTGGAATAGAAAGCTCCAAGCTTTAGGATCCGGAAATTTCAGAGCTTGAGATGGACAATAAAGAAGCTCAATATGGTGGGGTTTTCACACCTCTGAAACCAATTCCAACAAAAGGAAGACTGGCTTTCGGAGATCAGGTACAGAGAGAGGGCATTGGAGCACGATGGCTCAAAGACTCAAGCATAGAGGCCGGTCCGTTCAATTTCAAGTATTGCCAACAAAATGCAGCTTCTCTACAAAGTTTAGGAACAATCAGCTCAATCAGCATTCAGGAACAAATGCGAGATCAACCTGCTCAAAATAGTGAAGGGTTTTATTCAAATGTTTATGAAAACGTGGCTTCAACTATAGGTTCCGGCATCCAATTCAGAGGGGGCATTCCTCTCTTCTTTCCGGAAGCTTCTAGAAGGTTCTCAAACCTTCTGGAGACCTCTAGAAGCAGGGGCAGCTGCATGCTTCCCCATCCTGCAATGTCCAGTTCACAGACCTATGATAACCAGATGGGATTAGTAGTGGCTAACCTTCGCAGGGTGTCGAATGCCAGCAACTCTCCTCACCTTCCACCAAGTAATAGTACTCTCAATTCTACGAAATACTTGTTTTTTCAGAATAGAAATTATCAGCATGCAATTCTTCATTTGACCGTCTAAAAGCTTTCTTTCTTTCACACATGCACAGAGAAAAAACCATAGTTTATATATAGAAAAAATATTTCATGTTTAGCCATTTCTTTATTAAATTACCCTTTTTAACCGAAAAAAGAATACAGAAAGTTTGTGCTTACCATGATCTGTGTGTAGCATGCATGCATATTTCTTCGTTCCAATGAGATCCCCCCCTAAAGCATTATGCAGTAATATTTCATTTCTGAATTTTTCCTTTCCCTTTGGATCTTGCAGTTAGATTTTTTACTCAATTTCCCCAAAACATATAACATGAACAGAAGGTTTTGCATTCTATGATTTCCATCTCTATAGAAATTTACAAGCATACATATCTTCACTGAAACGATATGATCCTCCCAAAAGCATAATGCACTACTAATTCATTTTCTTAATTGTCTTTTGGAATTTCCAATTAGATTTTTTACATGTTCATGGTTTTCTGAGAAACACAAAGTAACTTGAAAATCCAACTAGATTTTTTACATGTTCATGCTTTCTGAGTAACCCAAAGTAACTTGAAAACAGGAAGTTTGCGTTTCCCCTGATATCTATGTTCAAACTTCATTTAAATGAGCTTTCCCCTCGAGTATAATGCTGCAAAACTACAATTTTGAACTCCTTTTATGGATGATAAAATTTGATTTGAAAAAGAAAATCTTTTGGAGAACAGGAGAAAAAAAATTCAACATCAAAGGTTTTCCATGAACCCTGTCCTTTTGGTGCTTAAATCTTCAAGCGTTTGATGAGATCTCAAGCAACTAATCAAGTAGTTGATTGGAACTTTTATTCCGTGCCTTTCTCCTTTTTTTTCTTTAACAAATTAAAGCATGTTCTTTAGGAAAAAGGTCAAAAAGATGCATGCATGCAACCCTATTATCAATGGAAGTTAAAATTATAGCTATGCAGGTGGGTTCCCTGTTCCTTACAATCATTTGTACGACCACAAGTTGCCATGTAAACCAGTAGCAAACATGAGTTCAACTCAGGATAATGCTTCTCCTCTAGCACCAGTAACACCAGATAAGAGTAACATGGAAGAAAGGATCAGAAACAACCAATCTCCATTTCCTACTGATTTCCATTTAGAGAGAAATTTACAGCCCAGAGTCCATCCAATAACCCCATTGGAAAACACTCCACTACAGCATAGTGTCTTGCTGGAAACATCGCCACAAAATACACCAGAGCCCTGGGACTTGTCAGGAATTTTGCTGCAAAAGACATCACAACCAATGCTCTTTCCTGAAAATTCACCAGGAAATATTCCACAACCTAGAATCTGCCTGGAAAGTACTACACAGCCTAGAATCTGGCCAGAAAGTACTCCACAGCCTAGGGGCTCACTGGAAAATGAAACCGGAGATATATGTCTCAACCAAGTTGGCTTTAATCTAGAGGATTCTTCCCAAGAGAAAGAACACCAGAATGTGGAAAAGAGTGAAGCTCATGGCATAGACCTGAACAAAACACCTGCTCAAAAACCAAGGAGGAAAAAGATTAGGCCCAAAGTGATTCGAGAAGACAAGCCCAAAAGATCCCCCAAGACTGCAACCCAGAAAGAAAAAGTACACCGAACACCAAATACTGCAAGTCCAAAAGAAAATGGATCAGTTAGGAAGAGAACTCCAGGAAGAACTCCCAAGGCTCTGATGACCCGCCCAGAAGCCATAACCAGCCCTGCTACTATGGCCCCCAATTTTGGCGCCACTGCAGGTATGGCCGCCAGTGTTGGTGTCACTGCTAATTTAGCAACCAAATTTAGTGGTGCTTCTAGTTCAACTGCCAAAGTTGGTGATGCCACTGGTTTTGCCACCAAAATTGGCACCATTTCATGTAGGCGGGTTTTAAACTTTGACGCTGAAATCTACCATAAAGACGGGGCCCTGGAAAAAGTTGCAATGCCCCAAGAGAAACTACAGTCCGGGGGGGAAAGATCTGAACCAATTATACAAATTCAAGATGGACATTCAAGTGTGGAGAAACCAAGAGTGGAAAAGCCATTCGATCTGAACCACACATTACCCCAAATGCCAGACAGCTACCAACCACTGCCAAATCCAGCTGTGAGTAGCTCATTAAATCTACCAAATCCAGAGTTGCAGTCTTCATTGAAGAGAAAGATGAATGCAAAGGACCATGCTCGGAAGAGAAAACAAGTGAAAACTCCTCAAAGATTGCATGGGAAAGCACAAGAAACAAACCATTGTCCCGAGAAGCAGCAATTTCCAGCACAAGGAGCCATGCCCCAAATGCAGAGGCAGCCAACCACCCCAGATATGTTTAATCAAAATCTTCAGTTCAGGGAATCATACATGGGCATGGTTCAGCAATACAGTCTATTCAATGAAAGCAGCAAAAGATACAGAGTGTTTCTTCCACGTTTGCAAGTCAACAAGATCCAGAGGAACTTGGAGCCTACACATATTGAGAATTCCTCTGTTTCAACCGCAAAAGAGGGAGAAACCTTGCAGAGTTCTGCTATAAGGGAATCCAATGCCAATAAAAACCTAAGAAACAGCACAATCTTTGCACTACAAAGCACGAACAGAGAGCACCCAGGTGAAAGCTGGGTCTCTGATAAAAGTTCTGGTGATCCCTCCTCAAGTAGTGCTACAACCAGGCATGGTGCCCCGGACAATGGTGTTACAAGAGAAAATCTAACCAAAGAAGCACTGTCAAACAATGTAAATGGAGAAAGCATGGCCATTTTCGATCTCAATGCCCATAATGATATGATGGCACCAGCTACCCATGTGGAAGAAAAGGCAAAGGATGAAAGTAAGAGAGACTCAGATCTAGTCAATGGCTTGGACCCCTATCAATTGGCTAAGAAGTACAATTTCAAATTGATATCAGAACCTGCTTCTAGTACAGTTGAGCAAGCACCAGCTCCTGTTACAAAGAGGAAGAGACGTGCAAAGAAGGAACCTCACCTTATTGAAACTATGTCTTCCCCCAACCAAGGAGCCTCAGAGTGTTATAAGATTAATGCTTGTGAAGATCAAAGTTCCTCCATGAAATCTCATTTATATTCTCCCATGCCACAAAAAGATGGCATCTTGAGTGCAGCTCCATTCCAGAATCCTCAACCAGGAGGGTGGCATATTCTTCCAAACAAGTACATTACCGATAGCCAAAGTAGCAGCAATTTACAAAAGGGGCCAAAAGCAAAAGAGGCAATCTTAGACCCTATGGGTATAATTGTCCAAAAGATGAACGCTCTTGCGATTGTTGATAAGAGCATAGAAACCCCAAACGATCGAGAACACAATCAGCTGGTGCCTTACATTGGTGCAGGTGTAGTGATACCATATGAAGCTCCAAAGAGGCGCTTGAGGGCCAAAGTCGATCTTGATGAGGAAACGACTAGGGTTTGGAAGCTTTTGCTGGAAAATGACACAGATGGTCTAGATGGAGCGGAGAAGGACAAGGAGAAATGGTGGCAAGAGGAACGTCGAGTATTCTGTGGTCGGGCAGACTCGTTTATAGCACGCATGCATCTGGTGCAAGGTACTCCTGTGCTCCTGAGGATGTTTTTCCTTAACCTTCCATTGTTATTGTACGTTATGTATGCAGTAAATGGTAGCTAAAGCATCTCGTCTTTCGAAAATTATAAAGTCAATTTTCACAATCCTTATTGCACGGCCTAAGTGTTTTAAGTACAGGATTCATCTTTATTCGCTGATCTCTTGAGTGTCATGAGCAATATGCACAAGTTTTACAAAGACTTTGATGCAATCAACTCTCAAGTTTAAGCGACATCTATATAACTAACAAACAGTGTGTGAATTTTGACACTCCTCTCCATTATTATTATTTCATCATCATTGTCATCGACACTCCTCTCCATTATTATTACTCCATCATCATCGTCATTATTCTTACTTCCATCAATTTTCGTAAAATCTCTTGCTAAGAGGATGACTTAGTGTAGAACTCATAGATCATATCTCCTTGCAACCCATCCATCAAATCTCTTTCTCTAAGCACATTCTAAGTCCATCTCTATCCCAACTTCAAACAATTCCTAAATTCTCTCCCAAAAGTGTAGGGAACCCAGGACTCCCACCTCATGTATTTCCTAAAAGTACAGAACTCTAATGTAAAATTGGCATTCGTAATTTTATGACAAAGAATATCTGTTACTTAAAATATAAAAAATTCTGGTATTGATATATCCTGCAAAAAGGAAATTTTTGTAATAGCTAAAAAAATGAATTGTTTTATCATTATAGTAAATTAGTTAAGAACAAAATGGGAAAAAAATTGCAATTAAAATGTGAGTATTAAGTAAATAGGAAAAAGAAAGACTCATCTCATGTCTTATCAAAAACTTGAGGAAAATTGGAGGGAAAGGAGATGATAGTAAGAAATTCGATAATCACTCCTATATATTCTCCTATAGTATAATAAAGATTGCCATGAATTGTTTTTAAGCAAAGAATATTCTTAATTTAAAATTTAAACAATATCAAGTATTAGATGTCATAAACAGGATATTATTTACCAAAAGATGAATGTCTACTCAATCACACGTTGGGGTCATAAGAATTTATTTCACCATATTTTTAGTTTACAACAGCTAGTAGCAACATTTGATATTTATAACATTGCTTTCAGGTAAATGATTTTCAAATAAAGGGCAGTGGATTTGACTTTTTTCAAAAGCTAATACTGAAACAATCACACTATTTTGCAGGAGACAGGCGCTTCTCCAAGTGGAAAGGATCTGTTGTGGACTCAGTAATTGGAGTATTTCTAACCCAGAATGTGTCTGACCATCTATCAAGGTAAATGGATGTTTTTTTGCCATGAAACTTCACCTCAAAATTGATTAGAGAAACTAATCCTCTTTATCTTGTCATAATTCCCCAGCTCTGCATTTATGGCACTTGCTGCAAAGTTTCCTCTCAAGAAAGAAAACAAGAATACAATGGCTCACCCAGATCTAATGAAGATGTCTTCTCAAGAACCAGAAATTGTCATCCTGGAAGTGGATGAAACAATCCAATGGCAGAGAGATTTGTCAGGCACACAAATCCCCAGCGAAAGTCCTATGGTCCCTCCTGACAATGAATGCAGACCAGAGCTTACAAAGGAAATAACACAGTGTAATGAATCATATGGGAGTAATATCATGGATGAAAAAGAAAGCACATTACAAGGTACGCACCTACCGGAGCAAAAAATAAGGCAGTTATCATACGGAGAAGTACTTGAGCATCAGATACAAATCCCAACGACAGCAAAGGCCAAAATGAGTTTGGCGGAAGCTGAAAGTAGCGAATTGATGCCAAACATTGTTCCTGATTTAAATTCGTCTCAATATTCCACTTCTACAGCCCAGACTTTTGAGGCATATGGGTCAAGTTCAGGATCCACTCCTGATATAGAGGATCTTGTGACCTGTAGCAATCAGAACTACCTATATGGCTCACAATCCTTTATGGATCTTCTTAATTTGGCAGAGACAAACTACTTCAGGGACATGTACATAAGTGGTAACTTCACTGTGTCATCTAAGGAGTATATTGCAAGTGCATCAGACCACTTCGAAAGTATGTTGTATGGGAAGAAGATATCAAGCTCCCATCAGTCAGGTTATCAAAAGGTCTCAAGTTCATTATCGAATGATAGCAGCCTTGTAATCCAGACACAAGTTGAGCTGGAGAAAACATTGGATGAAGAACCTTCTAATGGTTACAATTTCATAGGTACAGAATGCGCTGAAGTGTCAGTTGGAGCAAACAAGTCTCCTTTACTTTCAGCTGATTCTGAAACTGCAGCTGAGAGTTGCACCAACTGCACAGGAAGACAAGCAGATTCCAATAAGGAAACTGCATCCGAACTCATTAATCTACAAAACGCAACTTATGGCACCCAGCCATTCCTTACAAGTGCAATGTTTGCACAAATATCTGATGACCAAATGCATTCTTCACCCTCATCCGTAACACGAAACCCCAGAAGAGATTCTAACTTTAGCAATATCTTGGAAAAGGAGAAGTGGCAAAGCACAACTCAGGGATCAAATGGCACTTCCCAAATCATTATAGATTTATTAGATGATCACGAACATAGTTTCCCAGAAAAATCAGCAAAGCAGAATCTCTTGTCTGAAAGCCCTCCAATGGCGAAAGATGCAAACCATGCTGCAACTCTCATGAATTTACAACCAGAAGGCAAGAAGATACTGGAACAATGCAGTTCAAGTTCGCTAACATGTCCTCCAGATGTAGCTGAATGCTCTAGAAAATTGGATGGCAAGATACCATTAGAAAACATTGCAGATGGCCCAAGTTCAAAGGATGAAAGTTCAAGTGTAACAAACGCAATGAGTGGAAAAATGGAAGCAAAAGAAAAGAAGGTAAGGACCCCAACAGTCAGAAAAAAGGTTTTCGACTGGGAGGCAATGAAAAAGCATATAAAGCCTTGCACTAAGGAAAGAAGTCCTGAAACACAAGATTCAGTAGACTGGGAAGCAGTGAGATGTGCTGAAGTAAATGAAATAGCTGATACCATCAGGGAAAGGGGAATGAATCACATGCTTGCAGAAAGAATAAAGGTATCATTCAACTTCCTGCCTAATCTCTGTCTTTATAATCAGTATATTAGAGTTCATTGATTCCACCAGATGCTTAATTCCCTAACGTCCTATTTCAAGGGTTCCCCAATTAATCAAGCCTGTTTAGGTCCTGTATGTATGACTAATGTTCCATAACTTGAGTATCAACTGCAGAATGAAATTAGAAATCTCACTTAGCATATACCTGACAGGAAATGGACATCTCCATCAAAAAAACTTTCATGTATGCCTATCTGGTTATTTTGTCCTCATTGCTTAGCACCGCTGTGTGCAGGATTTCCTCAACCGGCTGGTCACAGAGCATGGAAGCATCGACCTGGAGTGGTTAAGAGATGTTCCACCTGATAAAGCAAAGTAAGAGAAATCTAAAGCATCCTAACACCCCATGGGTTTATTGGAAAATTCTAATATTGATATATATTGCTTGCAGGGAATATCTCTTAAGCGTTAGAGGATTGGGACTCAAGAGTGTGGAGTGTGTCCGCCTACTAACACTTCAGAATCTAGCTTTCCCAGTAAGAATTTATTTGTAAAACTGGCTAAAATACATCGATGAATACTGTATTCACATCATCTTTTTTCTGATTCATTAGGTTGATACAAATGTTGGTCGTATATGCGTACGTCTTGGATGGGTGCCACTTCAACCGCTACCAGAGTCACTTCAGTTGCACCTTCTCGAAATGTAAGTGTAATGAACCATAAGATCTTCAAGACCATTGTATTTATTGAAGAAACAATTAATGATACTAAACATCTGATCTCTAACATGCAATATCTGAATATCCCAATTAAATCATGTTATTTTGTTTTCTCTTGTGAAGGTATCCAGTGCTGGAGTCAATTCAAAAGTACATATGGCCTCGTCTATGCAAGCTTGACCAAAGAACATTGTAAATCTACAAAACCTATTAAAACATTCAATTCATAAAACCAGTCATATGGAAATTGCACCAAATAAATAGGAAACCTAGTTTTACAGATTTGCTCTCCCAGTTACCTGCATAACCAATTTTGAATTTAGCTTATTAAAAAAAAAAAAAACTACTATGAAATTGAGGAAGCTTATCCAAACACTTATTTTTTGTACAGATATGAGCTTCACTATCAAATGATTACATTTGGAAAGGTAAAGACTTAGCAAGATTAATAGTTCCTTCACTCTTGTGTTTATCTAAGATGGATATGAAATAGGCATTACAGCCAAAATGCCAAATGGAACAATTAATCCAACTGCAATGCAGGTTTTCTGTACGAAGAGCAAGCCAAATTGTAACGCATGTCCAATGAGAGGAGAATGCAAACATTTTGCCAGTGCATTTGCAAGGTAGCAGCACATCTCCACTTAGCAACTTATTTAGTTCTTTCTGGACATATCCGTACGTCACTAGCCCACACACTTGCATATAATCATGTGCTTTCTTGATAAATATAAGCATGCGTAGTTTCCAATGTATATTCATAAATCCTAGATCTGCTAGCTTACCAACACATCTACAATCAAGTAAATAGATAGGTAAATAGAGAGTTAAAGAGGTGAAAAAAACGGAGGAAAAACAAAAAAATAGATAAGCAAGTATAATACACTGGTGTATGCCCATGAATAGAAAAGAATACCATATCTAAGAGAACAAACGAATGGAAAGCTTGACCAAATGATCGCTGAACAGGAAAACACAATCACACTGTACGTGAAAGCATATAATTCAAAAGTCAAAAAATACTCCCCTTCATAAGTTTCTATGAAACAAAACCAGAGGAGATTTACCCCATTAAAATTAAAAAATTGCTGATATTTACCTTAAAAGCCAGATTGCCTTCGAGGTTGCTCTGCGAACTCCGGAGGATAACAACATGTTTATGGTTCCTGATTTGCAGCCCAAGCACTGACCCTGCTTCACAGTGAACTTATTTTCTTAAGGAATTACAGGGAAGGAAGGAGCAATTTAAGAATATAAAAAGTGCCAAGGGCAAATATCATCACGAAGAGTCAAATTCCCAAGGCCAAAAATCTTCTAGTGATCCTAACAAATTATTAAACACCACAAGGGAACTAAATATTAAGGAACAACAACCTATATGTCTGGGCAACTATTCCATGTTGATCATCTTATGGGGAATTATTCTAGTGAAAGATAAGTCCACCGTTACAAGCATTAATTATAAAAAGCAACAGTAATGTTGTCATGAAAATATTTTTAGAATGCCATAGGTCAAATTCCCAGATAGATAAGGAGTGCAACATGTCAATAAGAAAAGGCAAACCAACAAGCAGAAGTCCCATGACAAATGCATGTAATGCAACTAATTACATGTTCAGATAGCTAACACCCACTTTCCACAATTTCATGATCAAGTTTTATTATCTCGACATGCTACTCACCAGGATATAACACCAGCAAGGTGACTTCAATGCTTGTTATGTGCATACCAAACTACATTGACATGCAGCATCAAATTGTGGCCGTCACTTGGACAGAGAGTATGCATATGGTTGCACATAGCCTAAGATAGCTCACAATAGCTCATAATGTACATCGATGCCTAAGTGCATCTTCAGAAAACGTTCTGCTTTTTTATAAATGACACTCAAAACTGTTGAATGCAGTGCAAGACTTGCTCTACCAGGTCCACGAGAGAAAGGCTTAGTAGGTAGGATGAATCCATATATGACAATGAATGAGCAAAACTCACATATACATCCACTGCCCCTACCCCCACTGGAGACAATGCCACTCTCACAAGAAGGTCAGGACAGCAAAAAGTGTGAACCCATCATTGAAGAGCCAGCAACCCCAGAACCTGAATGCATAGAAAGCTCAGAAATTGACATTGAGGACTCTTTATGGGAAGATCCTGAAGAAATTCCAACAATTGATCTCAACCTCAAAGGCCTGTCACAAAATGTTCAGACTTACATGGAAGAAAACCATATGGGACTCCAAGATCCTGATATGTCAAAGGCATTGGTAGCTTTAACTCCAGAAGCTGCTTCAATTCCGATGCCAAAACTCAAGAATGTGGGCAGACTGCGTACTGAGCACCAAGTGTAAGCAAGCAAAATGAATTGCTTCTTTCACATCATTTCCCATGTTTGATCTTTATTCAAAAATCTACATTTTTCCTAAATTGCAGGTATGAACTTCCAGACAACCACCCACTTCTCCAAGATGTGAGTAAATATTACTATATTGTTTCCGTGAGCATTTGCAGTAGTTACAAATTCAAGCTTTCTTTCCAAACTAAATCATGAAAATTGCAGTTGGACCAAAGGGAGCTCGATGATCCATGCACCTATCTTCTTGCCATATGGACTCCTGGTAAGCTAATCCAGAAAAGCAGTTTCTCAACAGTTTACAAATTTATATCATAACAAAACACATGTTGAATAATAAATGTGCAAAATCTATAATTATGTTTTTCATTGATGATCTAATTGTCATATGATACTCCCTCCTCCCAGGTGAAACAGCAGATTCAATTGAATCTCCAGAAATGTGCTGCAACTCCCAAGCATCTGGCAAATTATGTGAGAAAGAGACATGCTTCGCTTGTAACAGCATACGAGAAGCTAATTCCCAAACAGTACGAGGAACATTACTGGTGAGAAGAATAATATCTTTAAACAAATATTTTCATGTTTCAACATTCTTGTTAATTTGCCTATTATGGATAGGTCATCATTGATCAATATGAATCAATTGCAAACCAACAGAACAATGTTTGAAACATCTTTCTGTGAACAGATCCCATCGCGAACGGCAATGAGAGGGAGTTTTCCACTCAATGGTACCTATTTTCAAGTCAATGAGGTACTATCAAATTTCAAAGTTTTCCATATCCTATTACATCAACAAAAAGAAAAAAGAACAATAAAAGGTCTCCATATCCTCAACTAACAAATAAATAACATGCTCACATATTGTAGGAGGTTGATAATATCCTCGCACTGCACCTTACACAAATATCAATATGCCGAAATGGACGGCAAATGGGACGAAATTAGATTTCAACTTTTAGAAGTAATTGGGCCAAAGTATAGTTAATTGAACACTGCACACCTATGCTTATGTTTTTTTATTTAGCTTCATATTTATATTCTGCTTCTAGTGAGCATGGAATAGAATCAACAATGAAATGTTCTTAAAACCGCATAACAAGTCCAAATTGCCAGGTATTTGCTGACCACGAGTCCAGCTTGAACCCAATTGCGGTTCCTAGATCATGGATATGGAATCTTCCCAGACGAACTGTTTACTTTGGAACATCCATCCCAACAATATTTAGAGGTAATTATGACAGTACTGAATCGTGGCTTATCATAAAGGAGACAGGGTTTTTAGTTAAGAGACCGACAGAAACCTGACTAATCGATCTACTCCTGGTTCATTTGAAATAGGTCTTACCCTACAGGAAATTCAGTATTGCTTCTGGAGAGGTAAGAAACAGTTACCCCTTGTAATTCTTTGCCCTTTCAATACTTAAGGAATATCAAGACATCCCCATCTATACACACACATGCACGTACGCATCTTCTAGATTAGAGTTTTAGCCACATAAATGAATAAGTGGATATAATTTTAACTTACAAGACAAAGATCTATGTGATTACAGACATTTTTAAAAATAGACCAAAATGCATGTACTTAGATGGATATTAGATATATACACAGAGATATGAAGAAAGCAAATTTAATGTGCATGTAACCGATAACCATACACACACATGCAGTTACCATTAACCTTTACAGGGTATGATCCATTTTGTTACCCTTTAACATTTAAAGATTCTGGTTATACCACATTCTGTAATAGATCACCTTTGGGTGGTAGAATTTTACATAATTCCAAAAATACATTTTTAAATATTTTAGTGAACTTTACCATCCATCACAACACAATCGAAGAAACCTTCTGGCACAGAAAAAAAGCAAAATTAAAAGATAACCTCAAGGCAACAAATGAGCCCAATCCCCCAACTTTCTGCCCCTCCAGAGTCATGGGAACCATCCGCCATGAACAGAACAACAAGACCCAGTAATGTGCCCATCCCAACATGCCCCCTATAACCAAGGACTTGAAGATCCTACAGGGACTACAATGCATTGAGGAACATTTCAAACAACCTGCTTCTAGGTCTAGGTCTACACGCCTTCTTAAGCACCATTCTGTTGTACTATTGCACTAGGTCATCCACTATTCCATGGAACTCTTAGTTATGAGGCCCATGAGATTACAACTACTATCGGATCCTTGCTCTGCTCTTTCGTAGCCTATATATTATTCATGAAGGTTACATTATCCATTTTCTTAATTCCTAAGGAGATACATACAAGACATTCTTCTCGACTACCCAACCTCTTTGCAAAGGACACTATTGATAGCTCATACCAGATAATCCCATCCTCAATGTTACTGATCTCAGACCAAATAGATCTAGACAAAGGCCTTTTGATCTTTATAGAAGCAATGTAATAACAGGCCATCACTGTCACCTTATCCTCAATGCAAGTGAAATCACATATCCGGAAGCATGATGGCCCATGTCTGGAGACAATTGCATGATGGAATGTTCTCCTGTACAGCGAACCAACTATAAGCAAGTCCTTAAGTCCGAGACATGCTAAGAAATCCATGATGCCCCAGCACAATTGCGAAATAGTGTCCCAAAGGACCTGATTGAGAACAGAGAACTACTATTACGGATGCGTATCAGCTCCAATCCAAGGGACATACATTTAGACAACAGAGCAACATGCTCAAAATCATGTGTTTCGTTGTCCTTGAGGTTCCTCCTAAAACCCTCACGCTACTCTGCCAACCCACATTCCCCTCACAAAGTCCATGATCAACGTACCATAACTAGAACTTCGGGAAACAAGACAAGGAACTGACGTCAACCTGGAAAAGCTTAACATACAAATCCCAACATCTACCTTAGATCCCCAACAACATATCCATGGTAAAATGGTGCTGGCTACCCCCACTAACACTGGACCATGCGACATAGGATTGCAAACCGCTTTCTAATCCCCCATTACTGCCTTTCTACAAAAAATAGTCCTAAATACAATTTATATTCTCTAATGACCCCAACGAACATAGAATAGTTCAGAAAACATCCAACATAAAGGGATGAATAGAAAATCACTTAATAGGGGTTACCCTATCAGCATACAAGAAAAGGTAGCCTTTCCAGACAGCAAGCCCACAACTTCATATTCTCTTTCGCAAGGTATCAAGGGCACTTGTCTGGATTGCTAATGGATCTCGAGTTGTACAATGAAGATGTGTGCAATTTACTGTGCCAACAAGGGAAGTGGGGTCCTCCAACTGATATCCCACCACCAATAGCTCAGTTACCATACAAGCCGATCCTCAAATAGAAAGCCACCTCATAGCACCTGAGAACCATTATCAGGTTCAATGATTCATCAAGATTGCATAAAACAGACCCAAACTGTCACTCCTTAATAATTACAAGGATATCACTTTCTTACCATTGATAGCACCATCCCTCTACCAGCCCCACATCAATCATGAGAGCACAGACAACTGAAAGCTTCAAACAGTCTCGAAGAAATGCCAAAGAAACACCACCTTGGTCTAGTCCTATTTCTCTCTCTCCACAACTACATATTTGCAACTACCAATTTGATACACAAAAACATACAAAATAAAAATAAAAAAGTACAACCATGTAAATGTAGTTACGTTACAGTAGTTGCTAAAGGAGTATTTCATAGTGTTCACCTTCACAATAGAAATTATTTGCATTTAGGAAATTTCCAATACATATATGCACAAGTATGACTTACAAGTGAAGAAAGAGATCTATCAGGACTTTGGGTTAACAAACGCTCCTCTTCTGGTTAAGACACTTTTATTTCTCAAAATTTACAAAGCAAGTTTTTTTTATAAGCCGAAGTAATTTTCTCGTAATTCTGCTTGTAGCAATTTACTAAGTTGAAGTGTTGAACAAAGTACCTACTGTATGGTGTCAAATGCTAGCTGGAAAGGATTTAACTAGACTCCACATATGACTTGCTTTATGTGAAATTACCATGTACGACTTGGAAAGGTAGCACTCAAGGCAACCTACATTCAACAAGAGTAGCACTTATGTGTGCATAAGCAACAAAATAACATGATTTTGATTGTGGTGAGCATGATCATTTCCAGGAATGTATTGGTAATTTATCGATCCAAAGGTGCTCACCAAATTACTATTTAGAGGTATTGTGGTAATACTCAATTAGTACTTAGTCTTTTAATGTTAAGAGAGAGTTTTTCGAAATAACATGTCCAAATATTAGAGTACAATAATCTTGACTGGTCTGACCCCATCAATTTTCAATCTATTTACCCATGGGCATATAGGGGAAAGCCAACACTAGCTAGGAGTTCGCTTTCTAATTAAGAAAATCGACAAGTGGTCGATGGTCCTAATTGATCAAGACTGGATTAGGAAGTTATAGGGGAGTACCAGATGTGCCTAGACTTTGTTGGGAATCCATGATAGATAGGTTGCAGGCTTGAAGCAAAGAAAAAAGGGGGAAAAGGGCACTTCTCCAATATGCAAACAAGTTTTTATTTACTATAAGTGGGATGCCCAATCTACAATGTAATGGTACACATAGAGAGGTTTGTCACAACCAAAACTTCTAGAATTGAGATTTTACTACAGGCTCCTTTGCATATTGTCTGCAGTTCCTTCCCTTCTAAGGCTTCACAGCTTCTCCTAGTTGAATATAATTCGTATGGAATAAAGAACTGCCAGTAACACTTTTTCCTTGACCTTCTATGACTATTTATCTTCATCCAAACTAGGTAATCCCATTTTGAACTTTGTCCGACAGTACTCTAATCTAAGTTAATCAAAGCATTCAAAACCAATGCAATATAGCAAAAAATTTCCATAATATTAAACAAAAATATAGTATCAGATAGCTTTAAATTTTCACATCTTTTCCACCAATGTGACATATGAAAGTTGGAAATGGCCACAAACTTTCCATAAAATAGTCTGCTAGGATCACACACAAATACATAATGGAGAGGAATGGAGGTGACGAATCAATAGGATGATTTATGCTTTATTTGTGTAAAAATTCTAAAGCTGGTGGCTTCCATTGCAGGATTTGTATGCGTACGGGGATTTGACCAACAATCCCGTGCGCCACGCCCCCTATTAAGCAGGTTACACTATCCGGCAAGCAGGCTAACCCAAAACAAGAATGGACCCAAAAAGGAGGTCTCAGCAAACTCAAGCACAAATCCAGTGAAGTCCTAACCGCGTGTTGATTCAAATGCAAACAAACTGACCAACAAAAAGCATTTTATTCAAGGTTGGCTCAATCAGATGCCTCCACCATATGTTGAATGGGAACTAGAACGCAGCAGTAGTGTAGGAACCCATGGAGTACGTGGGTTTGTAAATGATTCTCATTGTTTAATTGCACATGCTCAGAATCGAGCCATTCTTCTAATGTCAGTTCATCAGAGGTAAGTCAAGAAATTGCACGGGAACACCAAAAGTTCTCACGTGCGTTGATGTTTAACAATTTAGGGCTGATTGAGAAGGGCACATGTGCTCATAGGAAGCTCCAGTTGTACACAAATGAGAAATTGAACTTCAATAAAAATCCATCGCAATATAAGGATGTGCTACGTACATTTTTTCAAATTTCATGGCTAGATCTCTTTATTTCCAGAATGTCATATCCAACAGCCATGCGACTATTCATATGCCCTGTGATAATAGCCAGTTCCGTATCAAATGCTTTCAATTATTCAAAATGAGCAAAGGGAAAGCAATACAAAGATCAATGGTTCCAAAACCAAAAACCTTGGACTAACAAAAAGTAGCCCAGCACAAAGGAGCAATTAAAGTTCCCACTTAAAAGATTCCAAGCCCAGATGTGATTTTTCTTTTTGTTAAGTTATTAAACACCTAGATCAATCTACAGCTCTAGAACAGGAATGGGTTGGTCAATCAGAGCCTCAACTGAAAATAAGACTGCAAAATGTTTGCTTTAATACAGAACTCAGAGCACAAGCATGGGAATGTTAACATGGGCGATATACGAGCAAAGCAAAAATAACCAGCCAAGAGAGCTACGGGCAACCATCAACTGTCCTGAAAAGGCTCCGGAAGAAAGCATGATCAAGAGCATATGTTCTCGTGTTCTTGTCAAGCACTTCTGTGTGCATGATTATGCACACACAAGGAACTGAAACCTCCCAAGAAAAGCTCATTGTTTCATTAACATGTGGTTCCTGTGACTTTAACATTTTAGCAATCTCAATTGGATTTAAGAATCGTGCCAGCAAAATGGCCCAGCTTCCCCAATTTAAATGGAGAAAAATCATGGCTGGATTCCGCTGTGTTCTCTTTTTTATTTTTTTTCCACAAGGCCTTCCTCCTAATATTTACATTATTATTATTTATACACATATTTGGCAATCTACATGTAATTCATAACTCAAATGTCTTCTCCCTGCCAATAAGTGGCAATGAAACCAGAAAAACAAATATAGGTGTACTTGACTGCAAGGGATGAACACATAAGCATCAAGACATCGCTGTCTCATCCACAAACCACCAGCATTTGAAGTTCATGAATGGTGAGGGTCAGGGCCCCAGATATGTTTATTATATAATACAATGCAGTATATACATATATATGTATAAGAACCCGTACTTGATCCATCTGGACTATTTCTGCATTTCAGACCTAGACCTGGGTCAGGCTGACTCGTTTTACGACCCTTAAATCTTCTATCTGGTTTTTTATAATTTGACAAGATGCCCCAAAAGACATGACACTACTTTTTGGAATAATAAATGCATGACATTACATGTGAGAGATAAGTATGAATTCCTCTGTTTTGCTAACATGGAAGAGTAAAATATTATTCAACTTCAAAAACAATCCTGCTAAGACAACACATTCAACATTAATCAAAAATCTAAAATATAACAAAGCCCTTCAAAATAATAATAGTATTTCAAGCTCAGAAAAACTAATTAGAATTTCTATAGTACAGATTCCGGTATAAGGACTGAGGAACAATTTCTTGGATTTGTTTACAGTTCTATGAACCATTCTTTATGCCCAAGGTTGAATATGGTGCAGTAGATAAATAGTAATATCCCTATTGTCGAATAGGGACCTGTCCTAAAGTAATAAAGCCCAGGTTGAACCCAAGGTACAAGGAAAATAAAATAAAATAGAAAGTACGTAAAAGACATAGGTTTCATAATAAAAAGAAAAACCTTACACTTTGAACTCCGCGAAACAAAACACTTCCTGCATCGAAAAACTTTCAAGTGATAATGAGACCATCTATTTACAAGTATTTATAATGAGACGAAGCCAAGGAAAAGAGAAAGAAGAGTGGATACAATGACTACAGGAAACTAAGTGGAAAAGGGCAAAGCTAAAAAAAATTAATGGATATAAGCTTCACTAAATAAGAAAAATATAATAACTGAAATAGAGTAGAGATAAAAGTAGACAAAGATTTAAACGATAAAGTAGTGGATGTTAAGAGAGTAGATGATTTGCTCCTATTAATTAAATTTTCGTTACAGGAGGAGATAATTAATGCTTGTGTGCCACAGGTTAAGACTAGAGGATAGAATTAAAAGACAAGTACGGGAGGACATAGATGGGATAGTCGAGGGAATACCAAATGTAGAGGACATTTTTGAGAGGGGACTTAAATGATCATGTAGTGACGATGAGCAAAACCGAAAAAGTAGGCATGAGTATCTTCTATGGAAGAGACAAATTCTTCCTAATCTCGCTCATATTTAGAGGACGAAAAACCTCAAAGGGATTCCATGAAGAACAACAAAAGCTAGAAATATTTCAAATAGTTTTTTTAGTTGCTTTGGGGCTATTTCAAATATTATTTTTACTTTTTCATTGTTAGAAACTTTCTAGATATTTTAATTAAAGTTAGGGGGGAGTTTAATTTCAAGGTATACTTAAGTTAGGACCCTTTGGCCAAAAGTTTAATTGTATGGACAAATATTGTCCACAACATTAAATAGAGAACATTAAGTGGGGCGCGGATGGCTGGATAGAGATCACACACTTTTCTTAGATAAAAACAACTTCAATTGAAGAAGGAAAAGAAGCCTAAAGCTTGAGCCCTAGGTGGGGTGAAAACCTAAGGGTTTTCTCAAAATTGCAAACATTTGGCTGAGATTTCTTGCTGATTTTCATTGTTTACTCAAGTTCTCTGCATCAATTTGGTATCAGAGCCCAACATTTTGTACAGATATTATTGTACAAGTGTTCGGGTGGTGTTGTAGCACTGTATGAGCGAAATTGTAGCAATGATTTTCATACCCTTGATCAACAACAAAGGTTAGATTTTCTTAAATAACGAAGCCAAGAAGTTACAATCGGGTCTAGGCTTTGCTGATTTTAGCCCCAGTTTTGTCCAATCAACCTAAATCTAGCTGACTTTAGTAGGTTTTTGTTGATCATCTGCCTAGGGGTTGTGATATCAGCAAACTCATGGTATCAAGAAGGCGCCGTGGGAGGGAAGTATCGTAGACCTGCTCAATGATCCTAGAGATGAGAGAATTGAGGAACTTGAAAGGCACATTCAGCAACAGATGGAGCAATTCGTGAGCCTGAATAATGGGCAAGACAATGATCCATCAGCTCAAGAGGGTCTCGAATAAAACCCTTTTAACGTCGCGCTCCAAGTGTGGATTCAAGTGATATGGATACTGACTGGAGACTTAGATGTGGGGTGCACTGCTCTAGGGATGTCGATTTGAAAGTGGATATAACCGATTTTGATGCCAAGCCTCGAACCCCAGGATTTTATAGATTGGTTAAATATAGTACAAGGGGTTTTTAATTATAAACAGGTGCCTCAAAATAAAAAGGTAAAAATTATTGCTATGAAATTGAAAAGGGGGGAAGGAATCAAGCTTGGGTCAAGACTGTAGAGGCTGCATTTTCATAGCACAACATCTCAAGTTCCATTCGTATAACCTTGTCAAAAAAGAAAATTGGTATAAGGGGTGCCTCGACAAGGGGGGAACAACTTAAGGCTAGAAGAGAGAAAATGGGGAAGCCCAAACTTAATAGATGGGAAAAGCTGAAAAAGAAATTGAAAGAAAAATAACAACCTGGAAATTATATGCAGACCCTCTATCATAAGATGAATAATCTTCGTCAAGGAGAAAAGAGTGATGTGGAGTATAACGATGAATTTTATGAGTTGCTAGTTCGTAGTGACGTGGTTGAAAGAGAATAACAGTCCCTAGCTCACAATGCTGGTGGGATGAGAACATCTATACAAGATGCGGTGGTTTTACAACTGTATTGGAACTTAGATGAGGCTTACAACCTCCGAGTTAAGGTTAAAAGTTAGCAGAGGTGTCCATCAAATTGGGCTGCTTGCCAGGATAGCTCATGTGCCCGTAGAAGTGAATGGAAGGGAAAAGTTCGAAATTTAGTGGTTGGACAGCCCTCAAGATATGCTGGTCCATCCAAATAGCGTGAAACCACGGGTGTTGGGGCCAGTCCTAGTCACCCAAATCTCTTAAACATAAGCGTCATAAAGTGCTTTAAGTGTTCAAGGTTTGGCCGTGTCTCTTCTCAATGCCCAAATAGAAATTTTATGCTTGTTCTCCTCGGAGCAACACATGCCTTTTGATATCCAAAATGTGCCGTTTCAAAGCCTCTCCCTGAACTCTGCTGAAAACCTTGAGTGACCGTTCACCATCGAAGAAATTAAGGGTGATGTCTTTGACCTTCCAAGAGACAAAGCCCTGGGCCCTTATGGGTTCCCTCTAGCCTTCTTTCAAGAGTTTCGGGATTTAGTTAAGCTAGACATTATGGCTTGGCTACGTCAATTTTATCTGAATGGCTATGTCAGTAATGCCATTAACTCCTCCATCTCGCTTATACCCAAAAAGGCCATCATTCTGTCCCTCCAAGACATTTGTCGTATCAGTCTTTTGTCGGGACTATACAAAATCTTGGCAAAAGTTCTAGCTAATATATTACGTTTGGTTCTTAACGAGGTTGTGGGAGGCCCTCATACAGCTTTCATTAAAGATAGATTTATCATGGATGGAATTCTGCCGGCTCAAGAAACAATCCACTCGACCCAATCTTCAGGATCCAAAGGACAACTCCTCAAACTTGATTTTGAAAAAGCCTATGACAGGTGGAGTGGGATTTTCTCGACAGTGTTATCGTGAGGATGGGCTTTGGACCTATTTGGCGTAAATCGATCTTTGGGTGCCTCTCCACTGCCCATTTCTCTGTTTTAGTTAATGGCAAAGCTACTGGGCACTTTCAGGCATCTAGAGGCCTATGTCAAGGTGACACTCTCTCGCCCTTCCTCTTCACCTTAGTGGCAGAAGCCTTTAGCAAAATGCTACAAGGTATTGTGGATTGTGGTCTTATCCAGGGTCTTCCAGCATGGCTAGATGGAATTATAATCAGTCATTTGCAGTATGCTGACGACACGTTGATCCTACTAAAGGGTTATGAGGATAATATCCATAACATTTAGATGTTCTTAAAGCTCTACAAACTTATCTCAAGAGCTATAATTAATATGAACAAGTCCAAATTAAGCAGCATTAACTGCCACCAGTTTGCGCTGGCAACTTGGTTGTCGTGAATAGGTTGTGAAGTCGAATCTTTCCCAACTAAATATTTCAGCTTGCCTCTTATTAACGGCAATTCTCCCGGATCCCCTCATTCAGAGAGCACAAGTCAAACTTTATGAGTGGAAAGCGAGATTTTGTCCTTCACGAGAAGGTCAATTCTCATCAAAGCAACTCTTTCTAACCAACCTATCGATTATCTGTCTCTCTTTCAAGCTCCTTCCTCGTTGATCCACAAAGTGGAATCTTTAATGAGGAACTTCTTGTGGAGTGGCTCTCAACTTAAAAAGAAATTCCACCTTGTCAAGTGGATCCCGGTGTGCCACCCCAAGAAAGGAGGTCTTGGCATCCGAAGACTAAGAATTGTAAACGAGTCCCTACAGACAAAATGATGGTGGGGACTATTGACCTATAGATACCAATTGTGGGCCAGAGTTATTTTTGGCAAATATGGCAAGGACCCTAATGGCTTCATTGCTAAGAAATGCTCTAGACCGCCCTCCTCTCTCTGGTTTGGAGGAGGGTTCAAGGAGTCAGGCCTATATTCCTGGTTTATTCTTTAATTCTTTTGGCGGACGATATCCAATTAAAAAGGCTAAGAGAACATCCTCTAAAAAGTATGTATCCGGAATTGTTTAACCGATCAACCCAAAAGCATGAATAATGTGGTCTCTTGTTCAGGAGGCCAATTGGTATGGAACTTAAACCTTAACATCAGAAGGGTGGATGCAGTAGTGGCAGAGCAATTCCAATCTCTAATGGCCTCGCTTTATTCGTTTTGCTTCCATCTTAGGAAGCCGAACAGAATCATTTGGAGCCTGGAACCTAGAGGAGTCTTCTCAATACGATCTCTCTACCGAATTCTCAGTACGCTCTACCGAATTCTCAGTAATGACCGCAACATCGAAGAAAACCCATATGTAGCTAAATTTTGGAATTGTAAAGTCCCACATAGAGTTAAGACTTTCTTATGGCTTAGAAGCCAGGGGAGACTTCTCACTGTTGACAGACCATGGAAAAGGGGGATGATCCTTACTAATGTCTGTCTGATGTGCAAAAATAATGAGGAATCGATTGATCACCTTTTCATCCACTGCCCCTTCGTCTCTGCACTTTAGGACTGGATACTGTTCGTTGCTAATTAGAGTTCCCCCATGCATTATAATATTCACTCTCTGTTGCAGTAGGTATGGGCCTCCCCCTACCCGTCTTTGGGCTCCAACATTTGGCGGATCTCTTTTGCAGCCCTACACTGGATTCTCCGAAAGGAACGTAATCTTAGAACCTTTGAAAGCCAGAGCCATGACCTCCCTACTTTTCTCGTGACAATACCGCGGTCCATTTTGTCTTGGACCTACAGCTCTCTACCCCTTAAAGCAAATCCTAAGGAATTCTCCTTTGCCCGCTTCAAAAACCTTCTGACCTTCAAGCCTAGACGTGCCCCCTTGCGATTTGTGCGGAAGGCCCCACTAGAAGGTAGAGTTAAACTTAATTTTGATGGAAGTGTGAAAGGACAAGTGGGCAGGGTATGGGGGTATTCTACGAGATCACCGTGGGGCTGTGATATGGACCGTCTCAAGCAGAATTCACACCTGCGAGATCAATGAGGTGGAATTATGGGCATTGAAGATGGGAGTTCTTAACTTGAATCTCTCGTACCCAAGGGTGCACATCAAAGGAGACTCGACTAACCTCATCAGTTGGTGTTTGGCCCCTGATTCTACCCCTTGGCATCTTAACACCCTCATGGATGAAATTTTAATCCACCTAAGGGACATCCAAGTTTCTTTCTCGCATGTCCCTCGAGGGTTCAATTCGGATGCTAACCGTTTGGCTAACTCGGCTACCACCTAAATTGTGGTCACCTTTTATTCGTTTTCCTTAACCCCTCGTTCCCTTTCAGTCCCGTGTGGACTGTCTTTGCTTTCTCTCCTTTTCCTCTTTTCTTCCCCTTTTTTCCTTTTTTGTCTTCTCTTTATTTATTGCACCTTTCATTACCTTAATGAAGCTCACTCTTACTCAAAAATATTGCAGCCATGTTGGTGCCTAAAAAAGATGGGACTTGGCACATGTGTGTGGCGAGCATCGTCATTAGCAAGATCACGATCAAGTACCGATTCTCAATCCCGCATCTTAATGACATGTAAGATATGCTCGTTGGTGTTACTGTGTTTTCAACTGCATCAGTAATGCTACTCTTGATTTTGCCATGGATTACGATTTAGCTATAGGAAACACTACTTTAACAAGCTAGATGAAATTTTACTAACTTATAGAAGTGGATCATAAAAAGCCAGATAGACCTTTTTTATAATTAACAAGGCAGAACACAAAGACTGTACGGTTATCCCAGAAAAGAGTTTGACCACCCAACGTAGGATCACGATTAAGGATGTTTGCAAAAAGAGATAGAAGAGGAGTAAAATTAATAGGTGTCCAAAAACTAGGTGGCGGAATTTAAAATCGAGAAAATAGATTTATGTAGGAATCAATTGATAAAAGAATAAAATGGAATTCCGAAGGTAAAGTTAATGCAATGCAGAATGATATGGTACGTTGTCTTAAGAAAGTGGCAAAATAGGTTTTCAAAAAATCCAGAGGGAAAAGACATCCAAATAAGGAAACTTGGGGGTGAAGTGATGTACATCAAAAAGCAATTAGCAAAAAACCGACAATGTCACAAAGCATGGCAATGGAATAGAAATGATCAAAACTTTGAAAACTGTAAAAAAACCAAGAAGAATACTAAGAAAACATTAAGTATAAGCATAAGGCAGATCTATACAATAAATTGGTGACATGAGAAAAAAAATGTCTTCAAACTAGCAAATACGAGAAAGTGGAAGAATAGGGATTTAGATCATGTTAAATGCAGTAAGAGTGAGAAACAGAGGATCTCAATAAAGGATAAAGAGGTCAATGAAATGCAGATAATTGATTTTCAAAAATTATTAAATTACAACAACTTTTGGGGCACAACGTTAAGAGAAACTTGACATAAATGTGCAAGAGATCACATATATATACATACGATCAAGATATCTACAATAAAAGAAGCTTTGATAATGATGATGATAGAGATAGAAATGCCTTTAGGACCAAATGCTATACCAATAGAGGCTTCGAAGTGAATAGGAGAATTTGGCATATTCTAGTTGACCAAGTTGTTTAACAAGATTTTGAGAACAAAGAAAATGCCAGACAAATGAAGAAAAATTGTGGTACCTATTTATAATAATAAATGAGACATACATAGTTGTACGAACTATCAACGAGCCAACTTATGAGCCACACTATAAAGCTGTGAGAATAATTGAGCAACATCTACAACATGAATCGAGTATATGAGAAAATCAGTTCGATTTTATGCTAGGGAGGTCAACAATTGAGATTATTTTCCGACTTAAGCAATTGATTGAGAAGTTTAGGGGGAAGAGAAAAGACATCAAAACGATCTTTGACTTTAACGACTTAAAGAATGTATATGATAAAGTACCTAGATAGTTAATTTGTTTAGTGTTGGAAAAGAAAATAGTCTTTAGATGACTGACATGGTGAGAGATTTATACGATGGAGTACTAACTAGTGTGAGATCAACCAGTGAAGAGATAAGTCAGTTTTCAGAGACAATAGGCTTACATCAGAGATCAGCATTGAGCACATTTCTCTTTGCTTTGGTTATGGACGAGTTAACTAGGCATCAAAAGGATGAGGTACCGTAATATATGTTGTTTGCGGATGACATAGCTTTGATTGATGAGACATGAAACAATGTCAACACAAAATGCAGAACTTCTGAGGGATTTTGTAAAATCAAAAAATATTAAAATAAGTTAGTTTAAAATAAGATTATATGGAATGCAAGTTTAGTAATACAAAGAGTAGAAACTAGGACTTAGATGAAATTGATGGCCAAGAAGCACCGAAACAAGATTATTTTCAATATCTCAGCTGATATCCATGAGAATGGAGAAATTGAAGAAGAAGTCGCTCAAAGAATTAGAACTAGGTCGACAAAGTGGAGATGTGCTTTTGGAGTCTTATGTAACCCTGACATACCAATGAAACTGAAGGAGGAGTTCTACAAGACAGTTATAAGACCAGCCATGCTTTCTAAGATAAATGTTGTGCGGTTAAGAAAAAAATATATTCGTAGAATGAGTGTAGCTAAATAAGGATGTTGAGATGGATAAAAAGAAAAGACATAATTTGAAATAAACATCATAGAGAATTTAGGGTAGCTCCAATAAACAATAAGATGAAAGAAAGTACACTTAGATGGTCTAACCATGCACATTGTCGGCCCAGAACAACAATGGTTAGTAGGGGTGATTTGATTCAAATGTCTAAAAAGGCGAGTGGAAGGCCCAAAATGACATGGATATGGTCATTGATGATCTGACTAAGGCTATGGAACTTGATAAAGCAAAATGGTATAACATGATTCGTGTAGCCAACCCCAAATAGTTGGAATAAGGTAAAGATGATGATGATGACGACGATTGATCCACCACATCCGCACCATTTTTTGAGCTTTAATATTCATAATTAGAGATAGAAATAGATTTTAATAGTGTTTCCCCACAATAGACTTGCATTTTTATATGGGGTGTGAGGTGAGGCAATACTTTGTAATATATAGCCTCATCCTTACGCCAACAGCACCCAAAAAAATAAGAATTTTGACCCTTCTAGACATGGTATGAAAAGATAAATCATGAGCTTGATGTATAAGCAAGAAATTTGTCTAAGGTGGCACCATTAAAGTGGTTTATTTCTGTCAAGATCAGAACCAGTATGACCACCATGCAGAGGAGCCAGACTTAGTGACAGATGCACATTGGGATTTTAGGAAAAATTTCACCATTTCAATAGATAAATGCATAAGGATGAAAATTCATTGGGCCACCTAGCCTACAAAACAATTGTAGGCAGATGGCACAGATTGAATGATTAGACGGCTATTGTTCAAAAACACAAGCAGAAGCATTTTGTTTTTTACTTTTTTTCAAGCATATCTTTTTGTTGTTGTTCCTAAGTGAGGTACACCTCTCCCCAAAATTTAAGGCCAAAAGGAATTATAAAAAAAAAAAATGTAAAAGATAAAACATAACACAGACATGTCAGTTGTCTAGTGCTCGGAGATTGACTCTAAGCCATCTAGCCTATATGAATAGGATGATGGCTTACAAAAAAAAAACCAAATTCAACATTTCTCCATATAAAAAATGCAGTCGGCAAATTTGACCCTTTACGGAATATGTAAAAAGCACTAAAGCTGGTTAGCGCATTCTCATCCTATGATGGTGCTCGAGTGGCTTAAACTTTTGTGTTAGTTAAAAAGGAAAACAATAGGCAAAAAGGAAGACATAACCTATTAGAAAAAAAATTACAAGAACCAAAATGAATTGATAATCCAAAATTAATGGATTATCCTCGATAAATAATTAACAAAATTATAGATATATAGGTTTTTAAAATTAACAAGACTAAGACACAATATGGAATGCAAGTTTAGTAATAATAGGAGTAGAAACGAGGAAATAGTTAATATTGATGGTCAAGAAATACCTAAAATAGATGGTTTCCAATATCTAGGGAGAATGGAGAGATTCAGGAAGATGTCGCACATAAAATTAGATTTGGGTGAGTGAAGTGGAGATGAGCATCAAGGATTTTTATGTGATTGCATATAACATGAGATTGAAGGGATGGTTACCTAGGACGACTGTAAGACAAGTCATGCTCTATAAGACGGAATGTTGGGAAATCAAGAAACAATATTTCCATAAGATGAGCATAGCTGAGATGAGGATGTTGAGACGGATGTGTGGCAAGACAAGAAATAATAGAATTTAAAAAAAACACATACAAGAGAACTTAGGTGTGGCTTCAATAGGCAATAAGATGAGGGAAAGTAGGCATAGATTGGCTAACCATGTACAATATAGAACTGTACAGCACCGTTAGGAGATTCGATTTCGTTCAAGTTGAACGCTCTAAAAGGGCAAGAGGAATGCCCAAAAGGGCATGGATAACAGTAGTGATAAAAGATATGGTGACTTTTGGTCTTACTGAGTATACGACCCTCGATAGAAAAATAGAAAAAAATGGAGGAACGAGATTTATGTAGCCGACCTCAAATAATTGGGATAAGGCTTGGATGATGACAATGAAAGACATATAGAGCCAAATAATGATAATAAGCCTTTTAAAAAGCATAATAACCACAAGAAAAATACAATACAGAGGTTCGCTTAATAAAAAATCAAAATCCAAAAACTGCTAAAAATAATTACTAGGAAATTATATAGGCTTTCTCAAAATTAAAATTACAAAAATTAAAAAAAGGTTACAAACACATAAATATTGTATTACTTGCCATACGAAATATATGTATTATTTCAAAATACATAACGATAGGATAATAGGAACACATAATCCAATGAACAAAACTCAAAAGTTAAAAGCACAAAAAAGTTGCACAGAAAATTTGAAATAGCATAGCATGGCTTATCTTTTGACTCATGGCTTTTGGGCATTGGGAGAACAAGAGGCTTGAGAAATGAGTGGTGTTTGTCAAAGACAGAGTTTAAAAATAGAGAGTGAACAGGCACTAGATAATGTTCATCTAAGAACTGAACAAATGCAAAAAATTTATTTAGGCCGCCACATGCCCACTCTATTCAACCTTGCAAAAGTAAGAAAAAATGTTCATCCAAGACCTGCAAAAATGAACACTTTTTCCAGGGCCTGAAAAAATGATTAGTGGAACAAAAAATTTGAAAAACAAAATCTGATAAAATGGCTCAATTCCTCCACATTTCAAGCATAGCTAAATATGTGGTGTAACATCCTACGAAGCAATGTATCTTAAACACATCTTAGGCCACATACTCAGCCCTGGCCCAGTTTAAGTAACCCGTCCGAGTTCTAGCAGGCTCGGCCAAGTCCTGCACAAGTCCATTTGACGTCCAAAAACCCATAAATCAAATGTAAATAAATAGTTAAAAATAACTAAAAGCAGCAAAAACTAAAAGAAGTAACAGAAATCAGAAAATGGATCAATCGAAGTTTTTATTTATCTTTGAAATACTTCTGATAAATCAAAAAAGAAAAGGAAAATTTCACAAACTATTACAGAAAACATATAGAAACATATTTCTGAATTTTATATTATTGGTTTTAGAAAGCTTACTAAATAAAGGTTGCATTGGGCAGCAACACTCACCCCGGCAGGGTGACAAAGCCGAGTTACTTAGCTGAGTCCGAGAGCCGACTCTGAGTGGACTACCAAGTCCAATTGGACTTGGCCGAGTCCCCGAACACTGCTCAAAACAATAATATATGTGCTGCTATTACGCACCAGAAGCACAATTTACTTCCATCAGGTTATTTCTAGCAAACAAAATACTAACATCCATAATTTTTCTGAGATAAAACAGGCACTAAAGTTTCTATGCACATAAGTCTGATCTTTAAGCACCAGCCTTTGAATTGCGAGCAAATAAAGTTACTAAATTCCCATTAAAGCTTCATTTTCTCAAAAAAAAAAAAAAAACCGTGGTAAACCACTCTAGTTCATTGAACAGAAATCAGATGGATGAAGATCACAACAATTCATTTATAATACTGAGACAAAACATAGTACCTAGAAAACCACAAACAAGTGACTAGTAGTAGCGACGAGTAGATTTACAGAGATCACTTGCTTTGAGGAGTGAAAACAAAGTGCACGGATCTTCATAAGGCTCCAAATACAGATACTAATGGATTTACAGGTTTTTAAACCACGAGGGTTACGCTTAAAACTGAAATTTGGAGGGGGAAACCCGTCTGTTACAGAAACCTTCAAGGAAACAAAAAACAATTGTACCAAGACTCTATTGAAGAAATGACACACTTATAGCTATCCAATTTTTCGGAAGGAAATAGATAAATGAGCATACCTCACTCTTTGATAAAAGGATTTGTGCATTGCTGAGCTTTCATGTGATGAAACCGACTCCTTCCGATGGGCTTGAAATTAAAATGCCCGTTTTCGTATCATACATCTCAAGATATCCATGAACTCCATGGATTCTCTCTGTAATCAACAGATAACACCTACAACGAAGATACACATGGAGACTCATGGGCTTCACAAGATAGAGAATGAGTGAGAGGGGGAAAGAGAGATAAAGGCACACAGACAGAGAGAAAACAAACAGAGCAGATGTCCCTGGAAATTGATGAATGTCTCTCTCCCTCTCTCTCAACAGAGAACATCGACAGGGCATGGAAGTCCATGAACTCTTTTTCTCTCGAAACAGACAGAGAAAGCCAATAGCTGAAACAAATCCATGGATTCTCTCTCTAAATCAGAAGAGAATACCAAAAAATACGCCCGAAATAAATAGCGCACCATCCGCGAACCGCCATGGAACTTCAAACCCTAAAACACAAAGCATTTAGCCAAGCTTTTTTGACGATCATTTTAGGGGAAAAATATCAATCCAAACATCCAAAACCATTAGACCCTCAATCCAAATCTCCAATAACATAGCCCTCTCTCTCTAAATAACTCAAAAAAACTCAGATTCTCTCTCTACAATGGCGATTAATACCATTAATCTCATAAAAATTTCCCTAGTTCCATATGTTTTGTAACCATTTTATATGAATTCAAAAGTTTACTGGCGTCTTCCCGCTCAAAAAGCTTTTACCGCCATTACCGCCCTTTGTTTGCCCATACGTTCTCTGCAATTTAGCCTTATAAATTAGAAGTTTAATCTGAACCGTTGATTTGAGAAAATCTATATATTTTACAAAGTCGGTGATTTAAATCGAACTGTTAATTTGAGGAAACATGCGGCTTTCAGAATTCGACTCGTGGCGACTCAAATGAAAAAGTACAAAAGCAAAGATATATTGGTACACAATTTGTGTACATTGTATACACACAAAAATCTATGGTGTACCACGTAGTTGACGAAAGGAACGGAAAAAAATAAATTTATCAAAATATATATTTTTTGGATAAATTATTTAATATTTCAGTCATTTTTTATTGTTTAAACTTTAAACGTACGATCATGTCATTTTCTCGGTATGTTAAATTTAAATCCAATAAATATTAAATAAAGTATTAAATTAATCATCTCTCATGAATAATTTCATAAATTTCTCAAATAATAATAAGACAAATAGTGGGTTTAATCGGTACATGTCTCATGATATATACTATGCTTCCGCGAGAGCATGAAATATTTTGGTGTGTTTTATAGAATATGCATATTTGACATGAAGTGTGTATACTATGTTGCCTTATGAGCATATTTTATTTCTACTCCTTCGGTTAGAAAACCTACTTAGAAGAGTTTTTTCAATCCGAAAATTTAGGAACTACTTAATAATTATTAAATGAGTATTCTATAAATAAGTAAAATTAAAGTTTTCTATCATTTAGAAATCTCCAACTAAAAATTAGATGGTCTTTATTCAATTTCGAAACATTATTTTTTTCAAGAGCATAAAGAGTATAACTAGGGAACACTTTTTTGAGATTCATCTATGGGTTGAAAAAGTTATAACCCCCAAATTTTAAGATCCTTAAATGAATTTTAGGTAGGGTTTAACGCAATGGAGTAAATGGACATTATGTTCCCACTGGAATATCTTTTGGCTTTGACATGAACTAAAAACATCTTATCTTTTTTTAATAGGTATAGTATGTGGGACGTTATTCATTTTCCATGTAAATGAGTCACTCAACCTTGGCTGTCCCATTTGAAATTTGATATATACTTTTGGGTACGTCATAAAGTCCAAAATAACATTGTGAGACTAGCCCACTTGTTGGTGGCATGACTATGGCCTCTCTATAGCAAAAACAAATAACAATATCATAATTTTTTTCCTAATGTAAACCAAATAATAAATAAATAAACTTCTAGAAATAACCGTCTTATCCCCTTTCTTTATTCTTTGTAGGTTATAATCAGTAAATGATATAGAAATCGATGTTTTGAAAATAGATTTGAATTATAATCACTCGGATCGATAAAAAAATCGATTTTTATGTTGGTTGAAATCATGAATTTGGTTGATTCCCACAAAATAGTTCACTTAGATTCCCTTATTTATATATTTTAAAATTAATTTTTATTTTAAAATTTTCACCTGATACAATGGTTTGGTTTGTTGGTTGTAATATTAAAACACCAACGGGAACTATTAATATCACAATATCACGCACTGGGAAATTCTTTTTATATGTCAGTGGCACATATCTACATTTGTGGGATAAAACATTCATATTTAATGATAGATGGTAAGTGGTGGTCCCTTTGAAAATGGATAAAAATCAATGGGCTATAAATTTTATTAAAAAAAGCATCATTATTAATTTTGAAAACTACCTTTTTATATACGGTGCCGTTTGTAAAACAATACAAAGTAAAGCGTACCCTCAAACAGTGTCGGTAAATGCGATTTCAATATTGAAAATATTTGTGATAGCCTGAAAATATATATTTATCTTTAATTATAAAATTTAAAACTTAAAAAATAATGTAGATTGAACAGATCTATGAAACTTGAAAATCTTAAAAATTTATGGTCTAAAAAATGTATTACTAGATGCACTATTTAAAAAACTTAAAATCGATTGTTTTTCTCTTGTCCAATGCATTTTGATATCGAGATGATGAATTTGAAGATATTTGGATATTAAAACAATTTATTTTAATAAAATTTGTGGGATGAACTCTAATTTGATTGTTTAGAGCCTCGGCTACGACTCATAGCAAATCGTGTCCTATGATTTTGTGGTTTTTAAAACTTTGTGCACTATACACGTGCGCGTGTGGCCGGCATGTGTACCGTTTCTAAAAGTTATTGTGTGAAATGATAGTCCTACGTATGGTACAGGAGGCATGTGGATTATAATAATCTGAAAGGACTCGTGGCGTTATAGGCTTTACGATCCTAAATTAAATTTGCAGTAAATGAAGATTTTTCTTGTGGCATTAATTTAGAGCGGCTGCGTCAGTACCAAACTTAAAAAGGACTCCTCATTGTTAACGAACTGTTTGTTTTATTTTTTTGGATCGACTAAAAATAGACTATTTACTTTAGGGCAATGTTTCTATGCTTCGTTTCCCTACAGTTTTATCCTCCCCTTATCATCTAGCCGTTCAATTTTGATATCATTTAATCTTAGATCCATCGTCTCAAAGTATTTTATTTTTAGTTTTTTTATACAAATTATATGAATATAAAATTTAGTAAGTGTCATCTTCTCATTGGGGAGTACCTATTAAAAATATAAAAAATAAATTTTCGATAAAATATAATTACCAAAATATCTCTTGAAACTTTCAAAAGTATTTTGGTAATTTTATATTGTTGAAAATATTCTTTTTTTATATATTTTTTGCTATAGAGGAATGGACGTCCAAAGTTTGGTAATAAAATAGTTTATAGAAAAAAAATTAAAACTAAAATAGTATAGATACGTGATATTATGATTGGGGCAATCTTAGCCCTCCATTCATAATAGACAGTTTGATAAGGAGGAAGATAAAACTTCTATGTTATAGGAGAAGCATAGAAAGCTTGCCATTTACTTTCGGGTGCGGTTTCTATACGATTGCAATCTTAAACAATTAAATTAATACACACCTTTAAAGTTGTATCATAACATGTAATTTTGTTGTAAAAAATTATTAGTATTATCTTAAAATCTATTTTTGTACCTAATTAGAAAATTTTAAATTCCAAAAATAGTTAAAATCAAGTAGATCTATAAATATGTGAAAATCTTGAAAATTGACAGTTTAGATAATGTGTTACAAGATTTTAAACTGTCAATTTTCAAGATTGAAAATATCTATAAATATGTGAAAATCTTGAAAATCTTGAAAATTGAAAATCTATAATTGTACAAAGATGTCACAATTATCTTTTGTTTTTATTCAAATAAAACAAGTTGATTCTCAAGCCACATCATCATCATGTAAAAGGATGGTTATATCCTCACACAATAGTATAAATTGAATGTCATTTTTTATGTATTTTTTATTTTTAATATATTTTAATATTATATATAATATATTTTATTTACATTAATTTTTTTAAAAAAAACTGAAATCTTTTTCCCTAATTGGCCAAAACACCGAATTACTTCATTTTTTTTTAACCAAAACGATATATACTTCAAAACAATTCTAACAATACTGAAAAAGAAAGGGAGCATGCACGAGAATGTGGGAGTGACAGAGGGGGAAAAGAGCAAACAAAGAGAGAGTGACGAAAAAATAGAAAGAGAACAAATGAGAGCCAAAGAGAATGAGAAAAAGAGCTCTTCCCATTTTGAAAATTGTTGAGATGAAATTATGTAATAAAATATGGTTCAATAAGTTTAGGGCACCAGTAAAAATACTATTGGACAAATTTATGTCCCTATATATTTTAAAATTATGTGTTTATGGGGAAATCGTATACTAAATTATTATATATGTAGGTATTTTTCCTATCTTTTAAAATAATGTTAATATATGATACGTTTTTTAAGATAATGTCTAATGTGCAATATCTAAAAAAAATAAACTAATATAGATTATTACAACCTTATTTTATAATATTATGTAGACTTTTTTTCCTCTTTATTAGAATTTATACTTATTTAGTACTTTGTGACTCGGACTGAGCAAGAAGTGGAATGCAGTTATTTATGGCCTATCGAGTTGGGTCAACCTGGACCCCAGATCATGGGTCGCAGTCATTTAGAATCGAATCCGAACCACCCGTTGGGTCGGGTTTGGTTATAGAAATAAAAAACAAAAATTAATTTATATCTTAAAATATAGAGCTAATATTATCTAACTTGTAATTTATATTATATCTTTATATACACTATGTTGGGTTAACCTCAATCCAAACCTATACGTTCCAACCGAGCTAGACCCGAGTAGGGTCTAAGTCAGTTGGGCTAGAGCAAGTCAAATTACAAGATCGCCCACTTTAAAACTACAAAATCGTATTTGGTGATTGAGATCTAAACTTACAAAACAATTATAGGATGTAAATTGCTATCCCATTGGTGGATTTTGAAAAGGGTGGACTGGATGCAGTAATTTTGTTTTATTTTACAAAATAAATCACAAATATAACAATGATAAGGCCTCATGTTTCAAAACCTGCATGAGTAGGGTGGATCCTTTACGCCACAAATACACGTCGGATCATTGGATCGACGATCGAGATCTGTCTAAATCAGCAATATAACAAGCTAATAAATATATATATATATAATTTTATTTGTTGGGGGTTTAGGGGGGCAAAGAAAACATTGGATTTTATTTTTTAGAACAAAATAAAGTATAAAGGAGCTTTTCTGGGGGGAAATCGCTGATACCATCTCATAACCTGTTTAGTCCAGGGCGATTCTCGATTCACATTACGGATCCGAAGCTAGTATTTTCGGGTTTTAAAACATCAATGAAACCTATATCCCTAGCACTATTTGATTAGCTGATATGGATTGATAATCGACTGTATCTTAAAGTACAAAAAAAACATTTATTGCTTGCACAATTTTATTAGACTTGTACACGTAAATGTGTGTGTTGGAACTTCAATGCTCAAGAAAATCAAATGCAACCAAAGTAGTAAGCTAAAAGTAACAATAGAATTGGGAGTGTTGTAAAAGCTGATTGGGTTAGATTGGGAATTGTTTATCTGATTTGGGATTCGATCAAGACCGACATAGTTACTTGTCGGAACTGGGAACCATTGTGACATATTTACTAGACCATCAATTTTGCAAATTTTAAAATATTTATCGATATGTTTGATCTATATTATTCTTTAAACTCTAATTTGCATGATTAGGGATGAAGTAATATTTTAAGACAATCTTTTAACCAAATTTAGAGATGCGCTTTACGTTCACTTTTAAGGTTGACATTTATACAAACCACACCCTAAATAGGATAATCTACATTTCACAATCTTAAAATACCAATGGTTAGTGTCACAATGGGTTGTGAGTTGTTTTTTTTAAGTAATTTTTTTATGATAGCTTGCTCATTAAATGGTGGTAAAAAGGCAATAATCGTTAATAAACAACTGATACTTTTGTCGTTGTTATAATGGTAAAATTGAAATATTTACTAGATGACAACGACATAATATTGATAAAGCTTCGGGGGGCATTAACTTTCAAAAGATTGTTAAATTTCTCTTAATGCATAAATTACTTATATTTTTAAAAAAATTAAATTTTTATAAATTCACCTGTCACAACTTATTATAATATCAATCTATATATTGTTAAGGGTTGTTAACTTCAGACAAATATATTTGCCATGATTGGTAAAACTTTGCTATTACAAGTATTTCGTGAAAAACGAGTTGGACTCGCGGTGATAACACCCATGTATCTAAGTTGCACATTATGGCTTCCATTTTCACTCATACTTTCAAAATCTACCAATCATTTAAAAAATAAATAATGACCATAATCCCTCCTGAAATACCCAAAAATAAAAAAAAAATTAAAAAAAATGGTGTCATGCTAAGTACTAACAAAGTTAGCTGCCAAATTAAAATTTCACTCTTGAATAGTGGCGACCAAGATAAAACGCCACCAATTACAATATAATTATAAGAAAATTTTATTGACTCCATCAAAAGGTAGACTTCCAAGAGGTCTTAGCTCATTAATGAGTCCAATTGCGTGGGGAATACTTCACCCACCATTATATCATCAAATCCCTTGAAGAATGCGATAAGATTACGAGTACCAAGTACAATATCATGTAGGATCACAATCTCTACCGCTGGCAGGTCATAACGGACGGTAGAGATGATCCTCAATGCCTTCCAAAGTCTACTATTGCCTGACAAACGATTACGCTGTAATGTGACCGTTTTGTAGTACTATTTTTTAGGGATGAATTAAGCAGGGGTGGCAATTGGGTCAGGTCAGAAAGTGGAACCCTAACTCAGTCCTTGTTCATTGTGTTGGACCCTACAAGTAGAATATGGGTCGAAGTGAATTGGACCTGACCCTGGTCTGGGTTCGGGTTCGGCTCCGGTTTGAACCCTCTTGGGTCAGGTTAGGGTCAAATAAACCCAATATAAAATATATAATATATAAAATAAATTTTTATTATTGTTTTAACTTCTAGACTCGAGCCTTGGTCCAAATGACTTTGATTGACTTAGACCTGACCCGATCTTGCCACCCCTAAAATACATTCACCCGCTTTTTTATTTTTGCCGTATGGTTCCATTATGCCAAACAAAAAAAGGTGACAATTATTTATCCTTCTAATTGGGCTTGCAATGGATCAAGCCAACCCTGACCCTAACCCTAGCCTGACCCTGATTTCCATAGGGCTACCTTAGGACTGGTCTAGCCTGGCCTTAGTAGGGCCAAAGAGGCCCTATTAAGGCTGCGTACGGCCAAACGAAAAAAAGAAAAATAGAAAGAGCAGAAGGATTGAGCGGGGCCTTGCCCTGTTTTTGCCACAGCCTAAGCCCAACCCGACGAGGGGCATTTGGACCACAATTTGTAGTCCAAACCCCAATTTCAATGGGTCAGGCTGAGCTACCCGCCCCATAGCCACCCCTACTCTCTAGCGTTGGTGGTTTACCAATATAGTATTGTTTTTCACAGTTGGGGCATGTGTTGTATGTACTGATTATCACCAATAATTAACTATTTTAATAGAGCTAATCATGATAATGAATACATCAATGCTTGTTGGTTCAACTATTCAAGTGACTTAGGACAAAGCTGAAACTTATCTGACTAGGGGTGAGGACGAGACTTCGTGGCTAGAACTCAAAGTTGATATGGAATTTTTACAAGTATTGTTGTTAAGTTTGGATGATTGGATTAATGAATTTTGTAGGGAACGGAGTTGAGGCTACGGTGGTAGCACCACTTGAGCCTCAGTTGCCGCTCTAGGTTTTCATTCATACTGATGCATTCGAAAACTATTAATTATTGGGTAAAGGCCTGTATTCGCCACTGATCTACCAAAAAAAAAAAAAAGATTAATGAATTTCTTGAATAATTTTGAGATAGTTAAATATTATTCCCAAGTTCTCACATATGATATATTAATGTCAGAATGAAGTATAAACCTACAATCCAAACAATATAACAGCTTTGTTTGCATTTCCAAACAATATAACGGCTTATGAGAGTGTTTGATACTTTGGCTCCATTTTATCAATTGATACATTTTCACCCAAGTGAATTATTAATGTATTCTTACTTCAATCCTACATTCCAAACAATATAACAGCTTTGTTTGCACTTCCAAACAATATAACAGCTTTTGAGAGCGTTTGATACTTTGGGTCCATTTTATCAACATACATTTTCACCCAACTTATTAGTGGATCATTGATGTATGCTTTGGTATTCAATCATTTTTCAACAATCATATTGAAAGAAACTCACAAATAATTATGAATGTTCGAAACCTTAAAAACATTCGCGAAGCGTTTCTATAAATTTATGTGGGAATTTGAATCCTTCGTCTAAAATAACTTATTTATCTATGAGATTGTCTACAAATATATTATTTATATTTTATACAAATAGGTCACAATCACTATCACTCATAAAATGTCAACTTTGATGGTTTTGGTTAAGTTGCAAAGTACAATATTTTATTTTTTTTTAACTTTGTGCCTATTCTCAATGACATTTTTACAACTACCTATTTTGAATTTCAAGGGACAATAATATTTGTGATCTCCATGTACAAAAGATAAATGATTTATTTGTAAGCAATCCCTTTATTTATTGGACCGGTTGAACTACCACACTCCTCCATGGTTGAGAGGCAAATGTTTACTCAAAAACGACATTTGTGACCAATACTTCTAAAGCTTGCCAACAATCGATTTGGATTATTGATCGGGATAGTGAATTGATTGGGACATAACCAATTCGGTCGCAGCCAGTTCCACTGCTGAAATGCCCCATTCTTACCAATATTTTTTTTAAGCTTCTCCAATGTTTTATTAGGTCCCCTTAAATTCCAACCCTATAAACTTTGCTTTTATTTTTCATTATTGGATTACCAATTCAAACATATTGTATCGCCATTCAACAATCTGATATGAATATGTGAGGTGAACAATCTGCCCCACTATTAGGTTTTGAAACACAGATGATGGCAAACACAAATGTACCTTTGTGGAATCAATGATGCAGAGCTGTGAGAAAACATAGTTGCTCAAAATTGTCCATAGAGCACACTAGACTAATTTGTGGAGGGTGATTCAACCAATGTTATCAGTGTAAGCAGCTTGATACTATTGCTTGGTCATGGATTTCCATCATGGACAAAATTATGTTTCATCTATCTGGAAGAGATTTATCCGGAAGAGAGACTATATTCACTCATATCAACAGATAAAGGATTTGTATAGATGATAGATCGACAAAAAAGGGGATGAATAGTCTACAAGGGATTTTGTTAGGCTCACCCACTTAAAACCCTCTTGTACGAATGCGGATGTACGCAGCGGAATTAAGAAATATGGAAAACACAATTATGCCATAGCTGATGTGTGTGTATGAGTGAGAAAACATGCGATAAACCAAATAAATAAATAAATAATACTGGCATTAGATTTGCGTAGTTAACATTTTCAGATTACGTCAACGAAAGAAATAGACGAATCTACTATTAATTCAAATATTACAATAGTCTTATAAAAAACAACATTTGTTGGGGTCACCGATTTCATCTAGAGACTTATTTCTCCAAAATTTTCCTCTCTGATATAATACACTTATTATATTTTTAGAGATGTTTTATCTCTCTAAATAATATCTTTCTCTCATTTTTATTTCATTATCCCTCTTTTCCCTCTCAATAAAAAAAAAAAACTTAAGAATATGATCGTGTTTTATTTCATTCTCCCTCTTTTCTCTCTCAACAAAAAAAACCTAAGAAGAAGATCATTGACTCTCTTTCATCTTATTTTTATCTTTAAAAATAATGAAAAATTTGTCTCTTATTTTTATTTTTTTAGATAAGGAAAACAATATTTCTCTTATCTTCTAACATAAAATGAGGAATCCTTATCCTATTCTTCAGTCCAAAAGAAAATGATGAATCCCTATCTTATTCTTGCACCAAAAAATGTTTTATGCACACCAAAAAAAATGGCTTAAGAGATGGCTTTGTCAGATCAACTAATAACATATTATCTTTTATATAATGGCCAAATGATAACAACCATGTTTATTCCATAACCTCCTAAAAGGGTGGTAAATCTTTCTCTCTTTTTAGAAAGAGATAAAGAATATATTTTCATACCGAAGCCATATCTTTTTAGAAATAGATAAATAAATATATTTTTATACCAAAACCATGCATGAAATCTGTGAGATAGTGACCTGGCCAATAAGTCACGCTCTTTCAATTTTCCAAACTACTCCTTTGGTTTCCCTCCCTTATGTGATGAGATTCCCAACAGATTTGAAACAGAGGATGGGACATTACCCCCTTAAAGGATTGATGTCCTATCCCCATTCCCAAGTGGAACATATATTTTTAATGAAAAAACTTTGTTCCATATTACAACTAGGTATAAAATGGTAATTTTACTCGAGCAATTCAATTCTCGCAAAATAATGAAGCTATAATTATCACTTGATAGATAATATTGGGAGAGCATGATTCATGTAGTTGACCATTCATGTAGTTGACCCAAATAATGGGGATAAGGTTTGGATGACGATGATGATGATCCTTAATTGTTCAAGCTTTTCTACCTTGAAATCGTTTTTTTCTCTTATTTTTTTTGTTTTTTTTTTGGGGCGGATGTACTTGATTAAAATAAAAATTTAAAAGCAAATCTCAATTGTAAATTGTGATCATTTGGTTCCCTTCATGATTTTGTAATGAGTTTAAACCCATTATTTTTTAAAAAAATAAACATAAAAATGCATGCGCTAGTTTTTTTATCATGAGATATTTAGAAACTTAAAATCTAACTTTATATTTGAGAAAAAATAATCATCTAAGTGGTTTTTGAAACGGAAAAGTATCTCATCCACATGATGTGCAAAAAAGTATCTCATCCACAGGATGTGCGGAAAAATATCTCCTCCACATGATGTGGACTTGTGCACCCTTCCAATGGTTGTGATTTCACATGGCCATATCTAACAGGCAATAATTGATTTTATATTTATTTTTATTTATATAAAATATTTATCTCAGGGTGTATGATTGTTTTTTATTAAATGGCACTAAATAAAAATGATTAAAAATATGTTAAATAAAAAGTAACTAAAATGCCCTTAATTTTAATTTTATCAATTTTTTTATTCAGAATATTTTTAGTATTTCTATTTAATCCACTTATAAAAATGAGGCTAAAACCCCATAATTTAGATCAATAAAATTTTTAAATAAAAAATAAAAAGCAAAAATTATTCTTAGCCCCTGGCTGAGGATGGCTCCTTTTTAGCGTCGAGAACCTGCGGACGCAATACCAAACATTTCAAATATAACATTGTTGGAATCTTCTGCTCGGGTCTTTTTGCCAGGAGAGTAGAGGTACAGTATGCTCCCGCGGGAGCACACTATAGGAGTTCCCTTCTTATTGGAATAATGTGTATATTAAACCCATCCATTTCCTTACCGGGGCTCAGGAATGACAAGCCAGTTATTTTAATACCCGTTTGGGACCAACACATGTAAAGTTTTGTGATTAAAAGGACCCATGTTTGATCTCCTTCTATTATGGGGATGTTTCATTAAAAAACATTTATGTATTTCCCAATGCCACGAAAAAGCTGTAATCATTCTCTTTACGATTACTTAGTGCCGAGAATTTACCTGATTGGGATCCAAAACCCGATTCACAAATTTACCCAATTTGAATCCAACTCCGTACCAAGATTTAGGAAGGATAGATTAGGTATAGATTTAAGATTTAGATATGATGGTTGGATCTAGGACCAAAATTTGGATTCAAATACTAAATCACATTGGATCTCGATAGTTGGTACCAGTGGATTTAATCCAAATCTGACCAAGTTATTAAAAAATAACATATTATTATATATACATATATGTCATTTTGTGTTTTTTTTTGTTATGTATTATTTTATATTATTTATAGATGTAAAATAATACATTAAATATTTTTTTGCATCCAATAGGGTTCGGATCCATATCCAAATCCTATTCATACTTTTTGGATCCATAACCAGATTGAAATGTTTTGGATCTAATCGCTGGACCCAAATCTAGATCCCCTTAATACTTTTCAAATCAAATCAGGATCCCAATAAATCCAGACCCGATCTGACCCATTTTCAACCCTAGCCATATGCGTGCTGACACAGTAATACATTTTGTGTACCTTGGCGAGAATAATACCCCTATATCTTGTATTATTTATTTATTTTTTTACGTTAAAGTTTAATTGAGATAACGAAAATGAAGTCCAATAGATCAACAAAAAAAAGAAGGAAAGAATGCCTTGTATTATTTATTGGATGAGATTTATATAAGGTTTCTACCTTACACTCTATAAGTAACGTGCGCCTATAAATTTTGTTGAAAGGTGTACTTTGTGTAGAAAGCTTAAGACGGATTAAAAATCCATGTCCAACTATGATAATGATATTTATTTGGGATTGTATATAATGAGACTATTTACCTTTGGTATAGAGAGGTCGTAATTCACAATTACTTATAACCATCCGATCTGAAATCTGATAGCTTGGGTGTGTCACAAAGTTCGAAAAATTTTCATTTAAACTTTGAGCTTGATGAATGAAATAATTGCAGCCAACCAATTTCACATCTAATGGTCTAGATTAATTGTGACCACCTTGTACCAAATGTAAATGGTCTCATTACATACTTTCTCTATTTGAAATTTCAAAACCAGTGCAGATTAAGCATATATGTAAACATTTCAAAATATTGAAAATAGAGAGTCAATATAATTTGTTACAAGATGAACTATTTATAGAACTTGATTTATTTTTGTTTTCTTTGTACCATACATTTTTAGGTCAAGATGAGCATTTAGAAAGTTTTCCTACTTTGGAACACTTTTTTGTATGTATTTTTTATATATACATTACCTTTATAGTATAAGGTCGCAACTTCATATAAACTTTTTCCTTATTTATTTAGGATGTGGTTTGCATAAGGTGTCAACCTTAAACCACCCAAGTAAGGCGCAACTCGATATCTTGTCAGAAAATGTAATTTTAATGTGGGAAATTTCAATGATGATCTAAAAATCCATTTCATATCAAATTATACAATTTTAAACTAAAAAAACTTCGCAGATTGAGTAGATCTACAAATAGTTAAAAATTTTAAAAATTAACGGTCTAGATAATATGTTACAAAATGAACCGTTTTTTTTAAAATTCCTCTTTTGTCAATATCTTTAATCTCAATATCAAGATGAGCGATTTGAGGGTTTCTATCATAATGGGCTTTCTAATTGGAGGCGCGCCTTACTTCGATGATGCAAGGTTGCAAACTTACATGAACTTTTCCATTTATTTACTCGCACGTGGGGTGTACTAATGTGGGAGCAAACTGTACACAAAATTTATGGAAAATACCTATATATACCATTCTATATGACACATCCCTCGGCCAAAAGAGCTACATGGGAGGATATTTTTCCTCCAAAATTTTGGGATCCATACAAATATCACCAAGTGATTATTTTCAGTGAAAAATAGATATTGATTCTTGAACACCTTGATCTTGTCCTCCAAAATTGGACAGTTCATGCACAATCATGGTGTTTTATTTTTTTGAAGTATATAAAGGATGTATTTTTTTATTGGGAAAAATTACAAATAACCTCCATGGCTAGATTTTCTATGCGAGTTACTCCCAACCAAAATTTTTTCTCCAAAATACAATTTTCTAACAAATATCCTCCAACCCAAAAAAAAGATAACAGAAAAAAAAGCCTAGACTACCCTTTCTTACTTTTACCCACACCTCTCTCTCCTCTTTCCCATGCAAAGGCGGTCCGGCGTATTTTTAGGGCGTTCTGGTAGTGCAATGTCCATTCAGTAAATAACAGTGGTGGTTCGACAGTACAAGTTAATGGAAAAAGAAAGAGGCGCCATGGCATTTGCAACAAGTGGTCAAGTGGTTTAGAAGTGTGGTTCGACACTGATTTTTTTGGAATAAGGGATTTGATAATTCAAAGTTCTGTCTGGCATAAATGTTGGGGTCAGGCAATTGTTATTTGGGTCTGACAGTCTATGTCAAATCTGGCCAAAATAATTTATTGTGTACAGGAAGGGTATTTTTGTCTAAACAAAATAAACGTTTTGACTTGGGGGTATTTGTTAGAAAAGTATATTTTGGGAAAATAAATAAAAGAAAAAACATTTGGTTGTGGTAACTTGCATAGAAAGTCTAGTCTTGAGGGTTATTTGTAATTTTTTTTTTTTTTCTTCTTATAAAGTTGGTTGTTATGTTCTAAAGGTTATATCCCCGTAATTGAACATATCCCGAGATTGAGCTTTACCCTATGGAATAAACCCACACCATGCTCCCACGAAGCAACAAATCCTTTCACTCTTTTTTAAAATGGTTTTGAAGTTCTAAACACTTAAATTCAATTTCAATTAGTTAAAGAATTGTCTATAAAGAAATCATTTATCTTTTATCTTTTATACATGGAGGTCACAATTATTCCCACTCCTTATTTTGCAACCTTGTGTCTATTCAATGACACTCATACAACCACCAATTTTGAAATTTAAGGGACAATAATAATGATTGTGACCTCCATGTATGAAAGACAAATGGTTTATTTGTAGACAGTCGCAATTGTTAAAAACAATTAATTTTTAAAAATAAGTGGTCCAAGTTCAATCTTAAAAACAAAGAAAGAAAAATAAATATTAGAGATGAACCTCTAGGTGGCGTATCATTCTCCTAAAAATTATTAATTAGGTAATCAGTCGTGCCAAGAGAGAATGATTGATGAGCAATTTGATTTAATAGGTCACTTTTTTTGAAGGCCATCTGAAAAAGCTAAACATAATTGAGCTTTTTACATACGTGGTTATGCAACCTAACACGTTAGTGACACTAAAATAAGAAAAATGTAATTTGGATACCATCCTTTGTAAAGATATCGAGCCCTTAAAGGTCGACCTTTGCCATTAGTGTGGCCACTTTTCCGTAGTTTAAAATGGGTGACCCTTAACATAGGGTGGCAATGGACCCGAGCAGACCCAGGACCTGGTCTCGGGTCCAGGTTTGGGTCCAGCCAAATCCAACTTGGACCGGAGCCGTTGCCACCCCTACTCTTCTATTGTTTATTGCCTAAAACCATGTTGTCAATAATGGTTACAGAGAGAACCATCTGTGTGTATATAGAGAGATGTTACTTATTCATATGAGTAAATTATTACAAATTGATTAAACTTTTGTTCTAGCTAAAGTTTTCAAATGCCTTGATGCTGGGTTACTTAGGGTAATGTTTTAACCAAAGCTGAAAACACGGTTTGGTGACTTGGATTGCCTATCAGGAAAAGCGGTATGGATCAGCAGACTGGCAGCCCGAAACAATGATTTAGCCTAGTGAATTGGTGAATATTTTTTTAAAAAAATATAAAATATATAAAAATAAAATAAAATGGGGTTGGTTCTCGTACAGAGCCGGCTGGTTCTCTTACAGAACCGGCTGGTTCTATCAAATAATAGAACCGGTTTGTTTGTGGAGGGAACTTGTTAGTTCTTGATGTTTAGCAAGATCTGGATCGGCCTGATAGACTTTCGATTTGAATCGGCCAGTTCCAATCTGGAATATGGATTTTTAAAGCTTTAACTTCAACATTTTAGGGACATTTATCTATGGGAAAGTATATAATAAGACCAATTACCTTTTGTATAAGGTAGTCACAATTAATCTTGACCATTATATATAAAATTGGGTGGCTGCATTTATTTCGTTGGTCAAACTCAAAGTTCAAAATAAATTTTTTTGAACTTTGTGACATACCAAAGCTATCATATTTCAAGTTGGATGGTTATAAATATTTGTGACCTCCCTATACAGAAAGTAAATAGTCTCATTGTATACAATCCCTTTATCTAATGTCAATATCTTTATTGCAATTGTGGAGACACATATGGACATTTAATAAGCTCCCATTACCATAGAGATGGAGATATGTATATTTAGGGGGCGTTTGGTTATTGGAAGCCGTAGTTTCCAGTATTGTAACACTTCTTACTGCCTCCTTCACCAACCAAAGACGCCTTGAACGTTTTCGGAATAAGATAACATGATCAAAGGAAAAAAGATACAATGAAACTCTTTATTTTTTGGTAAAAGAAAAGGTCATAGTCACCTCTAGTTGTTGGTGGGGTTGTATATTGTTATTGAAATATATGACACACTCCAAGCTGTCGGATTTTAAATGCTAGGACTAAGGGTAATTTTGACTTTCGTATGTTAGATATAAATGAAATTGCAATAAACAATCCCTTAGATAGAGCTTATTTCAGAATAATAATAGAAGAAAAAGACAATATGGTTCAGGGTGCATGATGCACATTCACCCCAAGAGAAAACCCTATCTATGAGTATTTTTATAGCTCTGAATTTTGGGATGTGCCCTCTTTGACTCCAGCTGAAAAGATAAAATAAAATAAATCACACAATATACATACTTGAGAAAAAAGGAAATTTTGTTTAGGTATTTGGTTCATCAGAAAAAAAGTATTTAGGAATTCCAATTTATTTCATAAGAAAAAAAATACACACACTGAATTTTAAAGTCTATAGTGGACCCCAAAATTTTCGATTTTACCCCATGAAGAAAGTTTACAATGTGCTCCTACAACAGTGTGTGACAACCCCTCGTGGTTTAAAATAACTATGAAGCACTAAGGTGAATTTGGTATTATGTTCTTAAAAACCATTAAGTTAATCATATATCAACCTAAGAGACTCATAGATTATAAGAGAGGATTAAAAACACTGTATTTTTGTAATTTAGTAGTTTGACTATTTATTTTATAGTGTATTGGTATATATCTTTCAAAATTCATGATAAGGGACAATACAGTTCTATATGGTGTAAAAATATTTTAACACCTAACCACATGAAGAAATTTTTTCACGTGAAAATATTTTTGGAAAAACATTTTTGCCCGGACTAAACATGCCCTTAGGTTCTTAGGCCATCAGTGGGGTTTCAATTACTTAAGTTGCATTTATGTCATGTTGGAGATACGGCTTTGCTTTATTATTGTGAACCCGGCAGCTGTACACTAATAGCCATTTTTTTTATTTTGGGTGAGACAGTGGGAAGAGAGCCCCTACCTTTGGTCGGAATTTTTCTGGGGTGAATTAGTGGAGAGAGGGCCCCTACCTTTGGTAGGAATTGAGCCTAGGACATAGCATTGCAAATCTTCAAGCACTAACCAATCAAGCTGGAACTTCTAACGTAACTACCAAGTGAAACTATAAAATTTGCAATAAAATAAATAGAGACGAAAGAGAGAGAAAGAGAATCAACAAGACGTATATGTGATTTGACAATGGTGCCTATATTCACAGAGAGTAAACCAGTATCTCATTCATATGGATTATTCTGGTTTACTAGAGATTCATAAAGATAAAATTCTCGTCTTTTAATAAACAGATATCACTACAATAGTAATCCCACAAAATAAGAAACTCAATGTAGGAAACTTTAATATCTTGTAATATACAAGATATAAAACTCACTATCTGGTTTCTATAACTGACAACACTTCCCCTCAAGTTGGTATGTAGATATCAATGGAGCCCAACTTAGATAGTATCTGATGGAACTTTGTCTTTACAATAGCTTTGGTAAACATGTGTGCAAGTTGGTATTCACTTCGAATATAAAAGTACTAATAATTTTTTACTAGACCTTTTATCTCACAAAGTGACAATCAACTTCTATGTGCTTGGTTATTTCATGAAAAATTGGATTTGAGGCTATATGCATAACTGTTTGGTTATCATAGAACATCTCCATTAGATTCACTGTTGGGAACCCCACATCTCGAAGTAGGTATTTTAGCCACATCAATTCACTTGTAGTTGAAGCTATAGCTCTATATTCAATTGGATCAAGCAACTACATTTTATTTCTTGCTTTTCCAAGTAACTAAGTTTCTTTCGACCAATGTACAATAGCCGGTAGTGGATCACCTATCAATTAGACTACCCGCCCAGTCAGCATCAGAATAACCAATAATGCTAGTGTGACCATTATATTTCAACCAAACACCTATGTCGGGCGACGACTTAAGATATCTGATAATCCTATTGACAACTTCTATATGACATGATCTAAGAGCATGTATAAATTGACTCACAAGACTAACTGCATATATTATATCTGGTCATGCCACAGTCAAATAAATAAATACGCATACAAGTATATAAAAACGACATACATCTTCAAGATGTTTTCCATTTGTTGAATTAAGTCTGCAATTAATATCAACAGGAATGGCATTGGGTTTGACTCCCAGTTTCTCAGTTTCTTTTAACAGATCTAATACATATTTCTTTTGAGAAATGAAGAGTCCATTTTTTTAATGTGCTACTTCAATATCGAGAAAATACTTTAGTTGACTAAGGTCCTTGATGTAAAATTTATTGTGAAGATAATTTTTAAGCTACATGATTATTTATTTATCATCACTTGTAGATAATATCATCAACATAAATTAGTACAACTGTTGTACCCGAAGTCCTAGTTTTTATAAACATTTAATAATTAGCTGAACTTCTAAGAAACCCCGACACTCATTAAAGTTGAGCTAAGTTTGGCATACCATGTACGAGGTGATTGCTTAAGCCCATACAAGGCCTTATTTAATTTGCATACAAGATATTTTTCATTTTCTTTATAATGGTCTGAAGTAAGAATCATGTAGACTTCTTCTTCAAGGTCACCATGTAAGAATGCATTTTTAGCATATACCCGATACAGAGACCACCCATAATTAATTGCGATAAACAAAAAAACACGAACAATATTCATCTTGATAACTGGTGCAAATGTCTCTTTATAGTTGACTCCATAAGTTTGGGTAAATCATTTGGCCACCAACCTAGCCTTATGTCTATCAACAAACTAATAACTATTATATTTGATTTTATAAATCCATATATATCCAACTGCTTTATTCCATTTAGGTACTTTGACAATGTCTAAAGTATTGTTCTTGTCAAGTGCTTGAAGTTCACCTTTCATGGCCTTCCTCCATATAGATTGAGAAATAACATTTTGAAAATTAGTAGGCTCATAATTATTAGAAATAAAAATTAATAAAAGAAAAATAGTCAGGAGAGATATATTCACAGGAAATATGATTTTGAACAGGATAAGAAACTCAATGGTAAATATACAAATCTTGAAGTCTAGAGGACGGTTGAGAGATACGAGAAGACCTGTGCAATGGGGGATCAGGTGAGGCCACAGTCACGACAGAGTCTTATTCTTCTAAACTAGTTTGGTGAGTTTCAGAGGTATGTTCAATTTTAGATTGAGCATCATGACTTGTTCCGGGTGTGTTAGATACATCACTGGTACTAATATTAGACAAGAGCAAACGATATCTTAAACACTCTCCCTGAGTCTTATTTTCCAAACTACTCTCAAATGTGTCATGGAAATAAGACTCTGTTTCAACAAATTGAACATCTTTAGAAATATACATTTTATAATTGTGAGATCATAACATTTGTATCATTTTTAGTAGAGGAGCATCTAAGAATGATACATCTACTGTAACGTTTATCAAATTTATCCCGGTTGTGCCCAGCCACATGAACAAAAGACACGCATCCAAAGACTCGCAAATGAGACAAATCAATTTTTATATTTTTCAAAAATTCAAGGGGAGATTTATCCTTAAGAATCTTACTTGGAAGTCTTTTAATCAGATACAGCTTCAAACCAATAAATTTTTCGAACATGTATCTGAAACATAAAAAACCTTGTAGCTTCCAAAAGATATTTATTTTTCCTTTCAACAACTTCATTCTGCTGCAGTATTTCAACATACGATGTCCAGTGTATAATATCAAGATTTAATAAATGCTCAGAACAAGCTTTATTCATATATTCTATGCCATTATCAGTCCGCAAAATTCTAATATAGCCATTGTATTGAGTGAAAATCAGTTTGGAAAATTCTTTGAACACAAGGAAAATTTCTGCTTTTTATTTCAATAAATATACCCAAGTAGCACGAGACCAATCATCAATAAAAGTAATAAAATATTTAAAGCCAACATAATAATCAACTAGGATTGGTCCCCATACATCAGAATGTATCAAATAAAATGATTCCTTTGAAACATGCATAGAATACTGAAATGAAAGTCTTGTCTGTTTTGAGAATTTATAAACTTCATAAGAATAAGAGTTTAAAGATAGAGAGGACATAAAAAATTTTAAAACTTTATCTGAGGAGTGTCCAAATCTTCAATGCCACAATTTATTAATATCAAGATTACCTTGACCGGCAATTAAACTTAGCCCATGAGACAATTTTCTTTCACCAATCTTCCTCCCCATGGCCTTGTCCTGGAAAGTTATAGAGTTTGGAGAAAAAATAATATTACAATTCATGCTATGAGTAATTTTACTAACAGACATCAACTTAGATGAAAGTGATGGCATGAACAGGACTTCAGAGTTATGCAACTTAGATAATAACTTGGTATTACCAACACCACAGACGGGAATCAAGGAACTATTAACAATATACACAAGGTTCATATTTTCATTATTTTCGAGGTTGGATAGGCACTATAAATTACTAGTCATGTGATATGTGGCCTCTGATTCTATTATCCAAAGGAAAATCTCAGAAGAAGACATAGAAGTATAAGGGTTACCTATGTCTGATAATGAAAAAGGATGATCTTGTGGGGACGAAAAACCAGTGTTGTTACTTGGTTATTGATAATGATCACAATTATAGTTACATGTTTGAGTGGTTGCAGTCTGAACAATAGATATGTCAGTTGTCTTGTTATTATTAGGCCTTAAGTGTGGGTATAATACCCAACATTTATCCGTCACATGTCCTAAATTGTTGCAGCAGTAACATCTAGGATGGACCCCTTCTACCATTGCAATAATTGTTAGGGGCCCTACCTCCACCATTATTTCGAGGCATTTTTGTTTCGTATTTTTCACTATTAACAATCAGGGAAGATTTTTCAACACTTTATTCAAAAGTTTTGAAATCAAAATTCATGATTTTCTTCATAGTTATGTGACAAAGTTTAGATTTTCCAAAGAGATAACGAGAACGATCAAGCAGATAATTAAGTTCATTCAAAAGAACAATATTAAACTTCATGCTAGAGTTAGATTTTGAATCTGCCATTGCAAGAGATAACAAGAATTAGAATGTTGACCCGATCAGTAGCAAAACATAGGAAATTCCTTATTCAAAACCAGCCAAAGACCCAATGATGGTTGAAGTTATAGCCGAAAATTTTCAATGGTCACGGATGCGAACACGATCAAGGCTACAAAAGTTCCCTTAGCATCGATATGGCGATGGATCACAGGGCGCGTGATGAACTCCTTAAGATTTGCTTATGTGCTGATGAACCCAATCCTTGCTAGCAATCATGGATTGAATTTTTTTTTTTTGCAGCATCCTCAATCGACAATTCAGCTCAACTTGTAACATAAATATTCGACGTGGTCAAAACTTTGTGCTCAAGTTTGCAACATAACTATTGCGTTAAAGATGACATCTTCAAAAAGCTTTGCAATAGCAAACGAATATGGTGAAGATGCATCTCAAAAGCTTTGCAATATACTCCTGTTTGCAAAAAAGAAAACGCTGCATCGAAAGATCGTGTGCGTTGAGATGCACCACGGACGAGGGAGAAAAGATGTATTGGACTTCTCTCTCTAGGGCGTGCTCAACGGACCAACAAGGATAACAGTCAATAAAATCGTTGCAAATAGACAAGGTTTTGATAGGAACAAAAACCGGCTATGGAGCAATCAATCGCCTGCAATAAATTGGTTGTTCCGATATAATGTAGAATTTGCAATAAAGTAAATAAGAACGAAAAAGAAAGAGAGAGAATCGACAAGATATACATAGTTCGACAATAGTGCCTACGTCCAATGAAGATAAACCAATATCTCATTTATAAGGATACTTTGGTTTTGATTTACCAAATATTTATAGAGATACAATTATTGTTATTTAAAAAATAAATCTCACTACAATAGTAATTCTATAAAATAAAAAATTCAATATAAAAAACTTATACTTAAAATTAAAATATTTTTGGATTCCACTACAACAATATTGTGAAACTAACTTTGACCGTTTAAACAACTGTATGCTTTTGTCGTACTTTTACATTGAAAGGAAAAAAATATCCCATCACAAGGCAAAAATTACTTAGATTTTTTTTTACTTGAGTCGTGTTTCTGATGCCTCTCTCTCTCTAATCCTCACGCTCTTCACTCTCTTCCCTGCTTTCCCTCGTCTCCTTCTTCTCTCTCTCATACATGAGAAAGAAAACTCAAAGCTCTACTCTCTCTCTCTTTCAAAAGCTCTGCAAACACAGAGCTATGCTCTCTCTCTCTCGTTCAAAACCCAGAGCTCTGATGCGTAGAAACTCTATGCACTCTCTCATTCAAAACCCAGAGCTCTGATGCGTAGAAACTCTATGCATTCTCTCATTTCAAAACCCAGAGCTTTGCTGCGAAGAAACTCTCTGCTACTGTCAAGAATACCTCTCTCTCCCAAGATCAAGCCCTCTCTCTCGCTTAAAGCTCGTAAGGCATCAAAGGTAGTTGTAGAGCAAAAACGGGCACACCTTTTTTCTGGTTTTCTCAATGTCTTCCTCTCTAGGGAAGCTTAGAGCTTTTTCTTTAGGGAATCTGTATTCCTCAATCTCTCTCTGTTTCTTTATTTTTTGGCGTAGGTATGTCTCAATCTCTCTTTATCCAGATTTTAGGGCTTTTTTCTATAGCCATTTGAATTAGATACAGGCGAGAAATCAGGGAATTCAGGTTGTTGATGACCAAGAAAACCATAGATCGGTAGTGGAGGAGACTGCAAATTTTGTGAGGGGAAATCATCTTCGTTGAAGCTCTAGTGAACCGGACGTGGCTCCTCATATTCGATTTGAAGGTCCTTTAAATCCTCTATGAAATTTGAGAACGAATCGAATCTCTGAGAAGGGAGGCAAGGATCATAGCCTAGTTAGCCATCGTCATCAAAAGGGCGAGAAGCGTTGGTTCTTGGATCCTCTCCATATGTGCTGAATGCATCAAAGCCTGCCATTTTTCTCTTGAGATTTCTTCCCTTTCTAGATATCCCCCTTTCTCTCTCTCTACGTTCCCTCTCTCCCAATTGATTTCTCTCTATGATCTCTCTCGCTTGGCCCTGGTCTATGGCCCTTGTCTTATGACGTCTCTCGCTCTTCGTCCCCTCCCTCTCTCTCTCTAGAAATACAGGCGGTGGGACTAAAGGTGCTGGGGGTAAGCATAGTGAAATTCACTGGTTTTTTTTGACAAATCAATGAAATTATAAATCCAAACAGTTTACAAATATAATAAAATAAAACGAGAATGCTTCCCAATTGAAGTGGAAAAAACTTTCATTTTTTCGCTATGAATATTTTTTTCTTTGACATCCAAACTTGTCCTTAATATTTTGTAATATACATATGAAAAACTCTAGTTTTTATAACTATAGAAAACTTAATATCTAGTTTCTATAAAACATTGCCAAGGCTCCATTTTAGTGGAGATAAAACAATTGCTTGAAGCATGGGCTTTATTAAATGAGACCAAAGCACCACATCAAACCAAATAATAGTAAAATGACTCTCTCTCTCACCAAATAATAGTAAAATGACTCTTTATCTCTCCCTCTCAAACCAGATAATAGTAAAACGACTCCCTCTCTCTCTCTCTAATTATTGCCCCATTTTGTTCTAGGAGCTTGTTCTCTCTCTCTATTTTTTATTGCCTCTATTTTGTATGTCAATAGATATTCTACTCCCTTAGAAGTATATTGTCCATTTAGGACTCCAAATTTTGGGATTTAACCTCTTTAACACATATTTAATTCAATGAATTTTGAATCCTAATTGTACCCTCTGAACATTTGAAAAAAATAATGTTTCAAAATTAAATAGAAACCGCCTAACTTTTAAAGGGCGAGATCTAAATGCTAGAAAACTCAAATATCATTTTTTTTTTTTTCTTTTGAGAATAATCATCTAGTAATTATTAGGTGGTTCCCAAAATTTCATGTTGAATAAATCCTCCCAAATAGGTCATCCGACTGAAGCCATAGAAGTAATATGCTCCCATCGGAGCATAGAATACATGCTCATTTTTTATTAGCAGCTTGTAATCTCTCTCTCCCTCTCTCTATCTATTATTAACTAGTAACTTGTTATCTCTTGTATTGTTTTGTGTTCGATATGCTATGAACCATTCATCATGCATGTTGCATTTTTAGAGAGAGAGAGAGAGAGAGAGAGAGAGAGAGAGAGTTTTATAGGGGGTCGGATCTATCGTATTTTTTATGGCTTGGACCTAAGCTGTATTTCGTCTAAATTTAGGCCAAGCTGCAAAAATGGAAAATTGTTGGTACTATGGTGAATAAAGTGCAACATGCAGTTCCACATTTTCTATATAAGCCAAATTATTATGCTCCAGCTGGAGCATATTGTCGTATGTTCACTCCCTCCCGTAAAACCCTGCCCAGATGTACTTTTGGGACCTCAATTTTTTGGGAACCAACCTTCTCACCCTAGTAAGACATTCTAGTTTTGGATGGTAAGATAAGGTTGAGAGTGGGTCGGATCGGGTTTAGATCCGGATTTGAAAAGCATATACGGGATTTGGATTTAGATTTAGATCCGTTCGGATCAAGAATATTCAAATATAGATCTGAACAATATACATGGGATCTGGATCCAGATTTGGATTTGATCAGATCCAACAAATCATTTTATTTTTATATCTATACAATAGTATAAAGTAATATATAACAAAAATTGTTGTATAATATATAGGTATATGTATAAAACAATATGTTAATAACTGGGTCGGATGTAAATCGGATCCATTGGTATCTTGATCCAATATGAATTACTATTTGGATCCATATCCGAACTATTGGATCCAAATCTTGGATCTATACCCAAATCTGAAATTCAGGTTTGGGATTCAAACCGAGTGAGTTCTCAGCCCTATAGTAATGTATTTAGATACTCCAAATCTCTCGCTTTCACTCCTCTTCATGAAAAATACTTTCATTTGGTGATTCTAATCGAAGATCTTGAAATTTTAGTTAAAGGAAGAGAAACTACTCGAGAAAGTGTACAATGTCATCGAAAAACTCTCGAGATTATGTGAATATGGTCCAACATGCAGTTTCACATTGTTTATATAAGGCCAAATTATTATGGTCCTAATGGAACATATTATTGTATGTTCACTCCCTCGTGTAAAACTATGCCCACGGGTACTTTTGGAACTTTTTTTTTTGGGAACTTTCTCACCTGAGTGAGACTGCCTACTTTTGGTTAAGGTTTCTATGCTTCCCCTACAGCATAGAAATTCTATCCTCCCCCTGCCATCTAGTCGTCTAATTTTGATCAAGAGAGCCACTCACCGTTTGATCTTAAATCCAATATCTCAAAGTATTTTATTTTTAGTTTTTTATATATAAATTGTATGAATATGAAATTTGGTACGTGCCATCTTCTCATTGGGGCACACCTATAAAAAATATTAAAAATAAAATTTCGATAAAATATAATGATCAAAATACCCCTTGAATTTTTCAAGGGTATTTTGATCATTTTATTTTATTGAAAATAATTTTTTTAAATATTTTTTGCTAGTGCGACTTTAATAGAGGAATGGACGTTCAAAATTTGGTGTCAAAATAGTTTATAGAAAAATAAAATAAAAATATAATAGTGTAGAGACGTGACACTATGATTGGGGCAATCTTAGCCCTCCATTCAGAATTGACGGTTGGATAAGGGGGAGGATAGAACTTCTATGCTATAAGAAAAGAATAGAAAGCTTGTCCCTTACTTTTTGGATGGTAAGGTATTTCATCATCATTATTGTCAAAACCTTTTTATGATTGGGTATTTAGAAACTCAAAATATTTCTTTTTTTAAAAAAAAATTGGTGATTTTTTAGAGGATTTGAAAAATTAGGTCAAGAAAAAAAATACTCTACAAAAAATTAGGTCAAGAACAAAAATACTCTAGAAAGTCTTTTGCTTGAAAGAATTAGTGTATGATGTGCTCTCACATGACTATACTATTCATCAAAGCCAACATCACAAGTGTACCATTCCTAAAGATTAGTGTGTTATTTTTTCAAAAATGGCTATAATTAAAATAATTTAAATAAATTGCAATGTCACCAAATTCAAATGCTCATTTAAGCCTTATATGTTATTAACTAAATACTTTCAACTAGTGGTTTAAAAAACGGATAGGTGACCCAGATCGGGCATCCCAAAAATTGATCCTAATTGGTGAATTGGCGATCCGGATCGAGAATCGGGGCCGAATCGCTCGGATTAAGCCTTCAAAAAATCTAAAAAATTATTAAAATTCATTATAAATGTTGTTTTTTAGGAATCCAATAAGAAATGAGGGTACTACATTATTAACTTTCATTGTTTTCATCAATTTATGAATATTGAGATGTTCTTTCCCTGTATGAACTTATATTGACCATTAAATTTACATCACACAAAAGAACTCATAGAATTATCATGGATTAAGTATATAATCATATATGGACTACAATTAAGATTTGACTAAATCGATAAAAAATTTGCCACTAAAATCTCGAATTGGCGGAAAACCCTAATTTGCTAAAAAAACCCCCAAATTATTATAACCTAACTAACTATGATATTATATACCAACAATATTTTATAATTATTTTATTATATAAATAATAACAAATCCAAAATATTTTATAATATCATCTAATTTAAAATGTATTATTGACAAATGTAAGAAAAATAATACACTACATGATTTATAATACAAAAATTAATAAATAAATAAAAGATTTGGTTATCAATGTATAAATTATTAGAATACGTATCAATTTTCTTTAATTTTATAGGTTTCTATAATAAATTAGTGGAAGAGATTGTTAGTAGAAAGTGAGAGATTTCGAATGACCTCATTGTATGAATCCTATCTTTAAATTAATATTATTAAATTTATGTTAAAGACCATCATGTTATAAAAATAAAAAATATAATTAGACCATTTATTCCTATGTTGTATTAAGAAATACCTTTATTTTTTTGACAAGAAATACTTATTGTGTTATTTTTTAATTTTTTTTACAAGAAAAATATGATACTTGTTGATTATCTTTTTTTTTTTTTTGACAAAAGAATAAGATGTTGTACTACATTTTTTTTTGCTTGTTGTATTACTTTTTATTTTATTTTTACAAGAAAAATAAAAAAATGATGCTGTCAAAATACATTTTATATTTTTATGCCTTTTTTTTTATTTTTTTTGTAAGAAATACTTGTTATATTACCTTGTATTTTTTTTACAAGAAAAATAAAAAAATGTTGTATTGTCTTTTTTATCTTTATCTTGAAAAACCTTTTATTTTTTATTTTTTTTATTTTTTTACATTAGTATTTTCTGCCTTTGTTTATTTTTTTGACAACAAAAATAAACAAGGACGCGCGCTAAGGTTCGAACTCTAGACGTCCACCAAAAAATCGGAGTTGTCAATCAACACCGCCACGTCACCTACTGTGATTTTATTAGTTTCTATAATAATATATATTCAATCGTCTTGCTTTAATGATTTTTTGTGGGAATTATCCCACATCGAATGATGAGTATCGTTTTGTTCGCTATAAATTCCTGTGTAATAGATATTCAACTGCGCGTGTAGAAAAGCGAGGGCGCATACATGTGAGGTGAGTTACCACGTGTTGCTCCCGTGAGGCGGCCACGTGTAAACCCAAAAATTACTATAATGCCCAGGTTTTTTTGGTAAGACTCTTAGGTGCCACGTGTCGCTCCCGTGAGGCGGCCATGTGTAAACCAAAAAATTACTAGAATACCCAGGTTTTTTAGGTGAGACTCTCGTGAGGCGGCCACGTATAAACTCAAAAATTACTAGAATGCCCAGGTTTTTTTGGTGAGACTCCCGTGAGGCGGTCACATGTAAACCCAAAAATTACTAGAATGCTCAGGTTTTTTCGGCAAGACTCATGTAAACCCAAAAATTACTAGAATGCCCAGTTCTTTTCAGTGAGACTCGCTTCACTATTGGGAATCGCCTTGTTCTCTCTGGACACGGGCGATTCTTGATTTTTTCGTGGAATCGGCTCGATAGCAGACGATTATTGTGTCCAACCGGACGTGTCCGACTCGACTCGACGAGTTTTCAAATCCTGCTTTCAACTTCTAAATGCTTTTTTGTCTAAGATAAGTTAACAGTTAGAATGAAAGGTGGGACATTATGTTGAAGCATCTGCCCCGTAACTACTAATGCCCATAATATTTGATTTGACTAGGAGTATCCCAAGCCACAAGATTTTGGGGTGCATGACCTACTCAACCCAGTGACCAACCTTGAAGTTTGGAAAAATAAAAAATAAATAAATTTATAATGCAATTTGAATCATCGTTGAAAAATCTCACTTTAGGAGTGAACATTCATGGTCACAATCAAATCAAGGTATTCAAGTACCCAAAATCTATATATGTTTTTATTATTATTATTTAAGGAAAATAAAATACTGGGTATGAAATAATCTAAAGTTCTCAATTTTTCATTTAAAGAAGGAGAATGCAGGTTGCAACGGCAATTTTTAAAAGCTGAAATTCATTTTATTTAGATGATATGGATTTGACATTATATTAAAAGATATGTCATTTTTTGATATTATCTTAAAGATGTGATGATTAGGATGCACCTAAAAAGTCCATTGAAAAAGGTGGTACTTCGATGTTGGAAAACCATCAAATTAATCATCTTGATATTGAGATGTTTTTCCTAAGCGCTTTCATATGTACATCTTCATATTTCTCCTTTTTTTTTTTTCTCTATTTGTTGAAGTTGTTCACCAGCGGGAGCATATACATCTCTCCAAAAAAAAAAAAAAAAAACACATGCCTGTCGCTCTCGAGCTACTAAGAAAATGAGGAACATTACTCGATGGGCTTGGTTAGGTCATTGGATGATTGGGAAGAGGAGAGCGAGAGGGGCGAAAAAGTTACTATTGCAGTAGAGAGAGAAACTTGATGCTTAGTGTCGTAGAGAGAGAGAGAGAGAGATACTGCTCAGTAATGTTGGGGGCAGAGAGAGAGAGAGAGAGGAGATAAAAGTAGGAGTAGATCTCTGGACGGTAGGAAGCAGTGCTCGCGTACTTTGGCCGAGTTCTGAGTACTTGGTGAGCCCGAGTTTCTATGCATCGGGTCTCACTCGAAAATCTAAAAAAAATAGGAAAAATATTTTATTATCTCATCTTTTGAATTTTCATATCTCATTAGACTCAATCAGCGTTTTAAAAAACGTCGAGTCGAACCGGACTCGTCCGGTTCGACTCGGAAATAGTGAAAAAGGAACCGGATCGCCCAAAAATCGGAAATCGTACGGTTCTAGAGAGAACCGGACGATTCTGTACAGTGAATCGCCGATTCACTGTACGGAATCGGCGAGTCCGAACAGTGAATCGCCAATTCCGTACGGATTTTTTTTTTTTTTTTTTGTAATCCATGATAGATTTTTTTGTAATCCATGATAGATTTTTTTGTAATCCATGATCGAATTTTTTGGTTTTTTGTAACCCATAATAGAATTTTTTGTAATCCATGATCGAAATGTTTGTTTTCTTTTCTTGTAATCCATGATCGATTTTTTTGTTTTTTTTTTTTTTTTTGTAACCCATGATAGAATTTTTTGTAATCCATGATCGAATGTTTTGTAATATATGATCGAAATGTTTGTTTTTTTTTTGTAATCCATGATCGAAATGTTTGTTTGTTTTTTTTTAATCCATGATTGAATTTTTTGTTTTTTGCTTTTTTTGTAACCCATGATAGAGTTTTTTGTAATCCATGATTGAATTTTTTGTAATCCATGATCGAACTATTTTTTTCTTTTTTTGTAATCCACGATTGAATTTTTTGTTTTTTTTGTTTGTTTTTTTTTGTAATCCATGATCGAATTTTATGTAATCCATGATCGAATTTTATGTAATCCATGATCGAATTTTATGTAATCCATGATTGAATTTTTTGAAAATTTGTGATTTTTTTTGTTTAATCCATGATCGAATTTTTTTTTGTAATCCATGATAGAATTTTTTGAAAATTTGTGATTTTTTTTTTAATCCATGATCGATTTTTTTGAAAATTTGTTTTTTTTTTTTTTTAATCCATATTATTCAAAGAGAAAACGAGACAGATGATGATTCTGAAGCCACCTTATCCCAACCATATTATTCACATATCGAGTCCCAACAGCAACAGTGTAGGGATGAGCACGAAATACTGTAAATTAAATGCTGAATGGCGGTTCATGCAGGGAAAGAACATATCAATATTCGCATATTCATTCAAAAACATGAAAATTCTTAATGGAGTACCCTCATTTTTTATTGAATTCCTAAAAAACAATATTTATAATGAATTTTAATAATTTTTTCGGATTTTTTTGAAGCCTTATTCTGACCGATTCACCCGATTCCGATCCGGATCGCCGATTCGCCGATCCGGATCGGTTTTTGAAAAGCCCGATCAGGGTCACCGATCCGGTTTTTAAACCATTGGACTCAATAATGAAAAATATAACTGGTAAACAAAAACTTCCTCTTTTCTATCTTCCAACCTCTTAAACTTTTTTGACCATGTATTATTGACCTCATCAATTTATAAAATGACTATCTCTCTCCCTTTAAAACTCTATCCCTCGCACATTATCGTCTTTCTCTAAAACCAAAACTCTATCTCTCTTTTAAAACTCTATCTCTCTCCCTAAAACTCAAATACACCCACCACAATTTATTTTCTTCAAAAGAAAAAATTTCACTACTTTCTTTAACCTCATTTAGATGTTTTTTTTGTTTAATTATACTTTAAACATATATATATATATATATATATTTATTATTTTTTTATCACTTTTGAGCTTGCCTATAAGTTGACTCAGCTGGAGCACCCGCGGAGTACCTAGCCCGAGTCGTTGCTTTAAACACTTGTTGGGAATGGGAGAATTTTAAATTTTGGGAACCACTAAAGAATTGCTAGATGATTATTCTCAACAAACAATTGAAATTTGAGTATTAGATTTCACCGTCTAAAAATTGGGTGATCTCTATTTAATCTCGAGACATTATTTTTCAAGTGTATAGATGGTACAATTAGGAAATAAAATTTCTTGAGGTTAATCTATAGGTTGAAGAGATTACATCCCTAAATTTTTAGAGTCAACAAATTATTTCTATATGGGATTTTACTTGAGGGAGTAAATGCAAATTGTACTCCCGCTGAACTACAATATTTTTTTGGTTAAAAACAAAAGGAAAATTGTGTCATGCCTGCTGAACCGCATTTCTACAATATGAGGTCCCAAGGTATAAAGCATCCATCTTAAAGATGGATGCAAATAGGTGGTCCATCTAAAAACAATTGAAACTAACAGCCAAAATGTTTTCTTCATAGAAATATAGTTTTTAAATTTTATTTATTTATTCATAGTCATGATCTTCACGTTAGAGATAGATGTCCTTAAAAATTAAGTCAAAAAATCTATCTCAAAAATAGATTTTTAAGAGGTGACTCGTTTCTGCATCGACTCATAGAAACCGTATCCAAAACAAAATCATGTTGCCAGCTTCGCGCCGTTGAGAGGGGGAATAAAACTAGGGGCAAATCCGGGGATCTTTGGAACTAGGGGGTTTTTGGAGTAAGAGGGAGAGAGGAGTGAGAAAATTATAAAAAAAAAGAATTATTGTCAAAAAAAAATTATATTACTGCATAGAAATGTTGTAGAATGGGAGAGATTTTTTTTTTTGGATTTTCAGTGGTGAAGACAGGTCCCTACTCATATTTTCAAATAGTTTAGGAGCTATGGTGCCTAGGGTATGGGGTGGCATCACCATAAACACAACCCCAGCCCTTTTCTTAGAGAGAGGGAGAGAATTGTTATTTAGTGATGAAGTGGCTGGCAATGTGCCGAGCCAAGAGGATTACTATTTATGGCAGCGTATCGTAAGGTTACCAATGGGCTTGTTGACCCGCCCGCTCAGTCCTAAAAAACGTCACAAAATGTGACTCAAGGGTTGGCCAAGGCCCATGCTACCATAAGTCGAGAACAAGGCCGGGATGGGCTCAGACCGAGGCTGTGAACAGTCCGGCAAGTTCAACCTTGCTCTTCTTTCCTTAGCAAGCCTAGGCCAAAGTCCATTGGGATGCCCTTAAAAGTACTGAGGCTGGGTTGGGCCTGTCCATTACCACCCTTATATATTTCATATCTTAGGACTTGAAAAATATTATATACCTGTTTGGATTCGAATAGTGTTTGGGTCTACGATTTGGACCCAGACCCAACCCCACAGGTCCCTTTTTTTGGATTCATATCTGGATTCAAATCGGGTCTACCCTTTGGGTTCAGGTCCATTGCCACCCTTAAAAATATATTTAAATAGATATTATATATAATGACTATTTACCTTTTTGATACAAAGTGGTCACAATTACTTACAGCCATCCGATGTGAAATTTTATAGCTAAGATGTATCACAAAGTTCGATTTTTTTCTTTTTTTGAAGTTTGGAATAAGTGTAGCCACCCAATATCATCCTATACTTTCCCATTCAAATATAGTTATAAATAAATATTTCATTTTTATATCGGGTCCAAACAGATCCGAGTTCGGTGAATTTAGGTTCGAGGCCAACCCGACTTGACATGTTGCAACCCCTACCTTATGCTCATGTGCATTTGGTTCTAGTCAGGGCACATGCAAGGAGAGAAATTTTGAGATGGAGAGATGAGGAAGTAATGTGACGTGGGCTCCCCCAAACTATTCCTTAATAAAAGTTAGGGCAGTGATTTCATACAATGGTTGTATTGTAGTATAATGTAAGTGTATTTATAGAAAATCATATTTATGGTATTTATATGATAAAAAATTTTATACAGACACTCTATTCATATCAATAATCAATCCAAAAAAAAAAAATTTCAATTTGAACCTTAAATAAGGTCAAAAAGAGTTTCTTTTAATAATGAATATAGACCATTCATTTGGAGAATTTCAAGATCTTAGTATTTACAAACTCAAAAATATTATTTTATTTATTTTTAACATGGTCCATCTAATAAAAACAAAGCCATTTAAAGCATAGATCTAAGTGTCTTATCAAAATGGACGATCTATGTTAATTGGGTTAAAAAAATATTTTTTCAATTATATTTTCAATTTTTTTTTTTTATGATTGTTCATTAAAATGAAAAAAATATATATTTCAAAATTCGAATAAAACAAATGATCCTAACGTAATTTTTGAAAAATATTATATTAACAATATAGTACTATTCAACCGATCCATAAAATCACTGCCTTAATAACGGCTCTCTCACTCTAGAACGGGCAAGGTTGTCTGGAGAAACACCGGTGTCGTTTTTTTATCTTTCAACGAAAGAGAAATCGAGCACCGAATGCGGGGAACGCGGGGTCAGATCCTTACATTTTCTCTCTCTACATTTTGTTTTAATCCTCTCTCTACAAAAAAAAATAAAATTTTATCTCTCTACATTTTGTTTTAATCCTCTCTCTACAAAAAAAATAAATTAAACAAAAGAGTCGTTACAAGACAATTCAAAACGTTGTCTCTTGCTTCCACATAACAATTGTTAAGTTGCAGGCTAATAAACAACTGTTTCTCTCTCCTCCCTCTCTCTCTTACATTACTACGCACTAACTCTTTCTCTCTCTACCACACTGCTAAGCAGTAGATTCTCTCTCTTCTAAAATACTCATCATTCTCTCTTAAAACTTTCTCTCTCTTAAAACTTTCTCTCTCTACTACAACATTAATCAGAATAAAACTCTCTCTTATATTCTAAGCAGTAACTCTCTCTATAGCACACTGCTAATCAGTGGATTCTCTCTCTAAAAAATACTAATCTCTCCCCCCTAAAACTTTCTCTCTCTACTACGACACTAATCAGAATAACTCTCTCTCTCTCTAGGCCCCTACAATTACAGAGCAGTAGCTCTATCTCTCTCTCTCTATCAAAACAGTAAGCAGCAATAACTCTCTTTCTCTCTCTAACTCACAAAACCTCCCATTCCCAACCATCCCCGGATCTGCCCCTTGTTTATCCTCTCATTCTCTCTCTAAACAACATTCTCTCTCTAAAACAACATTCTGTTCCAGAAACACTCAGATCAGATCCGCCATTATGCACAGACCTAAACCCTAGCCTCACCCCCATGCAATGAAGCCGTAGCGCACACACACATACTCTCCGTAGTTTCATCTCTCTAGAAATGTCGAGCTCAGACGCTCCCAAGAGGCCAAGGCCTGGTCCATGGCCTCCAGCTCCTGCCGATTCTTCAATGGCTTCCTCCTGGGCTAAGCGCACCGGGTTCAAGAGCAGGCTTTCGGGTGAGACAAACGTCAGTCGTGGAGATTCAGGCCAAATTGTTCAGGCTAAGCCTCAAGGACCAGAGGTTCAACCAGATCTAGAGGCTGGGAAAACCAGGTCGTCCACTTCAACTGTTAATGGAGTCAATGAAGGAGGGGACAGAATCAAGAAGAGTACTCCGGCCAATGGCCAAAATGCACAGGCTAGGGTTGATGTCCATCCCAAGAGTTCTCGAGAACCAGAGGCCGATGCCTCTTTTCAATCGCAAGATGACGATGGTTTTGTTCAGAGACCCAATGCTCATATGAAGTATGAACTCAGGGACACTCCCGGTCTTGGTAAGCTCCAAACCCATCTCTCTCCAGCTCTTTCTCTCTCTACTTGTAAAGTGTCGATTTTGCTATTTTTTTGGATTTTAGGATTTGGGGTGGTCTTGATTGAGTGTGTTTATGTGCATTTTCAGTGCCCATTGTGTTCTATGGGATTCAGCACTTTGTTTCAATGTTGGGTTCGTTGGTGCTCATTCCTCTAGTCATTGTGCCGGCCATGGGAGGAACAGATGTGAGAGCTCTGCAACATCAAAATATTACTTTTATTTGACATTTTTAAGAATTTGTTATTTGTGGTTTTGAGTAAGTAGGTGGATCAAATTTTCATTCATAAAAGGTGTTAGTGCATTGTAACATCAAACTTTTACTTATTATTGTAGTTTTTTGAGCAATTTTCTGTGATCTGGAGTAATTGGGTGGATCAAATTTTCACTGAAACTTCTTTTGAGATTCTCTTCACATTTTTTTGGTGGTTTGGAGTAATTGTGTGGATCAATTTTTTCACTGATAAAAGGTGTGAGAGCTTTTTAACATCAAATTCTTACCTATTTTTGAGATTTTCTTAACATTTTCTTTGGTGGATTGGAATTGTGCGGATCAAATTTCTCTGATAAATATGCTACAATGGGGTTCTTTTGCTTTTTGTCTCGTAAAATTTATTCTCCTTTTTTTTTCCGGTCAGGAAGATACAGCTATGGTTGTGTCTACCGTGCTATTTATGACTGGTGTGACGACTCTATTGCACACAAATTTCGGGTCGAGATTGCCATTGATTCAGGGCTCGTCATTTGTATATCTGGCTCCAGCTCTTGCTATAATCAATTCCCCTGAGTTTATGCGTCTCAAAGGAGATGTAAGATGTTTTGAAGACCTTTTATTTATTCTATACATTCTGGTTGTTGTTGTTCAATTGGTTCTATTAATCTCTTGCTATGTAACAAAGACACTCATGTGCTTTTAGGACAATCGGATATGCCAATGCACTAGACACGTGTGTCACACACATATAAATACAGAAAATCCGTGCTACATGCGTGTATGGTAATTTCATTTTTTCTGATTTGTAGACACAATGTCTCATGCTATGTGGACACACGAGCCCACAAATTGGATCAGCAAGACAAATGTGTTCCTGTTGTAAGACAAACGTGTCTGGTTTGTAAGACGTGTGGGTGCATGTGCCTTATGATTTGGACACACTTGTCTTTGATTTAAACATGTTTTATTTCTTTAAGTTAAAAGTCATATATTAATTATATTAGATAAATGTACATAGAAACATATAAATTATACAGACTTATACGGTTTTGTCATACTTGACTTGGCAATATATAGGTGGGAGAGTCAGACTGTTCAAATCTGAGTCAGACATGGACTCTTCTATGTGTGTCCTTGTACCATAGGTCTCTTGTACTGATCTAGTACTTGTGAATGTCGAGTTTTATATTGGCATGCACAGTATAGCTTTCTCGAAGGATTCAAGCCCTTCTGTATTTGTTGCTTAAATTAGCCAATTGTGCATCCATACTCCAATCAAGCTGATTCTTTATTGATGGTTCACAATGATCCCATGACTTCATAAAATAACATTTCCTACATTTATTTTCCTTGCAATTTTCAATGTTTGTGACTTTGATTGTGTCTTTGTGTGACATTTATAGTCTTATGATTAATACTCTTGGTTTCATACTTGGTCATCACTTGTTTGAGGCATGGAATTGCCTTGGACAATCGTGCTAGTTTCAGCTTGACTCAAAAGCAATTAACGTCCGGGTTGATGTTTATGCAACTTGAGAGCTTATCTGGAATAGAACACTATAAAATGTTAGCCAGGCAGTTTCATATCAGTGGTTCTTATTCCATTTGTATGTGAATGTGGCACTATACAAAATAAGACAGGATGATGAGTAGACATGTGTGGGAAGAGATCTGGAACTCCTGGTATATGAACTCAATTCATAAGGTCTAATCTGAACATTTTGTACTCTTTTTTTTTTTTTTTGAACATTAACTTTTTGTAGTGGGTTAGCAATTTGAAATTGTCAGTAGTTTTATTTTCAAAAGGGGTTAGCATTGGTGGGAATGGAAACCAAGACCGGTAGCTGAGTCACAGGTGGTGCTACCACCTTGACCTCAACCTCATTCCTCTGAACAATTTGTACTCTGCAGCCCGTATTAGTTTCAAATGGCTCAGTTTCATCCTCTTGATCCATATCTTCATGAATTCCAAAACTACAGCCCGGTGTATGTTCACCCTTTTCTGCTTTGCAAATTGATTTGCACCTTTAACTCTTTCAAGGTGATAATCAGGTCCAATCCGCGGTTCATTTGCACATCTTGTCGTGTATTTTCTAACAAGCAGATTGGTTGTTATGGCTGTGGTCTCTTATTCCTCATTTCTTTCAGCTGTCAGAACTTGCAATCACATGTTTAGGCCAGTTTGAATTTCAGCTTTGGACTTAATTGCAACCCATTTAAGCACACTACACCCCTTAGGTTCATTTTTCAACCTGCAACCAGCAGTTTGTCTTTTTGGGGGTAAAGATTCTTAGGTTCAGTGGACTGCTGCTAACCCATTAACATGGATTCAAAGGAAGACATGCCTTGTATCTATTCCGAGCTTCCAGATTTATGTACTATAAATTTTTTCTATCAGACAATAAATATTAATATCACTATACTTAAAATGTGGAAGTTGCCCTTACCATCACTTTGTCACTTGAGTGGGCACGTTCCATTTTATGTGACTTCCTATAAAGGACTTGATTCACATGGGCAACCATCTGCAATAATTTATAAACAAAAACGATCAAACAATTCAGGTGTTCCAATTCCCCAATTCTTGTACAACGTGCAAATGTTAAGGACCAAAGCAATTCAGTACCTGCAAATTCATTATTAGTAGGTGAAAATAGTATCAGTTTATACTAAATGTATACTTCAGCATCCGTGGATCCTTCTTGGTTCAACAAGTGGCTCATGTTAGTGGCAGGGTTATGGGTATAAGTTGTGGTGAGCGGATCATGATGAATATCGTCTCCGATTTACTTGTCAGGGAATATCTCAGAGGGTTTAGTGTCTTGGAGTATTTATTCTAGGAGTGGATATTTGTGGGCATGGAAGCTTCATGATATATGTGGTTAGTGAGGTACACCGATTCCCTTGGGCAATGTTGGGGTTTAACTTTTGTGGGAGCTCAATTAGGTAATGGGCTTGATACTTGATGAGATGGAATGTAAAAAAGACATTTGCAAGGGAGATAATTGTAATGGATTCTACGTGGTAAGGTTGGAGCTTTGCATTAGGATACCCCCAGGTTTTTTTCTTTGCTCCTTGCTTGTGGGAAGGGATTCTTCAATTGATATTCATTCAATTAGTTGGGATATTACCATTCTTCTATGAACATTCTCAAGGAATTAGGAAGTTCTAGATTCTTTGGAGTTTTCCGTTTAGAATGTCGTTGAAGATGCTAAAATTGATACTTTGGGGGTTTTGGCTGCTTGGAACTCCCTCATGTTGCAACCAGGTGAATATGATTCACCTCTCGTTTTCCTCTATTTTTTGTTGATTATAATTAATTCTGGGGTGTGGTTTGTATAAGGCTGAGGCCCTAACCAATTGAAGTAAGGTGCGCCTTCAAATAGTGCCGAAATATGTTGTTTCAGTATCAGAAATCTTTATGATGGCTTGAAAATTTATTTTCATCTCTAATTATAAAATTTAAAGATTAAAAAATAGTGTAAATCAGGTAGATCTATGAACACTTGAAAGTCTTAAAAATTGACGGTGCAGATCATACATTACAAGATGCACCATTTGTAAAACTTGAAATCTATTTTTTCTCATGTCCAAACTTCTTGAGGTCGAGATGGTTAAATTGAGGGTTTTTCAGCATCGAAACAACATCTTCTAGTAAATTTTTGAGGTGATCCTTAATTTGATTGTTTAGGGCCTCACCTATATAAACTTTTTCCTTAATTATAAAACTAAAAGATTACATATTCCACGGTGTAGTAAACTATATCTATCATAAACGGTTGTCACTTGTTATTGCTAGTCCCTACTAACTCCATTGCATGCCTTGTACACAAATGTCACCTATTTCATGTATCATATTTCTCTTGGGGATTAATATGGTTTGTCATGGTTTCTCTTTGATCCCCCATATTTGCATTATTCATTCCATGCTGCTTATCAGGAAGAAAAGTAGCACTTTCCACTTGTTGAGGAGAAGGAACCTATGAAATATTTATGTTTGTACTAGTTCTATTAAAAATACATGAAAAGTTCTTTAAAGTAGATGACTGACTATATGTGACATTGTGAAAGCTTTAGTATTCTGCTGTTGCTATCACAATTTTGTTACTTTGTTATCCTTTGAAGTCAATACATGATGGCGTGATCCAAGCCTTTGGATTTTCTTGCAGAGTTTTAAGCACATAATGAAGGAGCTCCAGGGAGCTATAATAATATCTTCTACATTTCAAGCCTTACTGGGATATAGTGGTCTGATGTCAATTTTTTTGAGGTTTGCTTCTTATTATTTTGGAAATTTGACATCTTATTTCTTGTTTTCATGTGCACTTTTCTCTACACTGGTGCTGATGTGAGAATACAATACCGAAATTTTTCGTTTTCTGTTTTGATGATGATTTTTATTGCTCTCTTTGATCCTTGTTAGAGTTATTTAATCACTAGGTTTATGACATAGTTGTTGCCTTCTGCAAGATGCTTCAAACTCAATCTAAAAGAACCAAAAAAGTATGCATCAGATTTTGTTACAGGTTGTCTATGTATTGGGTGAATGATTTTGTGGAAACATCAGAGTGTCTTAAATAGAAATGGGGCATGTGCCCCAAACATATCCATACACTTAACAACAGGCAATGAGTAGTAGAGCGTTAATGAAATTTGATCATTGTATACATCAGAGATAAGAATGTCAAAGGCATCTTCATTTGACGTTTCCAAAATGAGAAACCATCTTGTATTATATGTAACCAAATGTACTTCTTATCATCATTGATTGAACTCATGGATGTGAAGCTGTATTCATAACCTTCAAGAGGCTCATAATTTACCAATCACTTGTCTATTTCAGGTTAATTAATCCAGTAGTTGTAACTCCAACTGTTGCAGCAGTTGGACTTTCTTTTTTCAGTTATGGTTTCCCTCAAGTTGGTACCTGTTTGGAGATTGGTCTCCCTCAGATATTGCTGCTCGTTATTTTCTCTCTTGTGAGTGGTTCTCTTCTCCTAATTTACTATCATGATCTGTATATGGCCTTTTTTCTGTGCTCTATGTTTGAGTTAATTTTGTCCTTGCTGTAGATATGCATTCACTGACTGCTGTATTTAATTTTGGCCTTCACTGTAGCATTATTTTTTCATTAACTTATCTGTAATCCAATTTTTGTTGCAGTATCTGCGTAAGATATCTGTTTTTGGCCATCGGATATTTCAAATTTATGCGGTAAGTAGCTATTTGGTGTGTTCCTTATCTTTGAGTATTGTTTTTCTTTTAGATTTTAATTTTGATGTGAAATAAAAACTTTCTTATCCAGATTTCATCCTTAGTGCTTGGTGAAGTTTTTATCGTGTTTTAATCTTGTCAGGTTCCGTTGGGTTTGGGCATTGCATGGGCCTATGCCTTCCTTCTGACTGAAGCTGGAGCTTACAGCTATAAAGGTTGTGATATAAATGTGCCTGCCTCAAATACTGTATCTGATGCTTGCAGAAAGCATATTTCTACAATGAAGAACTGCCGTGTTGATCTTTCACATGCATTCAAAACTTCTCCATGGTTCAGATTTCCATATCCATTGCAATGGGGTACACCTGTTTTTCATTGGAAGATGGCCCTTGTGATGTGCATAGCATCCATTATTGCTTCTGTCGATTCAGTAAGTTTCTATATTTCCTTTTCTTAGAATTGTAATATTTATTTGTTTAGAAATTCTTGACGCCATCTAAAATTTTTGTGTAGTAGACATGGTTATTCGTTGCTGTTGGAATACAACAATCCACTAAAATGGATCCTTAACTGAATAAAGTGAACCATAAGTAGATGAACCTTGAAAGAGATGGTATTTTGTCTCAATGAGTTTTTGTCACCACAATGGCGAGTAACAAAAATAATTGGATTGTTGAAGAACCTATTGGGTGTGCTTGATGGTTGGAGAATACTTCGAGTTTGTAGGATTGGAGACAAACTAGGGAATTGAAAATGAGATGTCTATATTGATGGAGCTTTGTAAGCATCAGTAATAGAAGAAATCGGCCAAAGTTTAAGCGATATGGTATAACAAGTAGCATGGATATATTTTGTATGGTCGAAAGATACCTACATGGGTGTATAGGCAACACCTATAAGGTGCCAGATTCTTCATTTAATGGTTACTATTTGCATATGTTGACATGTACATCAATAAATGTACTCGCTATGTCAATGTGTATAACAATTTTGATGCAGCGAGCAAAAGGTAAATACCACTAAAATATGGAGATTTATTATGTTGATCTACAATTGGAAATAGACTAGTGAAATGATGGAGAGTTATATCATATAAAAAATGGGATCTTACATAAATAGTGGTGAATGGTTAGCTGAAGATGGTGGTAGTGCAAAGAGGAAGGCACATCGCAGAACTGGTTGGCTATGCTGCATGTTCTATGTTTGGCTCCTTTTTGGGTCTGAAGTAGGTAAATAGAGCTGTGCTTGCCTTTGGAAGCATGGTCTTTGGGGTTTGAAACACTAATTCTCGCAAGTGGGAAACTACTTGGTCTACAATCCTAGCACTAAGAGGACAAGGGACGAAATGGCGCACTGGGTCTGAACTTGTAGAGAGATGCTGCAAAACTGTTCCAGAACGTTATTCTCTGGCTTTTTGTTTATCTTCTATATCACTTTCAATAACTTAGGGGAAGTAACCAAGTTTAAGAACAGAGCTAACTTTCCCCACATTTAAATGCCCTTTTTTGGATTTTTCTCTCTTTTAGAGAGATGGTATAGAAGGTTTGTAATGAATTTTATACTTGCAGGAAGTGCATTCTCAGTTCTCTGATATAAAATTTCCTTGTTCTAGTGAAAGGTTGTCTTTTTTTATTAGAATTGTTATGGCTGCTTAGATAACTAGAACTTTGTCTTTGATTCTTCTCTCTCTGAACAACAGTTTAATTTTACTTCATCAAATTCATCTTCACCAATTTTTTGTTGCATGAAATGTAAGAGCTGCAGTATAGTTTAGGGAAAAGGATGTAGACACTTCCCCCCCCCCCTTCTCTCTCTAAACTAAGGATCCTGTTACCCTCCCAGGTCTATGGGAAGCCCATAAACCCCCTCAAAGTTTATTAAAAAGCTCGAAGAACCCCCTAATCCCTATTTTGTCTTTTTCTTCCTTGAAAGTGCCCTTTCTTTTATACCCCACGGTTCAAACCACTTTCCCTTCTCCTTTTAATCACGTTGACTCTCATTCCCATGGAGGGTGAGGGGGAGATTATCTATTATTTATTCCTACAATTATGAATAAAGGAATGGTAATAGGATAGAGAGAGAAAGGGAGAGGTTCATGGAGTAGAGAGAGAAAGAGAGAAGGGTAGAGAGAGGAAGGGGGTGAGGGTAATGGGGTAGAGAAAGAAAAGATGCTGTTCATAGGATTGAGAGTTAATGGGATCACAAGGAGAAGGTAAAGTGATTTGGATCATGGGGAATACGTGAAAAGAAAGGGAAAATATCAGGAAAGATGAAGGCAAAATAAGGATTAAGGGGTTCTTTGACCCTTTTTATTATAAAATTTTGGGGGTCCATGGGATCTCCAAGGACCCCGGAGTGTATACCAGATTGTTAGTTTAAATAGGGGGACATACGTCTTTTTCTCTATAATTTATTATGTTCATTTTTGTGACATTGTTTTATTTTATATAATATGCCTGCTCTTTTATAGGAGAAGTCTTTCATAAAGTAATAAGATATAGGGGGAAAAAAAATGAAATGATAAAACCATCTTGTTCTCTGGCTCTCCTTAAATGTTCTGGTTATGCTATTTGCTTGTAGGTTGGATCTTATCATGCATCATCATTGTTGGTGGCGTCAAAGCCTCCAACCCCTGGTGTTGTCAGTAGGGGCATTGGCCTCGAGGGTCTTACAAGTGTCTTAGCTGGCATTTGGGGCACAGGAACAGGGTCAACAACCTTAACCGAGAATGTGCACACCATTGCAGTTACTAGAATGGGAAGTCGAAGATCAGTGGAGCTTGGAGCATGTGTCCTGATAGTATTGTCCCTAGTAGGTAAGTACTCCTCTGTAAGCTTGTATAGCAGTTTCCGTAATATTAGGAAGATTATATTACACAGCATATGGTATATGGTATATCACGGGAGCTTCAACCATGTGTTTTGTAGTTCTCGATGATGGACATTTTCCCAGGTTCTATTATTTTCATCACCTGTAGTAAGGATTGAATGGTGGATGCCTCCTTGTTTTACCATATGCCATATGCCAGTGGGGTGTGGCCACTATGTTCCCCTTAATATTTGTTCTCAATAATTAAGCAATTTAGTTCGACTTTTTTAACTGCTAACTGTTATTCTTCTTTATTTTGGCTCTTTGTTGATGTAGGACCAAGGGGGCTTGGCTCCTACAGAGTGTAAAGCATGAGGTGGGTGTAGAAAGAAAGGGTTTGCATATAATTGTAAATTCTACTTAGGTTTTGATTAGGAGTTCTGAAGGGTTTTAGGTTCCTACAAGATTACATACCCATTTAATATACTTACCTCTTCTCAAAAAAAAAAGAAAGTTGTGCGACAATTGGACAGCAGGCTTTTGGGCATTATGAAGGTTTCCTAATTGGGGTGGAATTGGAGAATGCGAGTCTAATTGAATTAGAACTTGGGTTATGGTAATGGGGAAGGGTTTAGTTAGGTTGGGGCAAGGTTCAGGTAGGTTTAGGGTTTCTAGAAGGGCTTAGAACTTGCGGGGAATCAGGAGGTTCACCGAGATGAGAGCATGATAAGATGGATTTAATGTTGGTTAGTGCAAATCTTGGGTTTAAACTTTAAACTTAGGTTTAAGGCTATAGAGTGTATATGGTTATGGTAGCTATTGAGCTACTTTACGCATGTTTTAAAGAGGTTTGGCTAGGGTTTATAAAAATAGTTTGAATGGGCAATGAATTTGGTTACACAGAATCTTAGGTGGGGAGGCACCACCAAAGAAAAGAGAGGGACGCATTAACTTGTTGGGTGAATCTCCTCCCAATATTAAGCTAGAGAAGTGGAATCACTCTCTTTACAAAAAGAGTTGAGGAATCTGTCCTCTGAAAGTGGCCCACTCACCGTGATAACCAAAATTTTGTTAGTCAACTTGGATATGAATGGACCATAGGCCTAATGGGCATTTTTTAGGGTTCCAAGTTCTATTTGCCATGTACCTGTACCTTGAAATCATAAAAATGAACTCCTAAATATTCTAGGGAACTATGCAACTCAAAGGTTTCTAATCCAACTAGCATTGGAACATTACTTTCCTGAAAACCAATAAGCTTAAATTAATGCCCAGCTACAACAGGACTCAATAATGAATAAAAAGAAACCTAATATACTTGGAAAATAAAATTCGTCTCTAATTTGTCCATCCGACTTTCAATTATGATTTAGAGCCCAAAACTCCTGAATTACAAAAACACATATAGATATGGGTCGTAGATCTTCAAGAGATCGTAGGCTTTGGATCACCTTGAACGTACATCAGGTTGAAAATTTAGGTCTTTGGGAAGCAATCTGCATCATTTGTATAATTATAATGTTCTTCCTTTATATATATATATATATATATATATATATATATATATATATATATATATATATAGGGAAATGACCTTGTGAGACCCTCCCACACCCATGGGTGTAGGACCCTAAAGGAGATCACCATTAAATTTGGTACAGATCTCTAGAAAAGTCAAATCCCACACTCATGTGATAAATTTTCTAGAGATCTATTCCAAATTTAATGGTGATCTTTTGGGGTCCTACACACATGGGTGTGGGAGGGTTTCATAGGATCATTACTCATATATATATATAATAAGGAAAACATTGGTCTAAGAAGGGTAAGGACCTTAAACTTTTTCTTAACCCGCCCTAAGCTTGGGTAAAGGAGGTGGTTTGTGTTAGGTAAGCGACCAACGTAAAACTTTTCCAAAACATTCCATGAATCCTGAATCTATGGTATTTGCTTATGCTTGGGCATTGAGTATGGCCCTTGATAGAGCAGAATGATGGATCAGGATTCGTCTAGCCGATCGCAAATAGTTAAGAAAAGGTTATGATGATGAATAGGGAAAACATACTACATCATATGATATGCGATGTACCATGGGGGCATCTCTTGGTAGTCCTCAACGATGGGCATTTGGCCAGGTAATGTTCACCTCCACCCACTGTTGTAACTAATGGAAAGTGGATGCCCCCGCAGTGTACCATATCCCACAACCAATGGTGGATGGCCTAACTTCTGCTCAACATTTGATCTGGAAAAAAAAGAAGCTAGGAAGCTCCATTTTTTTAGCTATTGACTAATTTTTCTTTATTTTCATTGTGATTAAATTCTGCTTTTCTATTTGTTCACAGGTAAAGTAGGGGGTTTTATAGCATCAATTCCTCATGTAATCGTTGCTGGTTTGCTATGCTTTATGTGGGTCATGCTTGTAGCACTGGGCTTGTCAAATCTACGTTATAGTGAGGCAGGGAGCTCTAGAAATGTGATCATAGTTGGGCTCTCTTTGTTTTTGTCGTTGTCAGTACCTGCTTACTTCCAGCAATATGGAGTAGTCCCAAATGCAAATTCTGCCGTTCCAAGTTATTTTCAACCGTATATAGTGGCATCTCATGGACCATTTCGCAGTAAAAATGATGGGGTATGCGTCCTTTTCATCCTCTTTCATGTTCTAGAAGCAAATTCAATAAAAAAAATGCCTGATGCGAAAATGCCCATCTTTGTGTGGTCTTTTTTTTCAATTGTTTGGTTGACCTTTAATTTGCGCTAGTTTGGCTTTTTGCACATGATTGGTTGTCACATTCTTTAGACAAATCAATGCATTTGTAGTGATTAGCCTCACCACACACACTCTCTCTCTTTTTATATTTTTTTGTGGTCATATATAAACTCCGATAATATCAATCGTTTGCATGTACTTGCTTTCACATGTAGCAATTTTGTTTGCATGCATCCATTGGGTTCTTTTTAACTTAATATTGTTTTGGGCTTGGGTGTTAAGGGGGCAGGATCCTCAACGTAATGTCTCACCCTTAACATATAAAAAGAAATAAATATTGTTTTGGACTTTCTAATCTTGCACAGTTTTTCTTTATTGGTAGCTTGCGTGATTGCTTTTGGGCAAAAATTGCCTTTAAATCTTGATTAAGGGAGTTTTTTCAGTCTTGGATGGATACTGATATTTCTGTTTTCTATGGGCCTTGCGGTGTTTTACTCGATTTCTATTGTCCGTCTTTTTATGATCCATTTCAGCAGCTTCTAATTTTATATAATTTCAGCAGCGTCTTTTTATGATACATTTCAGCAGCTTCTAATGTTTTAAATCTTTTCTTTGTACTGGGTTTGAAAGATTTTGCAGCAATAACAATTTCTGTGCCTTGATTTTGCAGGTGAGTTATGTACTAAACACGTTACTATCTCTTCACATGGTTATTGCATTTTTGGTAGCATTTATTTTGGACAATACAGTCCCTGGTAGCCGGCAAGAACGTGGGGTTTATGTCTGGTCTCGAGCAAAAACAGCAAGGAGAGAACCCGACATGGTCAAGGATTATGGGCTCCCCTTTAGAGTGGGAAGAGCCTTTGCATGGGTGAAGTGGGTCGGCTTATGAGAGAGTCCCTTGAGCTCCATTAAGAAGCTCCATTGAAATTGTTTTGTTATCTTCATGGATGGCCATCGGAAAGAAAATGAACGGAAAAAAGAAGAAATCATGGCTTCAATGTTTATATATTTATAGTTATAGAGAGAGAAACAGTCTGGATTCATGGTGAATTATCCTGATGAAATGGGGTTTTTTGTGCTATGGTAGCTAGTAGCATTGAGAATTGAGGTGAGATGTTTTCTCTATGGAGGCTGGGAGATCAGAGAAAATGGGTTATCTGTAAAATAATTGTACTACTATGAAGGTTTCTCTTTTTGGGAATGGACACTGTAATTTAAAATGAACTTGAGCTCTTTGTCCTTGGAATGCATCAATGAGTTGTTTTCCTTTATGTATCCATTTCTTTACAATGGATTTGAACTCTTTCGTCCTTAAAATGCATCATCCACAAGTTGATTTCAACTGTAAATTACATAGTTGTTTCTTCTTCCTGAATCTTTTGAAAGGGCTTCTGATTTCAACTGTAAATTACATAGTTGTTTCTTCTTCCTGAATTCTTTTGAAAGGGACTCCAATATAGACTCTGATGATACTTTCGCTTGAAAGGGACTCCAATATAGATTGATGATGCTTGCGCGCAATCGTGCATGTGCACAGCGAGAGAGAGAGAGAGAGAGAGAGAGAGAGAGAGAGAGAGAGAGAGAGAGAGAGAGAGAGAGAGAGAGAGAGGTTCTATCACTATTTCCCTGTTACATCTATGTTCTATCATTATTTCATTATTTCCCTGTTACATCTATTGCTAGCCCATTTGGGTCCATGGAAATCTTGATCCAGGATTGACGTGCATTGATTCGAGCCCTTCAGACTTGATTGCTTCCCATTTGGATATCAAAATCTTGGAAGCCCATTTTGGCTCACATATATCTTGGATTTGTGATAGCATCATGGCATATAGAACTCAAGGCTCTTATACCAATTGATGTAGGAAGCATGAAAAATGGAATAAATAAATTAAAAAAAAAAAAGGATCGAGTGATTATATCCTTTTTTCGAGATTTGCAAGGTATAGTCTACTCGAAAAGATCTTTTTTCATGGCTCATAATAAATTGTCTTTTGCTTACTGCCTAGTAGTTACATATTTATAGAATATTAAATCCTAGCATTTGATCTTTCAAGATTTAAACTTCTAATAGTCTCATCAATTCTCTACAATAAAAAAAGGTACAAATACCTAAAGAAATGGCTAAAGAAAACTAGAAACCCAAATTAAATCCAAACCTAAAATCTAGGAAGGGTGCTACAACTCCCTTGGGCAAAATTAGTTACTTTTGAGGATTTTTTAGAGCCGAATTATGGGATCCATCTAAGTATCTCTAAATGATTATTTTCAAGAAAAAAAAAAACGAGTTTGAGTTCTTCTAAATCTTTCCCTCTAAAAATTAGATGGTTCTTATTCAATTTTGGGATGTCATTTTTTAGGCATATAGAGAACGTGAGTTATTTTCTTTTCTTCTTTAAATTTGGTCATCGGACTCTAGAGATCAGATCTCCAAAATTTGGAATACAAAAAAGATCCCCAACTTGAGTTTTGCGCGAGGGAGCAAATGGAAAGTACGCTCCTGCACGAGCGTCGAATCTTTTTACATCTAGAAAATAGTTAAGAAAAAGAAAATGTGCCCGTTCCATCATTTGGTAGCCATGGCCCCTGCATGGGATGTTAGGGTCACTCTGAGGCCAACTTTATCGAAATAAATTTTCAGGCGATCACAAAGATTTCCGATATATATGACATCTTTGGATACTATTTGAAGATGCACTTTACTTTGGATCATTTAGGGCCTCAGCCTCATACAAACCACGCCCAAAAAAGAATTACGATGCCTTAATTGCTTATGACAAAAATTAAATGTACGTCATTATGAATTCGTTATTTCTCTTAATATTAGCTCTTAAAATTAGCTTAACTGAAAAATAGCTGAGTACATGTGGAATTCGGATTCTAATTTGTAAAAGAAAGTTTGGATAATATGGAAAATTGTAAATGAATTTAATTAAGGTTGTTTGCAAATATATTTGATCTTATCTTTATGCCTGAAGCTGGTGTAACCTAAATAAATGAAACACTACATAGGACAAGAAAAACCTTAAAGATAAGCTAGAACATGGACATGTATATTATAAGATGGAAGTTTGCAAATGATTTTAGTTTTTTTTTTTTTTGGGGTAACTCAGTGGAGATGATGTTCCCCTACTCGTTTTTGAACTCGTTAGTGGTTTTTTAATGCATTAGGTGAGAATGAAAGCCTAGATCCTAGAAGGGGCACATTTATTAAATATGACTGACAAAATATCATAAATGAAAAATCAGTGGTAAAATGCTACAATAGATCATTATTCTTTTTCTGACTATTTGGGATAGACTAAAAATACCAAAATAGATAGAGCCTCAATTGGGAAAAGATATGAATTACCTAAATTGGTTTTAAATAGGTCAAAAAAGATTTGGAAATAGTCAATATTACAAAACCCAACCAACAACTAGATCTATTAGGGGTTGACAAAATTGGCCCAAACATCGGTAAAATCTTAAAAAAAAAAAAAAAAAAACAATGATTAAAAAAATAAAATACATATTGAAAGTCTGGCCAAATATGTTTAGCCAATCCTACAGGTAAAATCAATCAATAGGATGACATCTGAAATCTGCCGAAAGAGTTAATTTGATTGATTTTTTACCAAACCTAACTATTGCTTTGGATGAGCTCAACAAAACCGTAAGTAGGCGGTTGGACCGATTTAACCAGCCAGTTAAGTCCGGTCTCCACGCCAACACATAAAATCTAACCAAGTATAGCAAAAGTTGCTCAAAGTAATCTATAGTTTTATGGGAAAGTATAGAATGAGACCATTTACCGTTGATACAAAGTGGTCTATTAATCTTGATCATTGGATGTGAATTTGATGGGTGCAATTATTCCATTGACCAAGCTCAAACTTCAAAAGAAATTTTTTCGACTTTGTAACACATCCAAGCTATCATATTGCTATCATATTTCACATCAAATAGTTATACGGAATTGCGACCACCTTGTATCAAAGGTTAATGGTCTCATTGTATACAATAGTTAATTTTATTCCTAATAAATAAAAAAATTAAATGCACATGTTTATCTATCCCAAAGGTCAAATATGTAGTATCTTTATGACACGTGTGATGCAAAGCACCCTTTGTCCTACGAAGTGACTAGGAAGATGAAGGGTTGGTGAATTACAAGAAAAAACACAGAAGAGTTTGTCAACTTTAAAATTTAAAAATACCACGTTCTTTTTAGTCAGTCAACATGGGACTGCGCTTCAAATAATCGCCGATCTTTTCATAACCAACCAATTCTTATACATTTTTACTAAACTCATTTTATTATTATAATTAATTAATTTATTAATCATCAAAGGCGCCTATATTAATGGAATAAGGGCAAGCTTGTCTTCCAACTTTTGGAAAGCCTTCAAGCATGACTTTCTCCATGTAAAAAAAAGAAATTGCATGAATAATTATTTTAATCTTCCTTTGATAGTAGATTTGCCCTTGCTAATGGTCATAATGGCTTGAGGTTAAGTAAATATTACATGACTCCGGCTGCTAGCGGTGAGAATTTTTCGGGTCAAGTCTGGATCCAAAATGTATACATGGAATTTAGATCTAGATGAAGATCTAATCGGATCCAGAATGTATACACTATTTTAAAATTGGGTCAGATCTAAATTGGATCTACTGGACCCAGATCTAATCCAAAGTAGATCTAAATTTTGAACTTGGATCCATAACCTTCTCCAAATCGGATCCAAAGTTTGGGTTTTAGATCCAAATTAGATAAATCATCCCTATCGGCCACTTCATACCTACGTTTGCATAGGGAAAGCACACACTATGGACATTTGTGTCTGGATTCACATGAGAGAGGGGCACTCAATTAGAGGTCGATCCTATGGAGAGAGAGAAAGGCTTTAGGGTAAGGTCCATATTGAGCCGTTTAAAATGGGAGTTAAGGGTCCTCTACTTCCTAATCAGATTCAATTCCCATCTCTTCCGATCAATCCTACGTATATTGCAAATTCAGATCGGAAACATGTAATCCAAAATCTACTTCAAAACACCCTTTTTAAACAAAAAAAAAAGAAGTTGTATTTAATGCAGTGTCATCAAGATCGGATTGGCCACCGAATTGGTGAGACATTTGGTCTAGTCAATACCGGTTCACCACAGGTTGAACCTATTGGACCAAGTATTTTTTAAAAAGAAAAAAGATATATATATATATATATATATATATGTATATGAAATTTTTTGCCTAATTTCATTTAGATGGTTGAACTAGTTAAAACTGACTGATCCGATCAGAAGATCTTGAATTTTGATTTGTTTTTTTACTAAATCCATATTTTACTTTAAGCCGAACCCATCAAGGTATTGGTCGATGATTCGATCAGTTGAACCACTGGTTCAGTCCAATTATGATAACTATGGTCTAATGTATCCATCCAAACTCAGGAGTAATTACTTGAGACCACAGAGTGCATGAAGGGAAAATCTCTCATGTTTTGAAGATTATTAATCATCTAACATCTCCTTAATTTTTTTTTATAAAAATAGTCGGCCATGCTTGGTCATTGTGACCTCTTTTTGTAAGGAGGCATAATTTCTCCCAAAATTACGGGGCTATTTTTCCGAGTTCCTTAGAGAGAGTTGTCTGGTGTCCCTCGGTATTCTCTATTTACCTACCGGTGTTGGTTTCGGGTATAGGTACCCATTCTCTACCTAAGAGTATGGCATAATTATTTTCCTAAATGGTAATTAGTTGCACATGCCTATCTATTGACAATGTAGTTTTGTCCCTGGACATTGACATGTCTATTTTTTCATTAATAGGGCAGTTTTGTCCATTTTAAAAAGTAAAATCACATTTTTTTTAATTCTATGGTCCCTAGGCCCTAGCACAAAAGTCCTCCAACTACTTACCCACTCACAAAGAAAAAAGGTTAAGAAAAAATACTTACAAGCTACAGCTGTGTGTTCATGGAGTGGAAGGCAAATGCAAAACAATATCTTCTACGAAAAGTTAACAAATTTTCCTTTAATAAATGCCAACATATTTTATGATCCTTCAGGGTGCATATTTTCAATTTACTCGGACAAAGGCTTATGTAAGACTCTTCTTTTGGGAAATTTTTAGGATGCAACCTCCTTAACGTAGCGATTTACTAAGAGGAAAAAGCAAAATGGTTTCTCAAAAAAAAAAAAAAAAAAGGAAAAAAAAAAAAAAAATTTACAAAAAATTACCTTTTAATAAATTCCAAAAGATTGTATGCTCCTTATGTAGTATGTCTTCCATGCACTCTGATAAGACCTTGTGAAGGACTGTTTTTGGGACCCAAAATTTGAGTATATAACCTACTCAATGGAGTAATTAACATCAAAAAGGAAAAAAAAAAAAAGGGGGAAAACTTAAATACATTTCTATGTGCCTTAAAAAAAATAAAAGTCATGAGATTGAAAAAAAAATAGAAATCATGTATACATTTTTTTAAATGATCTGGATGTTTTTGGAAATGATCGAGAGTATTTTTTGCCATAATTCCTCATTCTATATATTTTTTTATTTTTAAAATTCACTATCTATAAATTAGTAATTTGTGGATCCATTTTTATGTATTTTTTAAAGATTTTTTAGAATTTTTAATGTTGCTTTTGGATTCATTTTATTTTTGCTACATTTATTTTGTTTTATTATATTTTTTATGATTTTTCTAAAATTTTATAGGGTTTCTTTTTACCCTATATAAACTTTTTTTATCTTGACGAAGTTCAGAATTTATTGATATCAAAGCAGGTTACAATATAGCATATACATCATCAGCAATTACCGGCACTGTAAGAGAAGGTCAAAGAGGACATCAGCTGAAAGATCTGAAACCCAATGGATTTAAGTTGTCAAAAAAAGCGTTGCTCTTTCAAACACCATTTAATCACATTCATCAAATCCCCCTCAATGATAACACCTCCACTGTATTTCTGGCCACTAGAATTTTCAGGCCATGAAAAATCGCAAGAAGTTCCCTGTGATTTGCCTTAGTGATTCCACATCGGCCAGCATATGCAGCTAAGACATTTCCTTGGCAATCATGTATTATAACATTGCAGCCAGCTAGACCTGGATTAGTGAGCTTCGATCAAAATTCAACTTAAGCACTCCTGGATCAGGTGGCTTCCATCTAGTATAAGGTTTAACTTTAGGCACATCCAACTGAAAAGGGTTAGAGTGATTAATAAAAAATCAACTGTGGATAAACCCTTGTCTTCCTTGATTACAGCTAGCCATGACCAAAGGGAGATCTTAATCTTATTTAATATCCTGTCAAAACAACAGGCTTTCCCTTCAAAGGTTCTTTGATTTCTCTCCAACTATACTTCTCATAGAACAACAGCGCGAAGGATCTTCTAGATAAAATTCTCAATTTTCTGTAAAAGCACCTCCAATTGAGTGATCGAATCCAACACATGTTGCGGTAAGGTTAGGTTCATCCCAACAATTGAAAGCATCACTACCAGATTTTGGATTTAAACGAACAAAGGATAAATAGGTGCGCCCCACTCTCACTATTTTCCATGCACATCAAGCAAACATTAGTGATGAACTTCCCTCTTTTAATCAGATTGTCAACAATTAGGACTTTATCTTGGGCTACCAACCAAAGAAAGACCTGCACTTTATGTGGAATAGGCCAATTCCAAATTTGCTTTATCTTCGGAAGAGACCAGCGCACTCTGTCAAAGAAAAGTAATCTATAGACCTACTTAACATAGAACTGGCCATCATTTTCAATTTCTCATACCACTTCATCCTCATAATGCTGCCCTATATAAACTTAAGACTTGGACATGCTCAAGTCACTTACCTCAGGCAAGGGCTGAGTACCTTGGTTGTTAAGAATATTTGACATCGATATAAAATGTCAGCCTTAAATAATCAAAGTATGACACATCTTCAACCCTGCCAAAACATCAGATCGAGTCGGCTTGAAAATCTATTTTGATGCATCTGGTCCTTTAGCTCTTAAAAAGTATTACTAGTCTTCATTTTTATGATCTATGATCCACACAATACAAGGTGGAGCATCCATTGGATTGGCATTCTCAAAATGGAAGGTGAGATGAGGCCCTAGTCATCCCCACCGTGCATTATGGGATCAGACGACAGACTCTTGTCATACACGAGATACACTTGGTGTCGTTTTCCACTAATCTTTTACTAAGGAGAAGTTTGGTGTGTTTCATTCATTTATTGTATGAAATTTTTTTGGTAGGATAATCCTGCTGGTAATGCCAAAAGAGTTTTACCATTGGTAGGTGAAGAGTAGTACCATGTACTCAAGGTTGTATTAATTTCCTGATGTAATATAATTTCAATTAATTCAGCTATTCTAAGGGTAATTTGGTCATTTTCAGTGATGGTTTATTTTGAGGCTCTTGCTTAACCAAATGGTAAATTGAGTTTTATTATTATTAATTTGTATAAGTGTGGTAGGCTTTTAGTAAGTTACATTGAAAAAGCAATTAAAAGATGGAGGTTTTCTCTACTGGGACAAGTTAGATAAAAATTTGGGGTTGTTGGTATATGTCAATATTGAGTTTTTATTTTTAAGTTGTATTAAAAAGTTTTAATGCTTTAAAAAAATAGGATTAGAAACCTCCATGGAGGAACAAGGACACAAATTTTTTATGAGCCACCCGGATTATGTTGCTCCAAAATCCCTGTGAATTGAGATTGATTGATAGCTATTTTTAAATAAATTTTTGTATGTATTGTTTTGATGCATTTCTTTGCATGTGTTATTTTTCATTTTTGTTTAGAGTGCATAAATGAGGCATGAATATATCCACATTTTAAGTTGGCTATTTTAAAACATCTTTTGAAAAATAATAACCCGCAATGTCCGTTGTCCTGATCGTTGAGATTCAATTTAAGCCATCCAACATTTATTATCTTTTTCTAATAAGAAATATAAGAGAGAAATAACAAACTGAATTGTATGTAACAAACCGAAAAGTGTAAAGCATCCATCTTAAAGTTAGATGCAAGTAGGTGTTCCATCTAAAAACAATGGAAACTAACTGTCCAAATGTTTTCTTATTAGAATTATTATTTTTAGTTTTAAAAAATCATTTATTATCATATTCATGATCTTCATGATGGAAAAAGTAAGTCTTAAAATCTGTTTTTTAGATGGATTTTTAAAAACAGATTTATTAAGCATTTCTACATGTGCGGGCTTGGCCGCATAGAAACCGGGTCCTTATAATAAATAAGGCCATTTAATCTAGTTACTAGGAGGTCACAATTGTTACTAGCCATTACAGGTCAAATCCAATGGCTTTGGATGCATAATAAAATTTGAGATTTTTTTTTTCTTTGAATTTTTAGTCTAATCAAGAACTCTCACAATTACTTGATTTGAAATATGATGGACAGAAATGATTTTCACCTCCTCGTATTAAAAATAAATAGTAACTGTATACACCTTTTTGCAACAAAATTAGTTGAGATCGAGAAGTAGCAACGGACCTGAACCCGATTTAGTACCCGAGGGATAGAGACTCAATTCAAGTCTAGGTATGCGTCCAAAATTTGGACTTGGTGGGTTGGGTCCAGGTCCAAATTTTGGACCCGAATACTATTCGGATCTGAGTCCGGTTGGGTCCTAGTCCAATAATATTTTTTAGGTCCAATATATAAATATATTTAAATACGTAGGTATTTTAATTTGGATTATATTAGGGTGCTAACGCTGTGTAATAGTTTGTCATTTTACTCAACAATTCTAGACATTTATATACCATTGTTTTATATATATGGAGCATTTTGTAATAAAGGTATTTTTTTGTTATTTAGAAAGGTGTGACATCATCCATATGGGGTGTGACGTCATACACTATGATATCACACATCTTTTAATGATAAAAAATACCTTTATGAAAAAAAATTCTCCATTTACAAAATAAGAGTACATAAATATCTAAAATTGTTGAATACAATTATAAATTGAAAAATAATCTTATAAGACCCTCCCCCACCCATGTATAAGACTCCAAAAGACCATCATTAAATACGGTACATATCTATAAAAAAATCAATTCTCAAACTCATACGAATCTTACACACATGGGTAGAAGAGGGTCCTACGGTATCATTACTCTTATAAATTACTTTGAGCTCCCTAATATAATCAGGTCTCGGTCTCACAATATATCTTCAAGTCCGGCTAGGACTAGGACTAGGACCCGGACCCAACCCGTTGCCACTCCTAGATTGAGTTCACAGTTTGAAAAGACGAGAGGGAAATAAAAAAATAAAATAGGAGGCATGAGAGAAGAAGTAAAACTTGGAAGCCACTGAGAAAGGAAGGGAGGGAATTAAAAAAAACAAAAACAAAGGCACCACGGTGGTGCGATTCATAGAGCCTACGGTCGGATCAGGCGGCCGACGGCTCTCTACCACACTCACTGTTGACCCTCTCTCTCTCTATCTCTAAAAAGCGTACCAAAGTTAGGAGGAAGAAAGAGAGAGTGATGGCCCTTCAATTTCAATTTCAATTTCAACTACAGGGGTAGGTGCACGATTGACTGACCGACTCCACGCCCCTCTCTCTCTCTCTCTCTACTTTCTCTCTCTAAACTGATTCGTATATATGCTCTGCGAACCCCACATTTTCTTTTCAGCTTGAGTTCTCTGAACACCAAGCTTTCCCCCACCTACCACAAGAACCCATCTTAGAGAGAGAGAGAGAGAGAGAGGGGGAGAGCTGTTTTCCTTCTCCCCATCTTAGAGAGAGAGAGAGAGAAAGTGTGTGTGTGTTAGCCCTTGATCCCCCAATTTTAGATAGAGAGTCGAGTTCAAAGAAGGCCCTTTCCGATCTCTCTGCAACTGCCAGATTGAAAGAAACCCCAGTAACAGACAGACCGTAGAATCCCCTTTTCTCTCTCCTCAACTTCTAGAGAGAGAAACCCCAATCGAAAGGCACAAATGAAGGCCATCCCATTAAACTCCAGCTTGCACAGCTCCGCCCTAGCCGAGCCCCATCATTCCCTGCAATGTCCACTGGTGGCGCCATCCCGCCTCCTGCATCCCCGCCACCGCCTGCGTCCCATCATCCACTGCAGCAGTGTCAATGGCGTTCACGGCGCCGCCACCCACAGCCGTGCCGCCTGGCAGAGCTCCTGCGCTATCCTCTCGAGCAAGGTCGTCGCCGAGCAGCAGAAGGTCGATAAAGGTACCGACATGGTCTCCCCCGCCATCAATGGCCACAAGTCCCTTGACCTTGTCCCCGTCGGGAATGCTGGCGTAAACCTCCCGAAGCCCCTCTCGATCTCGGACCTTGCGCCCGCCCCGATGCATGGCTCCAGTCTGCGCGTCGCATACCAGGGCGTCCCCGGGGCATACAGCGAGGCCGCCGCCGGCAAGGCATATCCTGACTGTGAGGCGATCCCCTGTGACCAGTTTGAGGTGGCCTTCCAGGCGGTGGAGCTTTGGCTGGCAGACCGCGCCGTGCTTCCCGTCGAGAACTCCCTCGGCGGCAGCATCCACCGCAACTACGACCTCCTGCTCCGCCACCGCCTCCACATCGTTGGCGAGGTCCAGTTGCCGGTCCACCACTGTCTCCTCGCCCTCCCCGGCATCCGCAAGGAGTACCTCACCCGCGTCATCAGCCACCCCCAGGCCCTCGCCCAGTGCGAGCACACCCTCACCAAGCTCGGCCTCTCTGTCGCCCGCGAGGCCGTCGATGATACCGCTGGTGCTGCAGAGTTTGTCGCCGCAAACGGCCTCCGCGACACCGCCGCAATCGCCAGCGCCCGTGCCGCCGAGCTCTACGGCCTCTCCATCCTCGCCGATGGCATCCAGGACGACTCCAGCAACGTCACCCGGTTCGTCATGCTTGCCCGCGAGCCGATCGTGCCCCGCACAGATCGGCCGTTCAAGACCAGCATCGTCTTCGCCCATGATAAGGGCACCTCGGTGCTCTTCAAGGTCCTCTCCGCCTTCGCCTTTCGGAACATCAGCCTGACCAAGATCGAGAGCCGGCCGCACCGCAACCGGCCGATCCGGCTCGTCGACGACGCCAATGTTGGTACTGCCAAGCACTTCGAGTACTTGTTTTATGTGGATTTTGAGGCCTCCATGGCCGATGTGAGAGCTCAGAATGCCTTGGCCGAGGTCCAGGAATTTACAACTTTCTTGAGGGTATTAGGGTCATATCCCATGGACATGACCCCATGGATCCCATCTCGTGAAAACTCCTAAGTCCTAAACATGAACCAACAGAGGAGAGACAGATAAAAAAGGTCAAATTTGCCCTTAACACCCAACCTTCTCTCTCCACCACCTTCCCCTACAACAAGAAAACCCAAATTTCTTAAACCTTCCAATTCTCTCTCCTCTTTTCTCTCTCTACCCAAATGTGTCTTAGACCCACGCATTCTCTCTCTTTTTTCTCTCTCTAGGCCAAAATGCGTCTTGAACCCACCAATTTTCTCTCTCTTACCCTAAAGCCAAATGTTTTAAAACCCTCCAATTCTCTCTACAAAAAGCCAAATAGGTCTCTGAAACCCACTCATTCTCTCTCTTGGCCCAAAATGTCTTGAACCCCTTCCCCCAATTCTCTCTCTTCCTTCTCTCTCTTGACCTAATCCCAAATGTGTCTTGACCCACCAATTTTCTCTCTCTTGAACAAAAGCCATTTGTCCTATACCCACCAATTCTCTCTTCTTTCTCTCTCTAGCACCTCTTCTTTTTCCTTCGTTTTTCTTTTTTCACACTGTAAGCCTGCGTCCGATGTGTATGTATTGTTTATTTTTATTTTTATTTTTATTGAGAGGGAAGGAGATGCATCAAAATGTAAATCTCAACCTATCTTATTTTATTGCTTCTTTCGGTTTCATGCAATTCACATATTGGGAGTTGCAAAGCGTGGAAAGTAAATGTGAAATATTGTTGTTATAATGCATCAATTTTTATTATTTATTGATAATACTTATTTGATTTGTTTAAATGGCCGATTAAAAATCGTGTAGCTGACCTTTATTAATTAGAAAGAAAAAAACTGTGATGATGATGATTATTGTTTTGTTCAAATGCAAGCTAATATGGGTTGTATAGGAACAGAAAGAATTTATATGGGTTTGTATAAAATGTTGGATGTAAAATTAAATAGTTGGGGTAAGATATTTGTTTGAGGCTTTCGAAAAATTTTTGCGGCAATCAATATAACTGTACTCATCTGATATCACTTATCGTAGTTGAAGATAATTGTAGCAAGCGACTCATCTTTTTATGTAGTGATAATATATGTTTATTTTATATTTGATGGCTAAAAATGATTATATTTTATTTTCTTGACAGACAATATACGATTCAACTACTTCTAACTTCATATGGCTAAAGGATTGTGCCGCCAGTTTTGTATGGATAGCAACAGTCCTATTCTAATACTTTTCCAATTTTCCAATGTGTACATAGTTAGGGAAAGAATGTAAGTTTTGAGATGTTGCTACTGGGATTGCTATGTTTGTTGCTTGTTTTTGGGAGTTAAGGGAAATTATTGAAAATGAAGGAAAGTTTTTAAATGTATTGTTGGAGAGGTTTCGGTGAATTAGACATGTCTATTCAATTGTCGTCTTCATAGAGAAATCATTTTTTGGACTTAAAATTTTACTAGTCATTAATTTCGACCACTGTGATCATGAATTTGAACATAAAAAAAATGAATTTTGAAAATAGACACCGGTAAAAATCCTATATAAATTTTTGAACTAGAAAACCATGAATTTTTGCCAAAGCAAAAATGGATCTAGAACGACTTAAGAATGTGTTTCACGTCTTAGAGTCTTATATTTAATGGGATCTTCAATGCATTTGAATAGAATCTCATTTAAACTCGAGAAATTTATCAAAATGGATTATACTATTCGATCATTTAACATTTTAACCTCTTCTACTATTTCAAATCGAAATTATGTGTAATTTGAGGAGCCATTGTATATAAATCTGATTAATTTTTTATATAAATATGATTAATTTTTATATAAATCTGATTAATTTTTATATAAATCTGATTAATTGTAATATTTTTTATATAAATCTGATTAATATGAAATTTTTTATATTTTTAATTTGTGCGCCTTATTTTTTAGTACCCATGTCTAAAATTTCATTATGATCTGATTTATAGAAAAAAATTAATATTAAAATAGTAATATGTATTATGAACCGTATGAAGAATATATGACGGTTCTCATCCACCTATATTACTATTTATTATAGCCGGCCAGCTATTGTTAACTTTTTCCAAATGTTAAATAGCCCATATCTTATGTGTATTAGGAGAGTATATTATGAAATCATTTACTTTTGGTACAAGGGAGTCGCAATTAATCTTGACCATTGGATGTGACATTGGGTGGCATCATTTATTTCATTAACCAAGTTCAAAGTTCAAAAGAATTTTTTTCGAACTTTATGACATACTCAAGCTATCAGATTTTACATCGGAGGTTGTAAGTAATTGTGACGTCATTATACAAATGCTAAATGGTCTCTTTGTATATAGTCTCGTTGATAAATTTTCCTTTAAACGTTGCGATAAAAACAAGAGTAACGATCTTATGAGACCCTCCCACACTTATGTGTGTAGAACCCCAAATGATCACTATTAAATTTAATATAAATATCTAAAAACGTTATCATATAGGTGTGAGACTTATTCTTTTAACAATCTATATCAAATTTAATGATAATCTTTTGAAAGCCCACGCACGTAATTGTAGTTACAAGGTCATTTCCCTCGAAACAATACCAAATGGCATCTTTATGCTCCATTGTCCTTTGGAGTTATGGTTCATTAAATGAGTGACGGTCTCCAAATAATAGAGAAATTATTGTCCTTTTCTTCTTCTTTCCACCTTATTTTAAGGGTTTTTTAGGTGTTTGTAAAGGACAAGGGACTGACTGCTACTTTATCTTTTACCGGAAAGAGTTTGTATAACGGCGAGGCCTTAAACAATCAAATTAAGACACGCCTTAAAATTGTATCAGAAAAAGTTGTTTGGATATTGACAAATCTTAAAATTCGATCATCTTGACCTCAAAATGATTGGACATGAAAATAAATAAATTTCAAGTTTTGAAAATAGTGTATCTTGTAACGTATTATCTAAACTAGACTGTTAATTTTCAAGTGTTCATAGATCTGTTCAATCTACACTATTTTTAAACTTTAAATTTTATAATTAAAGATGAAAATAAAATTTCAAGTCATTATAAAGATTTTTTATATTGAAACAATATATTTCGTAACTATTTGAAGGTGCGCCTACTTTGATTGTTTACGGCCTCCGCCTTACGCAAACCACACCCTTCTCCTAATTAGAAACCTAATTTCATGCTTTTGGTTCCTTATGGAAAAGCTTAGAGTTTAAGTTTGTCGTTTTCTTAGAGAAAACCTAGTCTTATGTTTGTTTTTATTATGGAAGAAAGAATTACTGTTTAGGTTTTGTGGGTTGGTAGGTGAGCGTGTCATATGGTGCAAGAATCGTTAGGTTGGCACGTGTAAGGGGTAGGTGAGAGTGAAAGCGTGTGAAAATTACACGGCTGACTGTTGACCACGTCACCACGTGGCCCATTCCTTTGCGGAATATTTTGACTAAGGGAAAGAAACCCATTTATGTGTCACATGGCAACATTTATTTATTTATTTATTCATTTATTTATTTTTATTTTTATTTTGTATTGGGAGTATGCATGCATCTGATATTTCATTTGTAGGGGTTTGAAAACTCGTCCGATCCAAATTGTCGATTAGTATTGAGAATCGGTTAAGATTGAATTAGTTCTCAAAAGCTATTAGTATTGGCTTGGTCCTTCCTCTGAATTGTTTATTTTATATTAATTATTTTAAAAGCTTATTTAATATTTTTTCAGGTCTCCCTAAATGCTTCCACCCTTTACCCTAAATACATATTTTAAGTTTTTTTATTTTTATTTTTTTAAGATCACCAGCCCAACCTATTTGGGCTTGCAATATGGAGATCGAAAAAAATCGAAAAAATTAATATATGTAATTAGGGTAAGGGTGGGGGTATTTATTGGTACGGATCGAAATATCAAAAATTAAAAAAAAAAAAAAGCAAAACAGTATTCTCAAATAAACAGTGACATGACTTGTTGATTTCAAAAGGGAATTCAAGTATATCCCCCTTAGGTCTCAAGATAGAATCAGATGGTTCAATGTCGGTTCGACGATTTTTTAAACACTTATATCAGCATGAATTATATACATGCGGAACGGAGACATGTAGGTTTCTTAGTTTTACTCATGTAAAACTCCCCATTCATAATTATTAACCCTTGTAGGGTCCACTTTGGAAATGGATATTTTCAAGGAAAATAGGGGTTTTGAGTATCAAAATATTTAAATTTTAGACGTCATTGTCTAAATATTAGGCAATCTTTATTTAATTTTAGGATGTTATTTTCTTTTTCAAGGTAGATACATAATGATTCATCATTCTTTTTTCCTCGAGGTTGGTGGCGAAGTTGAAGAGTATAGGATTATTTAATATGTTAATAAAATATTTATATAATATATGTTATATTATAAATAATGAAAAGTTAATAGTGAATAGTGAATAATGGGTTTATTTGTAAAAATAAAAGCGTGGAGAATGTTTTCCCACCTCAAAAAGGTGATGTTTTGTTTTACTATGAATTAGACAATTTCATAGTAAATTTTTTTTACCATGGGCTTTATTTGTATATGCATTATAAAATATTTTCTAGAAATGCACCAACCAAACATGCCCTTAGAGACATGTAATCTTCTAACCACTATATATCATTATTATATTCATCTTTGTGAGATTTTTGTCGATATTTTGGGTGAAACCTGATGGAGGAAAAAGGAAGATGAAATTTTTATTGAAGTCCCCATTAGCCATCAAGTCCCCACTCTTGCTTATGAAAGGCGTTTTAAGTTTATTACGTATTATTTGCCCATAAGAGTAAGGGTGTGGTTTGTATGAGGCTGAGTTTTAAACAATCAAAGTAAGACGCACCTTCAAAAATCCAAGTAAGATGCACCTTCAAATAGTATCGAAAGATGTTGCTTTGGTACTGAAAATCTTTGTGGTGGCCTAAAGATTTATTTTTATCTCTAATTATAAAATTTAAAGCTTAAAAAATGGTGTACATCGAGTAGATCTATGAACACTAGAAAGTATTAAAAATTGAAAGTCTAAAAAATGTGTTGCAAGATGCACTATTTTCAAGATCTGAAATTTATTTTTTTTCATATCTATATATCTTGAGTTCGAGATGATCGATTCGAGGATTTTTCGACATCGAAATAATCTCTTCTAATGTTTTTTTTTAGGTGCACCTTAATTTGATTGTTTAGGACCTCATTCTTATATAAATATTTTCCTAGAAATAATTATGTTGATTTAAATAAATAGCAAGTGTCTAATGAGTCATTGTATTTAATCTAATAAATTTAAGATTTTTAAAAAATTTTCCTGAATGGAACTTATGATGTTTGGACTTTTGATAGTTCCATATGAATGTGACTTGAAATAATGGGATTTTGCTAGCCACTTACTTAATGAGTTTGTTTTCCATTTATTTTGCACTAATTAGGGGGGGGTGGTGGGGATTTGCACTAATTAGGTAGGGGGGTGGCAGGGATTGAACCTTTCTGTTTTATTTTATTTGTTCATAGCAAACAACCCTGCCAAAAATTGGGGCGGCAAAGGGGGCCACACCCTGACCCGACCCCTAAAAAATAATATGGGACCCAAACTCAGACCTGGATCCAAATTCACCAGACCATGACCAGGAAATATAGTGCAGGACTTGGACCCAACTTAAAAATTAAAATATTTATGTATTAAACTATATTTAAATATATGTCATATATTAGGATCTAAAAAATATTAATGGACCCGGACCTTAATAGTATTCGGGTCCAAGATTTGGACTGAGACCCGACCAAGATCAGGTCTACCCCTCAGGTCTTAGGTCGAGTCCGGGTCTGGGTCCATTGCCACCTCTATTGCCAAACAAAACATGATATCTTGATTTATTTATTTTTCCCTTTTAAAATTTATCTTAACAAGGAAAAAGGGAGACACTTCCTGCTTAAATTGACAAAGACGACGCCCAAATATAAATAAAAATTTGCATAAAAATGTAACAATAAAAGGAAAATCGCATAAAAATGTTGGACTTTTGGGCCCATCCCTAATGTCGAACGGTTCGATCCGGATGGTTTGAGATTCATTGCATTGACATGGTTCTGGGACTGCAAACGGACCAGGTCTGCATTGGTCGACCCCAACGAGAACCCTAATCCAGATCGGGTCAAGCTGGACCTCAACCTAGACCTCATTCGAATGAGTATTAACAGGACCAGATCAACTAGACCTGGACCCGACCCACTGGGCTCAAGTCATGCGCTCAAGCCATTTGGATCAGTTGACAATGGGTGCCCCTCCTACTTAGTCGTGGCAGGGTATATATTGTTTCTCTACTTTTTAATTTTAATAGCAGTAGGGCACCTAAATTGTCTGTCGTTCCTACGAGAATTTCAGCTAACTTTATTTGATGGATGTTCACCATAGTTATCGAGAACGGATCGAACTGGTGCCTTGGTAGGTGTAATCTAATATATCAATCAAATTTGATCGAAAATATGTCAAAATTAATGTTTAACTAGTTTAAGTTGGTTGGACCAGCTAGCTTTTATTGCTTCGACCAGCTAAATCAAGTTTGGCAAAGTTTTAATACATTTTGTATTTTTTAAATTGTTATATCCAATTTTCTTTCATACTTTTTAAAATCTTCTTGTTCGATCAATGGTTGAACTGATTTTGACTAAACCAAACCTCTCACCAATTCAATAATCCATCTGATCTTGATAACAATCATGTTAAACTAATTTATTAAGCACCGTTGGTTCACACATTATATCATCTTTCTCTCGCATCCAAGCACTTTTCTCAAATTCTCTCTATTTATCAACATGAGGACTTGCAAATTTGAGCTATATTTAAAAGAGAGAAGAAGGGAAGGTGACCTCTCACCTTAGTTTTTTTTTTTTTGTTTGAGTAATTCAGTAAGACAGATAGGCCTGTACCCGTGTAGATTAGTTAGTGAGGTGGTACTAGTAATGGGACTAGAAACCACAACGTGATGACTGGGGTGTGGGGCGCTACCACTATGACCTTATTCACTTTACCATACATTTCTAATTCTTAGTTAGTGAGGTAGTACTAGTGGTGGGAATAGAAACCACAACGTGGTGACTGGGGTGTGGGGTGCTACCACCATGACCTTAGTCACTTTACCATACATTTTTATTTTCTACTTTTATTCTACTTGATGAAATTGGCCTCTTTCTTCTCTTTATTTCTTTTGAAATGTCTAAATTATCTCTAGAATATTTAAAGGGATTGTTTACAAATATACCATTTATCTTTTGTACATGGAGGTCACAATCATTCGTATTCATTAGATGTCAAATTTGGAGTGGGTTGCGAAGTCCGAGAATCTTTTTGAAACTTTGTGTTTATTCAATGACACTCTTACAACCGCTCATTTTGAAATTTAAGGGACAAGAATAATTGTGAACTTCTATATATACAATCCCATATTTAAATACACTCAACACTTTTAAAGATTTTACAACACGTTTAAAGATTTTATGCAAGGAATAGGTCAATCTCGGGTTCTAAACAATTGTAGATTTGCATTAATAGAAAAATAATTGATAGTAATAAAAAAAAAAAAGACAATATTTTGACGGATCATTATTAAGTGTTTAGAAGTCCGTCATGTCTACACTATTTTTCAAATTTCACAAAGCATAAATTGATACTTAAGTTATCATAAAGGTTTACTACACCGGAACGTCATTTTCTAATAGGTTTTCGATGTGCAACTTTATTTTTACAATAAAAAAATTTATATAAAGTGACAACCTTATACTCTAAAAGTAAGGCGCACTTCAAAAATCCAATAAAATAGAGTGTTTCACATTAGAAAGCCCTCAAGCTGATCCTCTCAATCTCGAGATTTATAAATATGAAGGAAATAAAGATTTTCAATTCTAAAAATGGTGCATCTTATAACAAATTAACTAGATCGTCTATTTTTAAGATTTTCAGGTATTTATAATTAGTGGGTGAAAATAAAAATTTTAAACCATTGTAAAATTTTAAACATTGGAACTACATCTTGCTGCAAAATTTAGAGATATGCCTTACTTCTATAGTATAAAGTGGGCACCTCATACAAACCTCACCTTTTATATAAACAACGAATTAAATTTTTTGAATTATTATCAATAAATAGACCAAATACAGGCACACTTGTGCCCTAAAAACAAATCTATCATGGGGCAATAAGAGGTCTCATCCTCTCAAAATTAACCCAAAAAGCCATGCAATGAAACCATCATATTTAAGAACCACAGTGGCATATTTTTTTAACTTGGTAACACTATGTATGGCTGAGCTACTATATATCTCCCCTCTTCAGTATCTTTTAGATTGTTGGCTGCTATAGTTGGAGGGCCAAGGGCCAATGTTTAACAGCACCACATCTTATGCCCTCAAGGGGCATGGGGCAACTTATGTGGAAAGGGGCTGGGATTGTGGTGGTAGTACCCCCACACCCTAATGAGGTTCTCATTCCCAACAACTAACACTACTCCATTAATGTTTTATAAAAGTTAATGCCCAATCTACTTGAAAAAAACAGGTAGGGATTTTCTTCCTCTTTGAATTAAAATATATATATATATATATATATATATATATACTTCTTGTGGCCATAAAAAGCCCTAGGGGATGGGGGCATGTGTCTTAACTTGTTTTATATGAAAAGAAACTTTAGAATGCCATGATCATTGCTTTTAAAACATAAGGAAAGACCTCCACTATTCAAAGAGATGTTGTGGCCTATTTTTAACTTGGTAAGTAACACTATGTATGGCTGAGAATACTATATATCTTCCCTCTTCAGTATCTTCTAGACTGTTTTCTTGTCTGCTATAGTTGGAGGGCCAATGTTTAATGGTATCACATCTTATGCCCTAGAGTCGAATGGGGCAACTTCTGTGGGAATGGGGCTGGGATGGTGGTGTTAGCTCCCCCTGACCCTAGTTACCACGTTGTGGTTTTTATTCCTATCACTAACACTACTCTATTAATACCTTAAAAAACCTAACTTCTAGTTTACTTAAAAAATAGTTAGGAGCTTGTCTTTCTCACTAAATTATCAGAAAAGAAAACTATTTGTGGCCATGAGCCTTGGGGGATGGTGGCATGTGTCTTAACTTTTTTATATGCAAAATAACTTTAGAAAACCATAATCATTTCTTTTAAAACACAAGGAAAGATCTAATATGATCTCCACTATTCAAAGAGGTGATATGGCCTATTTTTAACTTGGTAAGTAACACTATGTATGACTGAGGAATACTATATATCTCCCATCTTAGTATCTTCTGGATTGTTGTCTACTATAGTTGGGAGGGCCAATGTTTAATAGCACTACATCTTTTGTCCTAAAGCGGAATGGGGCAACTTTTGTGGGAAAGGGGTTAGGATTGTGGTGGTAACTCCCCCATCCTATTTACTATGTTGTGGTTTTTATTCCCACTATTAACATTATTCCACTAATACTTTCTAACTCCTATTCTACTTGAAAAAGCGGATAGGGATTTGCCTTTCCCAATGAATTGCTATAAAAAAAAAACTTCTTGTGGTCCTGAGCCCTGGGATGGGGGCATGTGTTGTAACTCTCTTATATGAAAAGTAACATTAGAAAGCCATGATCATTGCTTTTATAGGAGCTGCTGGCCAATCCTCTGCAATTTCATTGAATCACCCCAATAACTTCCTTATAATATCGATTTCGTTGCTACTTATTCAAGGGGTGACAAGGCTTGGGCATTTTTCTTTATGCTAAAAGGTGGAATGTTTTGAAAGTTGGAATATTTTCTGTAAAGAAATCACGATGTTCAACACTTCACTGCCATGATTTCTTGCTGAAAATCTACTGTCTTGCAGCCATGGCGGATTGGATTCTTTTGGCAAGTTTAATTTTTCTAGTAAAATAGCTACTTCCATTTAGCACAAACTCTCTCTCAAATTATGAAGAGCAAAGCTTCATAGTTTATCGTTGAAGTCCAAAGAAGAACCCCCAAGCATCTGTAATAGCCTGTTTTGTAGTGCATAACCCATTAAAACCCCAAATACAACAACTTGGGGACCAATTTCATAAAATTATGATATGAATCAATGCCCTCCGAGAGCCGTGATGCACTACCGAACAAAGAAATTTGTGGCATGAGAACTAATGTTTTTTGTGGGTAAGTGATGAGAACTGATGTTGACAAAAGTCTAGTTACTTTGTTATAATCAGATCTTCTTGATTACACACCCATTAATGCGAATCCCCAAAAGAACAAAATAAAAAACAGCATTTCTTTTTCAAAAATTTTGTTGCTGTTGGGCCTTGAGAGATTTACAGTAAGGTTTTGGGGGGGGGGAGGGGGACTTTATAAAAGGAAGAGGCATCGGGGTATGGGAAGCCCGGTTTCTCATTTTGAGTTTCGTGCAAAATCTGCACCATTCAAATAAATGTCTGTTGCATATGGTTGCAGCCCTACAAAAACTGGGTCTTTAATTTTTGAATACTTGAGACATACTCTCCCAGGTTTTTAGGGTTAGTCAGGAAGATGACCTAGTATCCTATTGGGTTCAATGACAGACCGAGTCTTAACCCGAGTCATTGGTTTTGCCACAATCGATGATCAATATTGACCATAGCATCACTTCCAAACACTGGGATATTAAAAATGAAATGTATAGAGCACAGTGGTAGGGTTTGAACTAAGGTGACTGGGATATTAAAAACAAATGTTCAGAGCACATTCGCGGAGTATGACCTAAGGAATTGAGATCATGTGGTCTACTTTTTTTTTTGTACCATATTAAAATGAACCAAACATGAGCTATTTAGTTTTGGAAAAGCTTTACATAAGGTCTAGCCCTAAACAATCAAATTAAGGCGTACGTCAAAAGTTCACTAGAAGATGTTTTGATGTAAAGAAATCCTTCAATCGTTTATATTGACCTCAAGATGTATGGACATGAGAAAAATAGATTTCAAGTCTTGGAAATAGTACATCTTGTAATGCATTTTTTAGATCATCAATTTTCAAAATTTCCAAGTATTCACAGATCTGCTCGATCTACATTGCTTTTAAAGCTTTACATTTTATAATTAGAGATTACAAATTGTTCAAGCCATCACAAAAAATTCCAGAATTAAAACAATATCTCGGATGAACTACTAAACACTGAAGTACACACAAATTCGTATCGAAGCAACACAACTCTTTCTTAATGCATCTAACAAAAATAACAAGTTTTAGTTGGCTACGCTCACCTGATCATAGGTGAGAGGAGACTAATAACAATATTAATGCATATAAAAACCAATAAAAACATTCTCAACTTCATATAAGGAGATAAGAGTCTTTAACTTTTGCAAGTTTCCCGTAGGAACACAGAGACATTCAACAAAATAAAATAAATTTTCCATGAAGAAATGGTAATTTAGAATTTATTCTCAAAGTTCCAATGCTTCCCTAATAGAATCGGCCGATTCCCATGGAGACCTGCCCATCTCAATTATTGTTAATCCAAATCGGGTGATCCCAATTAGGATCGATGTTTTTCAAAACCCTATTTATACTGACATTACTCCACTTGGTTCAAAGGGCTCTTTGTTTTGATTGAATTCCATTTGGTTCAAAGGGCTCTTTGTTTTCATTGGAAAACCGAAGTGCTTCAACTCCTTGGTAAATTAGAGGGAAAAAGGCTCAATTTCGATGGATTGCTAACTTTGATATTATAATGAGCCAAAACCATTCCATGGCATGTTTATGGCAATTTTTAAACCCTGCTTACATGAAAATTTATGCAAAAAGCCACTGAATTAGTTCAAACTCATATCACTATCTCGTGTTGTAAACTCGTCATGATCTAAGTTGTTAATTATTTGGTTGAAGTGATAATTTCTAAAAAAAACTTATTTGCATGGAGTAATATTTCCTAACCAAGACTCAAGGTTCAACCACCTCATAAAGTTTCTTACAAAGTACAAATTCTCCAGCCATGAAAGTTAAGTTGGTCATTCTTGTTAAATTTATCTTGAATCCCAATAATTAAGAGAACATTTCCATCATTCTATGTTCTCCTATTTTTTAGTGTTTCCAATATTTACAGATTCTCTTAACCAACTAACTCCCTATTATCTAATAGTTGATTCATAGATTCTCCCAACCAAGTTTCTATTAACTAAGAGTTTGACTTTAGTGCACAATCCTAGTTTGATTATGATGATAGGTGAGCCCCACAGAGAGAGGAGTTCAGAAATCCTAGAAGTCGAGAATTGGAAGACTCACGTAAAGTATTTTAGGTTTTCTTTTTCTCTATTAGTGTGAAAGAAAAGCTTCATGAGATGTTGCATGTGTCTCGATTCTCAGATAAGTTCCATCTTGTAATTTTATAGTGAAAAATTATCATTCTTCTTCACCCATAGATGTAACACCTGTGACACCACACAAAATCTTGGTATTCTTTTTTTATCAATTTTCTTACTTTATTTTCTTGCTTGTCGCTAGTGTTTTTACTAGCATCACGTTTTAAAACTTCCTAACAAGTATCCAAGATTTGGTTTAGGATTTTGTCAAGTAAAGGTTTCAAATGCAAAGTTCACAACAAACAAATTTAATGGCCAAAATAATTTCAGAACTTGTTGAACCAATGGAACCAAATTTTTATCTAAACATGTTTTTGTTTTTAGACTAGACTTACCAAGGCCCACCGACTAATCGGACCAGGTGGCCTCGTCCAATCTTGAAAACCGTGATCCACTATATGATGTTATGATGTTCCTCTTAGATAGCATGGAGCCCAAACTAGAATCAACGCAAGGAATGAAAACAGGTATGAAAGAACTAAGAATTTTACAATAGACTAAGTAATCCAGATAAAATTGTCATCCAAACAGGTCCTAAGGTAGATTTAACTTCCCTCATCATTAATATAGAAACCTCAATCCAAGAAACCTAGGCAAAAAAAAATCTCCTCATCATTAATATAGAAACTGCAATCCAAGAAACCAGAGTTAAACTCCACATCTAAATACCCAGCTTTTCCCTAACAAATAATACTATCCTAAACCCCAAATATTGTTTAAAACAAGCCCTTCCACCAATCTCAAGGCCTTTCAGGATTGAAGTACCAAAAACCCTTTTGCATCTATTCATTAAGGGCAAACTCTAGATCTAAAAGATGCACATATATACCAAGTAATCATTTCCATATATTACCCATATTCCTTTCAAAATTTTGAAACCAAAAAAACTTCTTTTCCTGATCCTTACTTGGATGCACTGTGCTTGGCTTGGTTGTGGCTGTTAAGGGCCTGATCAGATTTGAAAGTCCTGTTGAAAATAAAAAATTCAAGCACTAGTTTCAGCTTTATTAAATTCTCAGGATATAGTAAAAAAGAAGTAACAATAATCAATCAAATATTCTCCAAATATAACCCCTAAAAAAATATAACAAGATAAAATAAACACCCAATGATAGATTATTAAGGGCAAACATTAGCTGCAACTCTCCAGCAACAACCATAATAATTGAAATACTTGAGCTTATTGACTAAGCCAAACATAAACAAAAATTGGTCAAAGAAACAATAATCAATCAAGGAACAAATACAAAAGGGCGACATACTTGTTACAACTCTTGCAAGAAACTTCACTCTTCTTGGCATCAGTAGCAGGGGTGGCTGGTTTTCTCGGCGTCTGCTGCTTGTCGTTCGCAGCAGGAGTCTTCCCACTTTGCTTTGTAGGGTACGGCGTAGCCACGTGTCCTCCCTTCTTGCCTTCTGCACCACCTCAACAAGTGATCCTCTCTTACTATCAATCCCAAATAGATATAGAAATAGAGATAGAAAGATAGATAAACAAATAGAGAGTGATAACTGATATCCCAATGAGGGAGAGAACAGCTATCTTTCAATTTGACTCGAACAGTTTGCAAACAATCATTGCTACCACACTGTTTACATCCAGGGTTGGTTCATAAAACAATTGACACATTCAAGGAGATATGATGAACTGATCCTTGCATCAATTCTATCATTATGGAAGATCAAGTAGGTATAGTTTAGCAGCCTGAAAGAAATAAAAGGAAAAATATGTCTTTTTCTTCCAAAAACAAAAAATGTTGGGGAAAAGAATTAGTAGGGTGGTTTACCACCATGCAGAAAATATCAAACAAACCATAATGAGTTCGAGAAATTTAACCCATTTCAGAGCTCGGAGGATGGAACCAAATTTCAAGAGACATTTTTGACATATAGCCTGGAATTCTTTCAAACCTGGCTTTGCTCCACCAGCAGGTGTAACCACCTTGGCCTTCTTTTCAGGCCCTGGAGTTTTTGCAGCAGAATCCGAAGCCCTTTTCTTGCCCGCATCAGCCTACACAATATGTAGCATAAGTATAAGAATGGAGCATCTCAAATGTGTAGACATCCTACTGTAGGTTCATAGCAAGAGAAATACAAAGGTACCTTCTTGGGAGTGACAGGTTGCTCTTCATCTGAACTTTCATCCTCATCATCTTCATCATCACTTTCATCATCACTAGCTTCAAGCATATCCTGGAAAAGAATGAAAACAGACCCAAGAACGTGAGCTTCGATATAACTCCAGACTGAGTACCTAGAAAATGCGAGGAGTTGAGGCAACTAGTCAGTAATCATGAATGCACCCAGGTGCCTAGGGATTCTACATGTAACTCAAATACATAACAATGAGAAATCTACCCATTGCTCTTGGATTTTGATATAACAACAGCTCAAGCAGGAACAATAAACATTCCACATTCAATATCAACTGTTGCCATCAATGGTTTACATAACTAATCCTGGTCAAAATTGAAGTATAGGTTCTTAAGAATACGCAATTCAACAAACTAGGACTAAGTAGACAAATATGAAATTTGGAGGAATTAGGAAGAAAACACTCTTTAAACAAAATTTCCTGAATATTCCCAAGATTCTCTCGGCAATATGCAACAGAGGACATGAAAACATAGCTGCTTGCTTGGGTACAACACTGCAATTAGGATAACTTTTGACCAGACCCAGACCCATCAGTGAGACTCCTGGTTTACAGGAGAGAAGCTTTTCCCTTACCAAAATAACTCAGCACGATTCAAATACAACACAAAACTGGTTCAGTCAAAGCAAGGATAGGCAGTGAGCTGAATCATATACCAAACAATGGGAGCCATAGAAGAAGCCATCCCATCTGCAATCAATGGTTAGCCACTGAAGGGAGAAAATAACCACAACATCAATAGATACATATCTTATCAAATTTTGCTGTTAAACATGATGCAGTCGCTAAGGAGGTACAGCTTGATTACCAATCTCATGAGAACATGCAAGGGAGTTCCCATGAATGATTCTTGACTAATTGTTTGAAGATAACCTGAATCTTTTTTATTTTATTTTTAGCATATCTGATATATTAGGATAGAGCAATGTCACGCCACGGGTTAATTGTGATTTCAAGCTTTGCTGAGCAGGTAAGGATGGAAGGCCTCCAACATGTTCACGATGATCCCAAACTGACATTTGTGAGTTTTAAAAACCCTAGCCTATCTCAATTATGCAGACATGAGTGCTGCACCTTATTCTTCAGGAGCTAGGGCAAAGAGAAAACTCAGAAGAAAGGTTATTTGCTGTCTTAAACTTAACCACCGGACTCCAAGTATCTTATCCAAGAACAGTAAGAAATTAGAAACCTGGTTGTCAAAAGAGTTGAATCACATAACACAAATCACAAAAATCGTGCTCTAAGAGATGTATCATAGAGTTTGGTTGTTAATTACGAGAAAAGCTCTAAAGGCAAACAATCCTAACATATGGGACGATCATTTTCTCGAACTGCGACTAATCTGGGGTAGTTAACATTACTTCAACTAATTACTTTGAGTTCTGACCTCTAAAAAGAAACATCACAAAATATGAGTAATTGCAACAACAAAAGGAAACATTTCCACTAAAAATAATGTATTGTATTTGAAGCTAATCAATCCAACTTATGAATGATAAGCTGAATAACAAGAAATCTCAATAATCTCATGTAATAGAGCAACAAGTATCTCCAATCAGTTCAATCAAAGCCCACAATAGCAGATTACCTATAAAAGTATCTTTAAAGTTACAACCCTAATTTACCTTAAGGAGAAACCTCCAAAAACCCTTTGACCCTCCCTAGAGCAGCCTCACAACCATAGTAACACAGATCCCAAAGAAGCTCTCCTAAATAGCTCACAAGATAACACATTTATCACCAATCCACATCCTAAACCACCGTCTTCACTATAATATAACTCTATCTAATCCCACTAAGTCATAAGAAGGAAGCACTTCAATCATAGTCAAGGTACAATACATGTCTTATTCCAGAACTGCAACCTGAGCACCAACACAACATATTCAATTCCACAAGAAACTCAATTTGCAACCAAACCAAACTAAAGATAATGTCCTTCCAAAAATATAACAGAACAAAAATATACACTTCAATCATAGTCAAGGTACAATACATGTCTTATTCCAGAACTGCAACCTGAGCACCAACACAACATATTCAATACCACAAGAAACTCAATTTGCAACCAAACCAAACTAAAGATAATGTCCTTCCAGAAATATAACCGAACAATAATATAACCCAACCCGACAAACAATGGACAAGCATCAGCTCAAACTCCTGTACACTTATTCAACCCATCTCCCCACTCTATTATCAATCTGGAGCCTGTTTTAATAAAGGGTGCGATTTGTATAAAGCCAAGGCTCTAAACAATCAAAGCAGAACCCACCTTCAAATAGTATCAAGAACTTTGGTTTCAATACCGAAAATCTCTATGATAGCCTTAAAATATATTTTCATCTCTAATTATAAAATTTTAAGCTTCAAAAATAGTGTAGGTCGAGCAGATCTATGAAAACTTGGAAATCTTGAAAATTAATGGTCCAAAAATGCACTACAAGATGCACTATTTCCAAAACTAGAAAATTCATTTTTCTTTAATGTCCATGTATCTTGACATCAAGATGATCGATTTGAGAATATTTGAGTATCAAAACAACCTCTTCTAGTGAAATTTTTTAGGTTGGCTCTGATTTGATTGTCTAGACCCTAGGCTCTATATATACTTTTTCCTTCAATAAAACATAAATAGAGAATAAAACATAAATTGAGAACAAAACAAGAAAAAGATTCAAAACGCCAAACAAGAACAAGAATAACCCTAAAAGAGCATGCAGAATTTAAACAAAAGGAACCCAAATACTGTGTCATCAAAGAATCTATAGTTAAACACAATTTAACACTACTATCAGAAACTCTAGGAAGAAAGCACATCCATAGAAAAATTATGGAGGGAAAACTCGAAGTAGAATGCTATCACAAACAACTGTACCGCTCTTCCTTAACTCCAATGCCTCGTTCCATCACTATAAGATTGATTTCATTCATTCCCTAGGCATCTAACGCTATTTTACTTCTGGATTGGTAGAAGCTTTTTTTATCTTGCTCTTGAAAATTTAAAATACGCAAATTAGAATCAGAAATGCCTGAAAAATTATGCAATACCAAAAAGAATCCAAGGACAAAAACTGAAATTGAAGGATTAAGAAACTCCTATTATATGCTGTTATATGGAGCATGAAGAAAGGGAATCTCGATACAAAGGAAATTGGAAAACAAAGCAGGCAAGAAATATTTGAAATCCACTCATGATAGCTTCATACCATTTTCCCCATGGTTCTGACATTCTACTGTTCTACATTCTAGCTCTAGATTAATTTGGGACCACAGAAAGTTTTTATATGCCGGAAAAAGCATTGATGGGAAGCTAACAAACATATATGAAATACCGCCCACCAAGACACCACATATATATGGTCTAGAAGACCAGAACATAGAGACTTAAAAACAGATGAGAGCAACCAGTCTAAAAACAGATGTGATCAACCAGTTTACAGACTTCTCTCACACACATAGTTTCCGATTGCCGATAAAAGTTGCAGAAATACAACAAAATACAATATCAGGATCCCTCGATATTTTGACAAATTATTCAAAATTCCCTCTAAAATACTTAATTGTTTTTAGATATTGTCATATCCTGTTAACAAGACTCCCAAAACTTAAAATCCAATCCAAATGTTTAATTTCAATTAAACAGTTGCAAAATATTCAACTTAAATAACATGTAAAAATAATTAGCTCTGAAAGGGTATGGATTTCAATCTCACTCACAAGACATAATATGATAGATACACATAGCAAATACTCAACACTTGAGAGAACGGATAATTTCCAATGGAAAAGCAACATTAAGATAATAATAATCGTATAAAATAACCTCATCCTCATTGTCGCTGTCATCTTCATCATCTTCCGATTCATCATCCTCGTCGTCTTCATCATCATCGTCATCCTCCGCTTTTGGTTTGGGCACATTGTTTGCTTCCTGTGGTTTTACCTTTGGTTTAGCAGCATCAGATTCAGGCTTGGGAGCCTTGGCTTTCTCAGCAGCAGGCTTGGGCTGCTCAACCCTACCTGAGAAAAAGGGAATAAGGAAACGGGTAAAGTGATTCAGAAGTATTCAGAAACTCATTAAGTAACAAAACTCAATTTTTACCATTTTCCTCTTTGATCAAAGTAGGAATATCATCTTCCTCTGAATCTGGATATGAACAAAACAAAAAGTGACATCAATGAACTTTCATTTTTAGGAATTTTAATTCTAAATACTAGTCATCACGGGTGTGAAGTTTCATGACAAAAAATTCAATAAATCATTAAACTAAGACTTCTTTTTCTTTAATCAGCATAACAAAGAAATAAATACTTCACCTGAGAAATCCGATGATGTAATCAAAGGAGCTCATTGGTTAAGGATAATGGACATTTAATAATATGTCAGAACACAGAACTTATAAGCACAAACAAGCACACAAATAAAGGAAGACAGTTTTATTTAAATTTTAACATTAAATTAAATAAAACTGCTACGAGGATATTCTCCTTCTTGGATGACAGTCTTGTAGCCACAGAAAAAGATGCTCCCGTGTTTCCAGTTGTGGGATAGTTCAAATTCTTTCTGAAAGACCAGATCAAATGAAAGTTGGGGTAGTTTTTCTGATGAGAGTGAACCAATCACTATCTTCTGGTCACCAAATTTTAGGAACAATGGTACATAGTCACCCCCCTTGTCCTTTTTGGACTCTCCAAGAGATGCCTGAACCAGATTAATGATATGATTTTAGTGCAAAAACACAGAGCAAGCAATGAGAATTCTAAATGAGCAACCCAAAGCCAAGCATCATTAAAAAAAAAAAAGAGGAAAAAAATGACCTGTGAAAGATGTATATATTTATCCAGACCAGGGTCACACTTCACAGTCTCACCAGGTTTAACCTCAACTCCTGCAAATGAGAGGCATATAAAGAAATTAACCAAAGCAACAGAAACATGTGAGTCAACTAAAGTGAATAAGGAAAAGAAATTGCACTACCGATTCACAATTTACACATCCCATCGAAAAGGTCAGCAGCATCTACAAAATTTATATTATTTGCAAACAATTAAAAACTAAACCTAGTACTACTGGGTTTCAAAGAAATTTGAATCAATAATGTGGGCAGCAGTAATATACATGCATGTCCAGCTGACATAGCACTTTAAAAAGTGAAATGAAACCAACGAGGAACAGCTTTCCTAATCACATGAAGCATCTGGTGCAATTTCACTCTGGTACAATTGCCCATACTAATAACTAAAGGGATGGTATAGTGTCCACATGATATGGACGCTTGAAGGATGCAGAGGCACTCTTCAATTTCAGATTAAACTCAGTAACATCCGATGTCCCAAAAAGAATTTTCTATTTTATTTTTATTTAAAAATTATATTTATTTAAAATAAAAAGAAAAAAAATATTTTGAACAAAAGTAGACTAAAATATCCCTGAAACAATTTATGGGTACTTTGATCAATTTTTTCTTGTTCAAAATATTTTTATTATTTTCTTGGTTCACCATATAAAAAGTCATCTATAACGCAAATTTCAGATAAATATCATGATTAAATAAAAACAAAAAACTCTTTTGGCCATTGGATGTGCCCATGTTTAATATGAGCCATTGCAAGGGTGTTTGTGTGCCACCTTTCCCATAACTAAAACATTGCAAGTTTGTAACAGTAAACAACAGATAATTCTTAACAACATCTACCTGATCACTACTGCAACATCGAGATACAACATGTGCACACAGACACACAATGGGAGCACACAGAAGCATAACACAGACACATTCATGCATTCGTTAATGTGTTGGCACATTCATATACACGCACATATTCCTATGTATTTACGTGTTCATATAGACACCAACTAATAATGTACATAAACCTTGTTTGATGTGATGAAGCTATTCGAATAAAATTATCATGCCGAATAACGGTCCAGGTACCCATGTTAACCCCATAATTTGCCAAGACACAAAAATATTGATGAACAGGTGAACCACAACCATTGCAAATAGCATCAACTAATATGGAAACGGCAACACAAGAACCAATGACATTGCTTTCCTGGAAAGGATAAGAACTTTTAGTTGGTTATTCTGTAAAATGCGACTAACGAACCAAAAGTCAACAGCAAGACAGGATGCATGAACATTTGACAAAAGATTATTTTTGCAGATTTTGCAATGATCATCATCAAGACAACTATACAAGAGCCATTAACTCCACAGTACCATGACAAGCAATTTGTGCTCTTGACATGTTAGCACAGAACGATTTTGGTTGATTACTTTCTAACAAAAAATATGTATATTGTAAGCTTAAAGGAATGACAAGTGACTAATATGGTTTTCCTGAAACTTAGCTTACTTTAGGGTTCCATTTCATTTCATTCTACAGCACCGGAAAAGACATTAGCAGAATGAAATGTGACAAAACCTGTTTCTTAGAGTTTAAGAATAATGAAAGTGTTATAACCTTAAACCCCAAAACCATGCATGCAAAGCCCCAAAAGAAGTTGCATAATCATGACTTCAACAAATAGAACCAGAGAACATAAGTTTATAACTCTTGAGTACTTTGTAGAACCAACCATTAACAAAAATAAAACTGAAAACAAGCACAAATAGGGTAATACACAAAAAAACCCTCCAATATTACTGAATGTCACAAAAAGTATAAAGCAACTCAATATTGATAATCTGCAATGGTAAAGCACTGATAGAACGAAAAAACCCTAGAACATCCAGATTCGCAAAAGATATCACTGTATAATATGATCGCTGTATAATGTGAAATAGAATATGAATAAGAAACACATGCAGAGAGAGATGAAAAACAAGCGACACGTTTGTTTCTCCCAAATGGAAGATAAGTTGCTCACCCCAAAACTCCATTGCTGATGAAGAATGTGGTGCTGAAGCACTGGAGAAGAAAGGGAGAGTGAAACCCTAGGGTTTTAGAAGAGAAAGAGGAGATGGGAAGAAATGGACTTAGGGTTTTATAGGCATATAGAGGGTTTCAGCGACAGAAAGGCCCTAGGGTTTTGTAGAGAGGGAAATGCGGTATCCGGTGGCTTAGGTTTTCTTTTTCGGATTTCATTTAGAAGAGATAGGACAACCCATGATAGAGTAGAGGGCCCGACACAAAACCGGTCCATCTAGCGTACATTTTCCAGATTGACGGCAGAGATAAGAAACGTTTATTGTGTCCGTATGATCCAATTTCAAGACCTTGCTCGGTTGTATATCGAATGCCACAAATATAATGGGCAAAAATTTCACGAGGACAACTTCAAAATTTTTTTATTCGTAATTTAAGTGTCCATCTGATTATTATAAAAAAATAATTGAATTTTGAGTTTTTGAACATTTAAATCTTGTTCTTCAAAAGTGAACGATTTATGTATAACCTTTACCTGTCATATTTTTAAAGGCATATATAAAGTGGGAGAGTTCTTTTTTTTTTTTTGAGGTTGGTCACCAGGTTCTATGGATCATATCTGGGATCTAAAAAATATTTGTTTTGCCTAAGGGAGTAGATACATAATAAACTCTTGTGAAATTATAAAATCTTTTGGCTTTCGAAAAAGGGAAATCTTTAGTGTGTGCCTACAAATGGCAATACATCGAAAAACAATGCGATGGCAAACCAAAAAAATTCCAAAAAGTGGATTTGGTCTTCTTCTTTTTTTGGATAAGTCAGTGGGGGAGAATACCCCCTACTCATTTTTTACTAATATTTTAAAATAAAAATGATTAATGATTACAACTCATTTCTTTACAACTCTGGAATATGGCACCTGTGACAAATCATAAAGTAAAACAAGAGAAATGAAGACTGGCAGATGTGAATGCCAGATAATGGCTTGTAAAAGAGATATGGGCCTCTTTGCTAGAATGTCAGCCACTATGTTGGCCTCACGAAAAATGTAGAAGATGGACCACCCACGATTAGAAAGATGTTGTCTATAATTTGCAGTAATCATATGTAACTTCCAAGGAGATCGACGGTGTTCATGAATAACATTGACGAGTAAAGCCGAGTAACTCTCAATTTGAAAATGAAAACACTTTAGCTTAAGGGCTAGCACCATACCTTCTTCCAGGGCAGATAATTCTACATAATTATTGGAAGTGATTCAAAAAGGTTTTAAGAATGCTGCAATAAAAGCACCATCACAATATCTAATTACACCACCCCAACTTGCTCGACCTGAGTTATGTTGTTTAACTTAAAATGATTAGAGCTAGGAAATGACCATGCCACCGGGACAACCAACTGATGCACTTGCTGCTGCCAATTGAACTGCATATTATCAATTATTGCTTTTTTGAGACATGAAATGGCCAGGCTTTAGCATCAGCTATCCCTTGAAATACGACTTCTGAATTGTCTTTAATAGGATGGATAATCCCAATACGCGTATTACTGGTTTATTTAAGATGAGGGGTAATCAGGTGGAATAGAAAATTATTCTACCATACAATAGGATTCCAGATAATCTTTTCTTAGAGTTTACAGGGTTGCTGGCTTCTCTAATGATGTGTATATCCCTTAAAATACAGATGATGAGGTAATTTGGGAAATTGATAAATATGATGTCTATTCGGTTAAATCCATGTATCAATTGTTTTTCCATATCTATTCGGTCCATGCCTGAAATTGTCATTATCTGAAAAATGGCCACTACCGCTTATGGTGCAAGCCTTCTTGTGATAGTTGTACAGGATAAGGTTTTAACTACTTATAATATCATCAAGAGAGGAAAGATTCTGCCAAATATATGTCTGCTTTGTAAGGAAGATGGTGAAACATGTGCTCATCTATTTCTTCATTGTCCTTTTACTTTTAGAATTTGGTGATGGTTTTTTTATCAATCTTGGGTGGTCTTGGTTTTACCTCCAAATGTCAAGGGGATTATTGCAGCTTTATCGGTATCAATGTTACCACAAACAAGACTAGTAATTTGGCAAATTGCAAGAGGAGCAATGTTGTGGGAAGTGTGGAAAAATAAATAGACGAGTTTTCGATGGGATAAGTTTGTCGTTTGATAGAATTATGGAGAAAATCCTACATTCCATCTGGTTGTCTTTATTAGTCACAAAAGTTGGGAAAGATTTCCTCGAAGTTGATGTTAGGAGAAATTTATTGAACTTATTTTAGTTGGGCTTTAAGAAATGTAGGCCTAAAGGAAGATAGTCACTACCCTTGAGGGGAGTTTTGAAATCTAATTTTGATGGTCGCTCTTTAGGGAATCTTGGTCTCTCAGGTTTTTTAGGAGTAGTGAGGGATTGGGAAGGAAATATCGTGCTGACTTATGAAAGTCCTCTAGGGGGAGAAAACAGCAAACCATGCTGAATTCGTGACTTTACTTCATGATCTAAAACTTTTCATGGCTAGAAATTAGGACCTCTCTGTGTTGTTGAAGGTGATTCCTTGAATGTCATCACTTGGTGTAAAGGGGAGAAGAAAGTGCCATGAGAGTTGAGATCAGTGCTTGTCACACCCCAAGAATTTACAATACTGTTATTCCTGAGATGTGACAGACAAAACATATATACATCTATTGATAGGACAAATTTACAGTGGCGAGGTCTTACAAAGTAACAAAAGAAAGCTAGCACAACAGCAATATCTTCCAAGGTTGATCTTGACTAGCACTCAAAATGAATCAGCAGTTATCCTGAAAAAATGTTTACCATAGTTTGATGAGTTTGGCTACTCAGTAAGTGATCATCATAATCCTAAAAATAATCTTGATTGAAATATATCAATATTTTCCAAAATGAGATCTATTAACAAAAATGCATCAACAGTTTCACTTTCAATAAATGCATAATTAAGTATAATCCGAGTAATTGAAATGCTTATAACACTTTTAACGGCAGTGCATAATTCAAAGGATTTCACAAAATACCCTACTGGCGTCCCAAGTAGGTCACCTATATACCCCATCAGCGTCCTGATGGGTCCACTTAATCCCTATCGGTGTCCCAGATAGGTCCACTTAATCCCTGCAGGTCCACTTATACCTCACCAGCGTACCGGATGAGTCCACTTAATCCCTACCGGCGTCCCAGATAGGTCCACTTATACCTCACCGGCGAACCGGATGAGTCCACTTGCATACTTAAATTATTTCTAAATCTCTTTAAACATTCGAAAGCAGCAATATCATGTACTCAACATATCACTGAAATCATTAATATGAATTTCACTTAAACCATTAATAACAGTCACTCTCTATAACATTTCAAAAATAACCAATCAAATATTTTGGGCTCAAATTTAGAAAGGTAGCAGTTTGTAAAGGCATTATAGCATAATTGCCAATTTAATATGTATAGAAAAACTCTTATAGAAATTCAAGAATACAGAATTATCATAATTTATGGGATATCAATCCACAAATAAACATTTCACAACAATACTATAATCAATTGCAAAAATGTCAATTTTTAAATAATAAGGCAGTCATTTGCACATGAATTTTACAATGTCTAAATATTCAAAACAGTAGAAAGAAATATCACAATTTTATTAAAAGCAGAAATATCACATTTATTTCTAACAATAGACAAGAAAAATAAATAAATTTATTTTTCTAATTTACAGCATTCAAAATTTCTAACATAGATAAATTATCACAATTTTTATTAAAAAGATTATTTTTCAAGATAATGAGGTCACGTGCGCATAAAATTTATCGCGCCTAAAATTCATGATAATAAGCAAAAATAATTATTTCATTTTATTTTTAAAAAAAATGGATTACTTTTCGAGACAATGAGGTCACTTACACACAAACTTATAAAATAAAGATCTTAGACGAAAATATCACTATTTGTTAAAAACAGACTATTTTTCAGGAAGATGATGTCACTTACCCACAAATATTTGAGAGGGAGCTTCCGATAAAAAATTCGGTTCGAGAGAGGAGTTCACTATGTTTCGACCAAAGAGAGAGAGAGATCTCAACATTTTCTAGGGTGGGAGTGCTCACCTCCCCTATTTAAATTCTTATA